>NC_068426.1:0-150000 GCF_023373465.1 Oncorhynchus keta
GCTAGATTAACTATGCTGGTTGCCATGGTGAACGCAGACACAGGACATTGAATGCTACCTGAATTGACCCACAGAGAGGTCAAACAGGTGTGTGTGTGTGTGTGTGTGTGTTTGTCAGATTACCCAGGGTCCACAGCAACACCAGTTATTATTCTCTATCCCCAGTGTATGTAATGTACTATAGCGTTATGTGCTTTACACATACCCATGATAAAATAGGCACACAGCTTATCTCTTTTCCTTGTCTCCCCTTCCGGAGGGCCTGAGGCTCTTGGACCATGACTGAGGACACTCTGTCCTAACACCTGGACGTGCCTGGCCCAATCCCCCCCCCCCCATCTACCAGCCTATTGATACCTCCACTACTCTTTCTCCCTCTTGAGTCACTGACCCGTTACCCCACACACCCAGAAACGTGGATTCCATTACTTGAGTCACTGACCCGTTACCCCACACACCCAGAAACATGGATTCCATTACTTGAGTCACTGACCCGTTACCCCACACACCCAGAAACATGGATTCCACTACTTGAGTCACTGACCCGTTACCCCACACACCCAGAAACATGGATTCCATTACTTGAGTCACTGACCCGTTACCCCACACACCCAGAAACTTGGATTCCATTACTTGAGTCACTGACCCGTTACCCCACACACCCAGAAACTTGGATTCCATTACTTGAGTCACTGACCCGTTACCCCACAAACCCAGAAACTTGGATTCCATTACTTGAGTCACTGACCCGTTACCCCACACACCCAGAAACTTGGATTCCATTACTTGAGTCACTGACCCGTTACCCCACACACCCAGAAACATGGATTCCATTACTTGAGTCACTGACCCGTTACCCCACACACCCAGAAACTTGGATTCCATTACTTGGGTCACTGACCCGTTACCCCACACACCCAGAAACATGGATTCCATTACTTGAGTCACTGACCCGTTACCCCACACACCCAGAAACATGGATTCCATTACTTGAGTCACTGACCCGTTACCCCACACACCCAGAAACTTGGATTCCATTACTTGAGTCACTGACCCGTTACCCCACACACCCAGAAACATGGATTCCATTACTTGAGTCACTGACCCGTTACCCCACACACCCAGAAACATGGATTCCATTACTTGAGTCACTGACCCGTTACCCCACACACCCAGAAACATGGATTCCATTACTTGAGTCACTGACCCGTTACCCCACACATTACTTGAGTCACTGACCCGTTACCCCACACACCCAGAAACTTGGATTCCATTACTTGAGTCACTGACCCGTTACCCCACACACCCAGAAACGTTTGTTCCACTTGGGCCTGGAAGTGTTAGTATGTTCTCTACAGTCATTATGTATATTGTCTGAGCCTGATGGTCATTAATACTGCTCTTGCTCTTTCCTTATTGAAACGGTGAATAAAGACAGCCTATTGCTTTCCTTTTTAAAAAAAACAAAAACAAAACACAATAAAGACATTGTTTGAATGTATGTCTTTATGGAACAAAGGAGACTGTGAAGAGACCCAGACCCATGATGACATACAGACCCAGACGTACACGTTCATGTTGTATTGTAGTAGAGCAGCAGCCTGATGAAACCAACCCCAAATAGGACATTTCCATCAAAAATCTATCTTTTCATTGTCTGTTTCATTAGTCCGTTGTTGACAAAATGTTGTGCTTGTCAACAATCAAAGATATGTAACTTCAAACATATAGAAAAATGAAATGTCGTGTTTTTTAATTGTTGGCAGCAGCTAAAGGGGATTCAGAAAAAATCCAAATATAACAGGCAGACTGTTATATAGTAGTACACCATAGTATAAAGCTGATGGTAGTACACCATAGTATAAAGCTGATGGTAGTACACCATAGTATAAAGCTGATGGTAGTACACCATAGTATAAAGCTGATGGTAGTACACCATAGTATAAAGCTGATGGTAGTACACCATAGTATAAAGCTGGTGGTCTACAGGGTAGTATAAAGCTGATGGTATTACAGGGTAGTATAAAACTGATGGTATTACAGGGTAGTATAAAGTTGATGGTATTACACCATAGTATAAAGCTGATGGTATTACAGGGTAGTATAAAGCTGATGGTATTACAGGATAGTATAAAGCTGATGGTATTACAGGGTAGTATAAAGCTGATGGTATGACAGGGTAGTATAAAGCTGATGGTATGACAGGGTAGTATAAAGCTGATGGTATTACAGGATAGTATAAAGCTGATGGTATTACAGGGTAGTATAAAGCTGATGGTATTACAGGGTAGTATAAAGCTGATGGTATTACAGGGTAGTATAAAGCTGATGGTATTACAGGGTAGTATAAAGCTGATGGTATTACAGGGTAGTATAAAGCTGATGGTATTACAGGGTAGTGTAAAGCTGATGGTATTACAGGGTAGTATAAAGCTGATGGTATTACAGGGTAGTATAAAGCTGATGGTATTACAGGGTAGTATAAAGCTGATGGTATTACAGGGTAGTATAAAGCTGATGGTATTACAGGGTAGTATAAAGTTGATGTTATTACAGGGGAGTGTAAAGCTGATGGTATTACAGGGTAGTATAAAGCTGATGGTCTACAGGGTAGTATAAAGCTGATGGTCTACAGGGTAGTATAAAGCTGATGGTATTACAGGGTAGTGTAAAGCTGATGGTCTACAGGGTAGTATAAAGCTGATGGTATTACAGGGTAGTATAAAGCTGATGGTATTACAGGGTAGTATAAAGCTGATGGTATTACAGGGTAGTATAAAGCTGATGGTCTACAGGGTAGTATAAAGCTGATGTTATTACAGGGGAGTGTAAAGCTGATGGTATTACAGGGTAGTATAAAGCTGATGGTATTACAGGGTAGTATAAAGCTGATGGTATTACAGGGTAGTATAAAGCTGATGGTATTACAGGGTAGTATAAAGTTGATGGTATTACAGGGTAGTATAAAGCTGATGGTATTACAGGGTAGTATAAAGCTGATGGTATTACAGGGTAGTGTAAAGCTGATGGTCTACAGGGTAGTATAAAGCTGATGGTATTACAGGGTAGTATAAAGTTGATGGTCTACAGGGTAGTATAAAGCTGATGGTATTACAGGGTAGTATAAAGCTGATGGTATTACAGGGTAGTATAAAGCTGATGGTCTACAGGGTAGTATAAAGCTGATGGTATTACAGGGTAGTGTAAAGCTGATGGTATTACAGGGTAGTATAAAGCTGATGGTATTACACCATAGTGTAAAGCTGATGGTCGACAGGGTAGTATAAAGCTGATGGTATTACAGGGTAGTATAAAGCTGATGGTATTACAGGGTAGTATAAAGCTGATGGTATTACAGGGTAGTGTAAAGCTGATGGTCTACAAGGTAGTATAAAGCTGATGGTATTACAGGGTAGTATAAAGCTGATGGTCTACAAGGTAGTATAAAGCTGATGGTATTACCAAACCATTCAATAGCTAGGCTATCCATATTACCAAACCATTCAATAGCTAGGCTATCCATATTACCAAACCATTCAATAGCTAGGCTATCCATATTACCAAACCATTCAATAGCTAGGCTATCCATATTACCAAACCATTCAATAGCTAGGCTGTCCATATTACCAAACCATTCAATAGCTAGGCTATCCATACTACCAAACCATTCAATAGCTAGGCTATCCATACTACCAAACCATTCAATAGCTAGGCTATCCATATTACCAAACCATTCAATAGCTAGGCTATCCATATTACCAAACCATTCAATAGCTAGGCTATCCATATTACCAAACCATTCAATAGCTAGGCTATCCATATTACCAAACCATTCAATAGCTAGGCTATCCATATTACCAAACCATTCAATAGCTAGGCTATCCATATTACCAAACCATTCAATAGCTAGGCTATCCATATTACCAAACCATTCAATAGCTAGGCTATCCATATTACCAAACCATTCAATAGCTAGGCTACCCATATTACAGGAGCTTCATTTTATTCTTTCATTTACATTTACATTTACATTTAAGTCATTTAGCAGACGCTCTTATCCAGAGCGACTTACAAATTGGTGCATTCACCTTATGACATCCAGTAGAATAGTCACTTTACAATATCTCTATTGTGAATTTGTGAAACTTTGGAGATAACAATAGGTGGCAAAGTTAAATATACTGGTTTCCTTCTGTGTGAGAATGACTAACAACATCAATGGGGGCCCCTGGGCATTGACCCTGCGTGCCCCATCAACATTCGGTCATGACTGCTACAAGTTTACATTGCTGGCTAGGTTAACTACCAATCTAGTTTAGATAGCTGGCTAGACTAACTACCAATCTAGTTTAGATAGCTGGCTAGGTTAACTACCAATCTAGTTTAGATAGCTGGCTAGGTTAACTACCAATCTAGTTTAGATAGCTGGCTAGGTTAACTACAAATCTAGTTTAGATAGCTGGCTAGGTTAACTACCAATCTAGTTTAGATAGCTGGCTAGGTTAACTACAAATCTAGTTTAGGTAGCTGGCTACGTTAACTACAAATCTAGTTTAGATAGCTGGCTAGGTTAACTACCAATCTAGTTTAGGTAGCTGGCTAGTTTAACTACCAATCTAGTTTAGATAGCTGGCTAGGTTAACTACCAATCTAGTTTAGATAGCTGGCTAGGTTAACTACAAATCTAGTTTAGATAGCTGGCTAGATTAACTACAAATCGAGTTCACATAGGTGGCTTTACTAACTGACAATCTAGTTTTGAAACTTGCCCTGAGTGTCCTCTAAGGGTGAAGGAACTAGATTTGAGGTTAGGCGTGTTGTACTGGGACGCGTTTTAATGAACACAGAGAAAGATTTTCATTTTTACACAATGGGTCCGCTGTGGCCAAGTTGTAGTTTTATCTCCATCTCTTCATTCAAAGACTCAATCATGGAAACCCTTACTGATGGTTGTGGCTGCTTTGTGTGATGTATTGTTGTCTCTACCTTCTTGCCCTTTGTCCTGTTTGACTGTGCCCAATGATGTTTGTACCATGCTTTGTGCGGCTACCGTGTCGTGCTGCTACCATGTTATCTTGGGTTGCTACCATAATGTGTTGTCATGTGTTGCTGCCTTGCTGTGTTGTTGTCTTATAGGTCTCTCTTTATGTAGTGTTGTCTCTCTTGTTGTGATGTGTGTTTTGTCCCATATTTATATATATATATATATAGATATATAGATATATAGATATATATATATATATAGATATATATATATATATATATATATATATATATATATATATATATATATAATATACATATATATATATATATATATATATATATATATATATAGATATATACTGTATTTAATTTTTAAAATCCCAACCCCTCCCCCCCCCGCAGGAGGCCTTTTGCCTTTTGGTAGGCCATCATTGTAAATTAGAATTTGTTCTTATTAACTGACTTGCCTAGTTAAATAAAAATGTAAATACAAGTTTGCATAACTAGGCAAGGTGAAGGTCCTCGGTGGGTCTGTATTAATTCTGCGATTATACTGGAGACAGGTTTATAGCAGTGAATGTCGTCTA
Organism: Oncorhynchus keta; assembly: GCF_023373465.1. Classification (NCBI taxonomy): domain Eukaryota; kingdom Metazoa; phylum Chordata; class Actinopteri; order Salmoniformes; family Salmonidae; genus Oncorhynchus; species Oncorhynchus keta. Next base: position 5,574 of record NC_068426.1, read on the forward strand.
TTCACTTACCATTATAGTATCTCTAAGTAGAAACCGTATCAGCCAGCGAAAACTAATTGTTCTCACTTTAAGAATGATCATGATCTTCTTGTGATCACAAACTACAAAAACTTATTTTACTCAAATAGAGATTTAAATAAATGGGGTTTATTTGAAAAGATGGGCCTGGCTGACATAAAACAATAAGGCTGATTATCCTTCTGCACATCTGTTTATTAACAATGCTGGTTGCCATGGTGAACGCAGACACACAGGCTGATTATCCTTCTGCACATCTGTTTATTAACAATGCTGGTTGCCATGGTGAACGCAGACACACAGGCTGATTATCCTTCTGCACATCTGTTTATTAACAATGCTGGTTGCCATGGTGAACGCAGACACACAGGCTGATTATCCTTCTGCACATCTGTTTATTAACAATGCTGGTTGCCATGGTGAACGCAGACACAGGCTGATTATCCTTCTGCACATCTGTTTATTAACAATGCTGGTTGCCATGGTGAACGCAGACACACAGGCTGATTATCCTTCTGCACATCTGTTTATTAACAATGCTGGTTGCCATGGTGAACGCAGACACACAGGCTGATTATCCTTCTGCACATCTGTTTATTAACAATGCTGGTTGCCATGGTGAACGCAGACACACAGGCTGATTATCCTTCTGCACATCTGTTTATTAACAATGCTGGTTGCCATGGTGAACGCAGACACACAGGCTGATTATCCTTCTGCACATCTGTTTATTAACAATGCTGGTTGCCATGGTGAACGCAGACACACAGGCTGATTATCCTTCTGCACATCTGTTTATTAACAATGCTGGTTGCCATGGTGAACGCAGACACACAGGCTGATTATCCTTCTGCACATCTGTTTATTAACAATGCTGGTTGCCATGGTGAACGCAGACACACAGGCTGATTATCCTTCTGCACATCTGTTTATTAACAATGCTGGTTGCCATGGTGAACGCAGACACACAGGCTGATTATCCTTCTGCACATCTGTTTATTAACAATGCTGGTTGCCATGGTGAACGCAGACACACAGGCTGATTTATCCTTCTGCACATCTGTTTATTAACAATGCTGGTTGCCATGGTGAACGCAGACACACAGGCTGATTATCCTTCTGCACATCTGTTTATTAACAATGCTGGTTGCCATGGTGAACGCAGACACACAGGCTGATTATCCTTCTGCACATCTGTTTATTAACAATGCTGGTTGCCATGGTGAACGCAGACACACAGGCTGATTATCCTTCTGCACATCTGTTTATTAACAATGCTGGTTGCCATGGTGAACGCAGACACACAGGCTGATTATCCTTCTGCACATCTGTTTATTAACAATGCTGGTTGCCATGGTGAACGCAGACACACAGGCTGATTATCCTTCTGCACATCTGTTTATTAACAATGCTGGTTGCCATGGTGAACGCAGACACACAGGCTGATTTATCCTTCTGCACATCTGTTTATTAACAATGCTGGTTGCCATGGTGAACGCAGACACACAGGCTGATTATCCTTCTGCACATCTGTTTATTAACAATGCTGGTTGCCATGGTGAACGCAGACACACAGGCTGATTATCCTTCTGCACATCTGTTTATTAACAATGCTGGTTGCCATGGTGAACGCAGACACACAGGCTGATTATCCTTCTGCACATCTGTTTATTAACAATGCTGGTTGCCATGGTGAACGCAGACACACAGGCTGATTTATCCTTCTGCACATCTGTTTATTAACAATGCTGGTTGCCATGGTGAACGCAGACACACAGGCTGATTATCCTTCTGCACATCTGTTTATTAACAATGCTGGTTGCCATGGTGAACGCAGACACACAGGCTGATTATCCTTCTGCACATCTGTTTATTAACAATGCTGGTTGCCATGGTGAACGCAGACACACAGGCTGATTATCCTTCTGCACATCTGTTTATTAACTATGCTGGTTGCCATGGTGAACGCAGACACAGGACATTGAATGCTACCTGAATTGACCCACAGAGAGGTCAAACAGGTGTGTGTGTGTGTGTGTGTGTGTTTGTCAGATTACCCAGGGTCCACAGCAACACCAGTTATTATTCTCTATCCCCAGTGTATGTAATGTACTATAGCGTTATGTGCTTTACACATACCCATGATAAAATAGGCACACAGCTTATCTCTTTTCCTTGTCTCCCCTTCCGGAGGGCCTGAGGCTCTTGGACCACGACTGAGGACACTCTGTCCCAACACCTGGGCGTGCCTGGCCCATTCCCCCTCCCCCATCTACCAGCCTATTGATACCTCCACTACTCTTTCTCCATCTTGAGTCACTGACCCGTTACCCCACACACCCAGAAACTTGGATTCCATTACTTGAGTCACTGACCCGTTACCCCACACACCCAGAAATGTGGATTCCATTACTTGAGTCACTGACCCGTTACCCCACACACCCAGAAATGTGGATTCCATTACTTGAGTCACTGACCCGTTACCCCACACACCCAGAAACTTGGATTCCATTACTTGAGTCACTGACCCGTTACCCCACACACCCAGAAACATGGATTCCATTACTTGAGTCACTGACCCGTTACCCCACACACCCAGAAACTTGGATTCCATTACTTGAGTCACTGACCCGTTACCCCACACACCCAGAAACTTGGATTCCATTACTTGAGTCACTGACCCGTTACCCCACACACCCAGAAACTTGGATTCCATTACTTGAGTCACTGACCCGTTACCCCACACACCCAGAAACATGGATTCCATTACTTGAGTCACTGACCCGTTACCCCACACACCCAGAAACTTGGATTCCATTACTTGAGTCACTGACCCGTTACCCCACACACCCAGAAACATGGATTCCATTACTTGAGTCACTGACCCGTTACCCCACACACCCAGAAACTTGGATTCCATTACTTGAGTCACTGACCCGTTACCCCACACACCCAGAAACTTGGATTCCATTACTTGAGTCACTGACCCGTTACCCCACACACCCAGAAACTTGGATTCCATTACTTGAGTCACTGACCCGTTACCCCACACACCCAGAAACTTGGATTCCATTACTTGAGTCACTGACCCGTTACCCCACACACCCAGAAACATGGATTCCATTACTTGAGTCACTGACCCGTTACCCCACACACCCAGAAACATGGATTCCATTACTTGAGTCACTGACCCGTTACCCCACACACCCAGAAACATGGATTCCATTACTTGGGTCACTGACCCGTTACCCCACACACCCAGAAACATGGATTCCATTACTTGGGTCACTGACCCGTTACCCCACACACCCAGAAACATGGATTCCATTACTTGAGTCACTGACCCGTTACCCCACACACCCAGAAACATGGATTCCATTACTTGAGTCACTGACCCGTTACCCCACACACCCAGAAACATGGATTCCATTACTTGAGTCACTGACCCGTTACCCCACACATTACTTGAGTCACTGACCCGTTACCCCACACACCCAGAAACATGGATTCCATTACTTGAGTCACTGACCCGTTACCCCACACATTACTTGAGTCACTGACCCGTTACCCCACACATTACTTGAGTCACTGACCCGTTACCCCACACATTACTTGAGTCACTGACCCGTTACCCCACACATTACTTGAGTCACTGACCCGTTACCCCACAAACCCAGAAACTTGGATTCCACTTGGGCCTGGAAGTGTTAGTATGTTCTCTACAGTCATTATGTATATTGTCTGAGCCTGATGGTCATTAATACTGCTCTTGCTCTTTCCTTATTGAAACGGTGAATAAAGACAGCCTATTGCTTTCCTTTTTAAAAAAAACAAAAACAAAACACAATAAAGACATTGTTTGAATGTATGTCTTTATGGAACAAAGGAGAAGAGACTAATGGACTAATGAAACAGACAATGAAAAGATAGATTTTTGTTGGAAATGTCCTTTTTGGGGGTTGGTTTCGTCAGGCTGCTGCTCTACTACAATACAACATGAACGTGTACGTGTGGGTCTCTTCACTGTTTCATTAGTCCGTTGTTGACAAACTGTTGTGCTCAAAGATATGTAACTTCAAACATATAGAAAAATGAAATGTCGTGTTTTTAATTGTTGGCAGCAGCTAAAGGGGATTCAGAAAAATCCAAATATAACAGGCAGACTGTTATATAGTAGTACACCATAGTATAAAGCTGATGGTATTACAGGGTAGTATAAAGCTGATGGTATTACAGGGTAGTGTAAAGCTGATGGTATTACAGGGTAGTATAAAGCTGATGGTCTACAGGGTAGTATAAAGCTGATGATATTACACCGTAGTATAAAGCTGATGGTATTACAGGGTAGTGTAAAGCTGATGGTATTACAGGGTAGTATAAAGCTGATGGTATTACAGGTTAGTATAAAGCTGATGGTATTACAGGGTAGTGTAAAGCTGATGGTATTACAGGGTAGTGTAAAGCTGATGGTATTACAGGGTAGTGTAAAGCTGATGGTATTACAGGGTAGTATAAAGCTGATGGTGTTACAGGGTAGTATAAAGCTGATGGTATTACACCATAGTATAAAGCTGATGGTATTACAGGGTAGTATAAAGCTGATGGTATTACAGGGTAGTATAAAGCTGATGGTATTACAGGGTAGTATAAAGCTGATGGTATTACAGGGTAGTATAAAGCTGATGGTCTACAGGGTAGTATAAAGCTGATGGTATTACACCGTAGTATAAAGCTGATGGTATTACAGGGTAGTATAAAGCTGATGGTATTACAGGGTAGTATAAAGCTGATGGTATTACAGGGTAGTATAAAGCTGATGGTATTACAGGGTAGTGTAAAGCTGATGGTATTACAGGGGAGTGTAAAGTTGATGGTATTACAGGGTAGTATAAAGCTGATGGTATTACAGGGTAGTATAAAGCTGATGGTATTACAGGGTAGTGTAAAGCTGATGGTCTACAAGGTAGTATAAAGCTGATGGTATTACAGGGTAGTGTAAAGCTGATGGTCTACAAGGTAGTATAAAGCTGATGGTATTACAGGGTAGTATAAAGCTGATGGTATTACAGGGTAGTATAAAGCTGATGGTATTACAGGGTAGTGTAAAGCTGATGGTATTACACCATAGTATAAAGCTGATGGTATTACAGGGTAGTATAAAGCTGATGGTATTACAGGGTAGTATAAAGCTGATGGTATTACAGGGTAGTATAAAGCTGATGGTCTACAGGGTAGTATAAAGCTGATGGTATTACAGGGTAGTGTAAAGCTGATGGTATTACAGGGTAGTATAAAGCTGATGGTATTACAGGGTAGTATAAAGCTGATGATATTACAGGGGGTAGTATAAAGCTGATGGTCTACAGGGTAGTGTAAAGCTGATGGTATTACAGGGTAGTATAAAGCTGATGGTATTACAGGGTAGTATAAAGCTGATGGTATTACAGGGATGGTAGTATAAAGCTGATGGTATTACAGGGTAGTATAAAGCTGATGGTATTACAGGGTAGTATAAAGCTGATGGTATTACAGGGTAGTGTAAAGCTGATGGTATTACAGGGTAGTGTAAAGCTGATGGTATTACAGGGTAGTATAAAGCTGATGGTATTACAGGGTAGTATAAAGCTGATGGTATTACAGGGTAGTATAAAGCTGATGGTCTACAGGGTAGTGTAAAGCTGATGGTATTACAGGATAGTATAAAGCTGATGGTATTACACCGTAGTATAAAGCTGATGGTATTACAGGGTAGTATAAAGCTGATGGTATTACAGGGTAGTATAAAGCTGATGGTATTACAGGGTAGTATAAAGCTGATGGTATTACAGGCTGATGTAGTATAAAGCTGATGGTATTACAGGGTAGTATAAAGCTGATGGTCTACAGGGTAGTGTAAAGCTGATGGTATTACAGGGTAGTGTAAAGCTGATGGTATCACAGGGTAGTGTAAAGCTGGTGGTCTACAGGGTAGTATAAAGCTGATGGTCTACAGGGTAGTATAAAGCTGATGGTATTACAGGGTAGTATAAAGCTGATGATATTACAGGGAAGTATAAAGCTGATGGTATTACAGGGTAGTATAAAGCTGATGGTATTACAGGGTAGTATAAAGCTGATGGTATTACACCATAGTGTAAAGCTGATGGTATTACAGGGTAGTATAAAGCTGATGGTATTACAGGGTAGTATAAAGCTGATGGTATTACAGGGTAGTGTAAAGCTGATGGTATTACAGGGTAGTATAAAGCTGATGGTATTACAGGGTAGTATAAAGCTGATGGTATTACAGGGTAGTATAAAGCTGATGGTATTACAGGGTAGTATAAAGCTGATGGTATTACAGGGTAGTATAAAGCTGATGGTATTACAGGGTAGTGTAAAGCTGATGGTATTACAGGGTAGTGTAAAGCTGATGGTATTACAGGGTAGTATAAAGCTGATGGTATTACAGGGTAGTATAAAGCTGATGGTATTACAGGGTAGTATAAAGCTGATGGTCTACAGGGTAGTATAAAGCTGATGGTATTACAGGGTAGTGTAAAGCTGATGGTATTACAGGGTAGTATAAAGCTGATGGTATTACAGGGTAGTATAAAGCTGATGGTATTACAGGGTAGTATAAAGCTGATGGTATTACAGGGTAGTATAAAGCTGATGGTATTACAGGGTAGTATAAAGCTGATGGTATTACAGGGTAGTATAAAGCTGATGGTATTACAGGATAGTATAAAGCTGATGGTATTACAGGGTAGTATAAAGCTGATGGTATTACAGGGTAGTATAAAGCTGATGGTATTACAGGGTAGTATAAAGCTGATGGTATTACAGGGTAGTATAAAGCTGATGGTATTACAGGGTAGTATAAAGCTGATGGTATTACAGGGTAGTATAAAGCTGATGGTATTACAGGGTAGTATAAAGCTGATGGTATTACACCGTAGTATAAAGCTGATGGTATTACAGGGTAGTGTAAAGCTGATGGTATTACAGGGTAGTATAAAGCTGATGGTATTACAGGGTAGTATAAAGCTGATGGTATTACAGGGTAGTATAAAGCTGATGGTATTACAGGGTAGTATAAAGCTGATGGTATTACAGGGTAGTATAAAGCTGATGGTATTACAGGGTAGTATAAAGCTGATGGTATTACAGGGTAGTATAAAGCTGACAGACAGACAGACTTGGGCTCCCAAGTAGTGCAGCAGTCTAAGTCACTGCATCTCAGTGAGAGATATAGATATAGAGACTGACAGAGTGACAGCAGAAACGGTATAGAGACTGACAGCAGAAACGGTATAGAGACAGACTGACAGAGTGACAGCAGAAACGGTATAGAGACAGACTGACAGAGTGACAGCAGAAACGGTATAGTGACAGACTGACAGAGTGACAGCAGAAACGGTATAGAGACAGACTGACAGAGTGACAGCAGAAACGGTATAGAGACAGACTGACAGAGTGACAGCAGAAACGGTATAGAGACAGACTGACAGAGTGACAGCAGAAACGGTATAGAGACAGACTGACAGAGTGACAGCAGAAACAGTATAGAGACAGACTGACAGAGTGACAGCAGAAACAGTATAGAGACAGACTGACAGAGTGACAGCAGAAACAGTATAGAGACAGACTGACAGAGTGACAGCAGAAACAGTATAGAGACAGACTGACAGAGTGACAGCAGAAACGGTATAGAGACAGACTGACAGAGTGACAGCAGAAACAGTATAGAGACAGACTGACAGAGTGACAGCAGAAACAGTATAGAGACAGACTGACAGAGTGACAGCAGAAACGGTATAGAGACAGACTGACAGAGTGACAGCAGAAACGGTATAGAGACAGACTGACAGAGTGACAGCAGAAACGGTATAGTGAACCAGACTGACAGAGTGACAGCAGAAACGGTATAGAGACTTACTGACAGAGTGACAGCAGAAACAGTATAGAGACAGACTGACAGAGTGACAGCAGAAACGGTATAGAGACTTACTGACAGAGTGACAGCAGAAACAGTATAGTGAACCAGACTGACAGACTGACAGAGTGACAGCAGAAACGGTATAGAGACAGACTGACAGACTGACAGAGTGACAGCAGAAACGGTATAGAGACAGACTGACAGAGTGACAGCAGAAACGGTATAGAGACAGACTGACAGAGTGACAGCAGAAACAGTATAGAGACAGACTGACAGAGTGACAGCAGAAACGGTATAGAGACAGACTGACAGAGTGACAGCAGAAACGGTATAGAGACAGACTGACAGAGTGACAGAGTGACAGCAGAAACAGTATAGAGACAGACTGACAGAGTGACGGAGTGACAGCAGAAACAGTATAGAGACAGACTGACAGAGTGACAGAGTGACAGCAGAAACAGTATAGAGACAGACTGACAGAGTGACAGCAGAAACGGTATAGAGACAGACTGACAGAGTGACAGCAGAAACGGTATAGAGACAGACTGACGGAGTGACAGCAGAAACGGTATAGAGACAGACTGACAGAGTGACAGCAGAAACAGTATAGAGACAGACTGACAGACTGACAGAGTGACAGCAGAAACGGTACAGAGACAGACTGACAGAGTGACAGCAGAAACAGTATAGAGACAGACTGACAGAGTGACAGCAGAAACAGTATAGAGACAGACTGACAGAGTGACAGCAGAAACAGTATAGAGACAGATTGACAGAGTGACAGCAGAAACGGTATAGAGACTTACTGACAGACTGACAGAGTGACAGCAGAAACAGTATAGAGACAGACTGACAGAGTGACAGCAGAAACGGTACAGAGACAGACTGACAGAGTGACAGAGTGACAGCAGAAACAGTATAGTGAACCAGACTGACAGACTGACAGAGTGACAGCAGAAACGGTATAGAGACTTACTGACAGAGTGACAGAGTGACAGCAGAAACAGTATAGAGACAGACTGACAGAGTGACAGCAGAAACAGTATAGAGACAGACTGACAGAGTGACAGCAGAAATGGTATAGAGACAGACTGACAGAGTGACAGCAGAAACAGTATAGAGACAGACTGACAGAGTGACAGCAGAAACAGTATAGAGACAGACTGACAGAGTGACAGCAGAAACAGTATAGAGACAGACTGACAGACTGACAGAGTGACAGCAGAAACGGTATAGAGAACCAGACTGACTGCACGACAGGGAGGTAACAGAGACACATTTATAATGGTGAGTTGTATTTTTCATGAGCTGGTTAAAATGTCAGGACTGAGTGCCCGGGCTGAACTTTGTCCCAGTCTCCCCCGTGCTGCAACAGAAATCAGCACATCAGTGAAACTTGTCGTTGGATTTTAGTGTAAGTATGCAGTGCAAACAGGATGAGGTCAGGTACACGTCTCAGCTGATAAGATGTATGAAGTGACAGTGGAAAATAGCACACCACTGAAACCCGTTGTTGGGTTTGTGTGAGTGCATACATCTTAATGCAGTCAAGGAAACAAGTTTCTCAGCTGGAAACGTCAAGATCTTCCATCTACATCATGAAAAAGACACTAAAGACAAGACATGTGAAGGGCAATTTAATTTGAACGACCTACAGATCAGATGGGCAACTCAAGATAGCCTATCAAATCAATGCAAGATTATTATTTTTTTATAGTAGTTACTTTTAACAATATTTGTCACAAAAATACTTCACAGTAACCCCCAAAGAACAAACAACTGTACCAGGTTGACGTTTGGAGTATATTTGAAACTGTTCATCTGTAATGTTGCCCAGGAAACCAGGTATTATTATTATTTTGTTTAGATATGTGTGTTTATTTTAATTCCACCATTTTACTCTACAGAGGGGTTCTTAAACTTTTCAGCTGAAGAGCCAAATGAGAAACGGACCTTTCTCCCGTGACCTAAATCATCCTCCAACCCACCAAATGAAGAAGACCTACGGTGTGATTATCGTATTGTAAATCACGACCCACATCGCGCACACCCATGGCCCCACTTTGGGTCTCGGCCCACAGTTTAAAGAATCCCTGGTCTAAAGTGAGTGGATTACATGTTGAGTGAGCCCCATCTTGTGGACAGAAACAAATATTATAATGACTAGAACGTTTCAGGGTTGGGATCAATTCAATTTAAATTCCAGTCCATTTAGGAGGTACACTGAAATTCCACTTTTCTTCCATGTGTATTAATTAGGAACATTTGTCATTTGAAATTGGAATTTGGTTTACTTTCTGAATTGACTGGAATTGAAATGGAATTGACCCCAACTTTTTTTTGCAAAGTATATGCACACGAACAAGTTAAACAACGCGAAAAGTTATATTACCTAAGAAAGTATATTTATTTTATTGCCGTTGTTGTGTGGTTAATAAGTGGACTTCACCATAAAGATCCTGGAACAGAAACAGGTACTTCCTCTCGTCGTTGTACGTCGTTGTAGCCAAATTACGTTGTTCCAGCTAGTTAGCTGAAGTCGCTTATAAAGGAAGATATAACGGAAGAAACACATTAAAACACATTAAAACACATTAAAACACATTAAAACGCATTACAACCATGGTATGTTGTTGGATACTTCAACATAAAGATCCTTAACATTTACATTAACATTAAAACACATTAAAACACATTAAAACACAGTAAAACACATTAAAACACATTAAAACACATTAAAACACATTAAAACACATTAAAACACATTAAACACATTAAAACACATTAAAACGCATTAAAACACATTAAAACACATTAAAACACATTAAAACGCATTACAACCATGGTATGTTGTTGGATATTTTAAGTAAGAAAATACCAAATGAAAACCCTTTACAGCTACGGTTGTACGTTCTATGACGACTCAACGGGCGCTCTACTCTGTAAACATGACCTGGACAAAGACTACAAAAATGGCCACCATCAAGGCCTAGACATGATTTGTCTTTTATGGATTTACAAATGACTGGCTGCGATCAGTCAAACCAAAACTTTCAAATAACTTTCTGGGTAAAAAAGAGGAGGAAGTGAAGCGTTACTAAGGTACACAATAGTACATTTTGGTAGATAGAAGGTGCCCTTTGGTAAAAGGGGTAAATTGGTCATCAAAAAGAAAGGAGGACCAAGGCACTCTTCATATAATGAATTAAAATGCCTTTATTAGTTTGGCATGTTCCACAGAAACAAAGTTTAAAAAAATCCGACGTGTTTGCGGCTGTGTGGCCTACGGTCAGGGAGTGCAAGAAATAAAACAATGTCCGCCTTTGAACAGCTTTTCCAAGTCAGCCCTAAATCATTTCTTTCTGGGGCAAGTTGTGATATTAATTCAATGCAAGGCACTCTTCAGATAATTAATTAAAATGCCATTATTTGTATGATATGTCCAATAGAAACAACGTTTTAAAAATCTGCCACCTGTCACGCTCTGACCTGAGATATCTATGTTTTCTTTATATTTTGGTTAGGTCAGGGTGTGATGAGGGTGGGTATGCTAGTTTTTGTATGTCTAGGGGTTTTGTAAGTCTAGGTATTTGTATGTCTATGGTGGCCTGATATGGTTCCCAATCAGAGGCAGCTGTTTATCGTTGTCTCTGATTGGGGATCATATTTAGGTAGCCATTTCCCCTTTGGTGTTTGTGGGATCTTGTCTATGTGTAGTTGCCTGTCAGCAATCATGGTGTATAGGGGTTCATTATTTTGGTTCAGTGTTTCATTCGTTTAATACATAACAATGTACGCTTACAACGCTGCGCCTTGGTCCGATCATTATTTAAAATGTTTTTAATTTTTTTTAAACCTTTATTTAACTAGGCAAGTCAGTTAATAAGAACAAATTCTTATTTTCAATGACGGCCCAGGAACAGTGGGTTAACTGCCTGTTCAGGGGCAGAACGACAGATTTCTAACTTGTCAGCTCGGGGGTTTGAACTTGCAACCTTCCGGTTACTAGTCCAACGCTCTAACCACTAGGACGAACGGGACAACGCTAGGACGAACGGGACAACACTAGGACGAACGGGACAACACTAGGACGAACGGGACAACACTAGGACGAACGGGACAACACTAGGACGAACGGGACAACACTAGAACGAACGGGACAACACTAGGACGAACGGGACAACACTAGGACGAACGGGACAACACTAGGACGAACGGGACAACACTAGGACGAACGGGACAACACTAGGACGAACGGGACAACACTAGGACGAACGGGACAACACTAGGACGAACGGGACAACACTAGAACGAACGGGACAACACTAGAACGAACGGGACAACACTAGGACGAACGGGACAACACTAGAACGAACGGGACAACACTAGAACGAACGGGACAACACTAGGACGAACGGGACAACACTAGGACGAACGGGACAACACTAGAACGAACGGGACAACACTAGGACGAACGGGACAACACTAGAACGAACGGGACAATACTAGGACGAACGGGACAACACTAGAACGAACGGGACAACACTAGGACGAACGGGACAACACTAGGACGAACGGGACAACACTAGAACGAACGGGACAACACTAGGACGAACGGGACAACACTAGGACGAACGGGACAACACTAGGACGAACGGGACAACACTAGGACGAACGGGACAACACTAGAACGAACGGGACAACACTAGGACGAACGGGACAACACTAGGACGAACGGGACAACACTAGGACGAACGGGACAACGCTAGGACGAACGGGACAACGCTAGGACGAACGGGACAACGCTTGGACGAACGGGACAACGCTAGGACGAACGGGACAACGCTAGGACGAACGGGACAACGCTAGGACGAACGGGACAACACTAGAACGAACGGGACAACACTAGAACGAACGGGACAACACTAGAACGAACGGGACAACACTAGGACGAACGGGACAACACTAGGACGAACGGGACAACACTAGAACGAACGGGACAACACTAGGACGAACGGGACAACACTAGGACGAACGGGACAACACTAGAACGAACGGGACAACACTAGGACGAACGGGACAACACTAGGACGAACGGGACAACACTAGGACGAACGGGACAACACTAGAATGAACGGGACAACACTAGGACGAACGGGACAACACTAGGACGAACGGGACAACACTAGGACGAACGGGACAACACTAGGACGAACGGGACAACACTAGGACGAACGGGACAACACTAGGACGAACGGGACAACACTAGGACAAACGGGACAACGCTAGGACGAACGGGACAACGCTAGGACGAACGGGACAACGCTTGGACGAACGGGACAACACTAGAACGAACTCCAGACCATTTCCGGAGACCTTCTCCCTTACCTCACCTCGCTCATCAACTCATCCCTGACCGCTGGCTACGTCCCTTCCGTCTTCAAGAGAGCGAGAGTTGCACCCCTTCTGAAAAAACCTACACTCGATCCCTCCGATGTCAACAACTACAGACCAGTATCCCTTCTTTCTTTTCTCTCCAAAACTCTTGAACGTGCCGTCCTCGGCCAGCTCTCCCGCTATCTCTCTCAGAATGACCTTCTTGATCCAAATCAGTCAGGTTTCAAGACTAGTCATTCAACTGAGACTGCTCTTCTCTGTATCACGGAGGCGCTCCGCACTGCTAAAGCTAACTCTCTCTCCTCTGCTCTCATCCTTCTAGACCTATTGGCTACCTTCGATACTGTGAACCATCAGATCCTCCTCTCCACCCTCTCCTAGTTGGGCATCTCCGGCGCGGCCCACGCTTGGATTGCGTCCTACCTGACAGGTCGCTCCTACCAGGTGGCGTGGCGTGAATCTATCTCCTCACCACGCGCTCTCACCACTGGTGTCCCCCAGGGCTCTGTTCTAGGCCCTCTCCTATTCTCGCTATACACCAAGTCACTTGGCTCTGTCATAACCTCACATGGTCTCTCCTATCATTGCTATGCAGACGACACACAATTAATCTTCTCCTTTCCCCCTTCTGATGACCCGGTGGCGAATCGCATCTCTGCATGTCTGGCAGACATATCAGTGTGGATGACGGATCACCACCTCAAGCTGAACCTCGGCAAGACGGAGCTGCTCTTCCTCCCGGGAAGGACTGCCCGTTCCATGATCTCGCCATCACGGTTGACAACTCCATTGTGTCCTCCTCCCAGAGCGCTAAGAACCTTGGCGTGATCCTGGACAACACCCTGTCGTTCTCAACTAACATCAAGGCGGTGGCCCGTTCCTGTAGGTTCATGCTCTACAACATCCGCATGAGTCGACCCTGCCTCACACAGGAAGCGGCGCAGGTCCTAATCCAGGCACTTGTCATCTCCCGTCTGGATTACTGCAACTCGCTGTTGGCTGGGCTCCCTGCCTGTGCCATTAAACCCTACAACTCATCCAGAACGCCGCAGCCCGTCTGGTGTTCAACCTTCCCAAGTTCTCTCACGTCACCGCTCCTCCGCTCTCTCCACTGGCTTCCAGTTGAAGATCGCATCCGCTACAAGACCATGGTGCTTGCCTACGGAGCTGTGAGGGGAACGGCACCTCAGTACCTCCAGGCTCTGATCAGGCCCTACACCCAAACAAGGGCACTGCGTTCATCCACCTCTGGCCTGCTCGCCTCCCTACCACTGAGGAAGTACAGTTCCCGCTCAGCCCAGTCAAAACTGTTCGCTGCTCTGGCCCCCAATGGTGGAACAAACTCCCTCACGACGCCAGGACAGCGGAGTCAATCACCACCTTCCGGAGACACCTGAAACCCCACCTCTTTAAGGAATACCTAGGATAGGATAAAGTAATCCTTCCCCCCTTAAAAGATTTAGATGCACTATTGTAAAGTGGCTGTTCCACTGGATGTCATAAGGTCAATGCACCAATTTTTTAAGTCGCTCTGGATAAGAGCGTCTGCTAAATGACTTAAATGTAAATGTAAATGGAAATGGAAAATAATCAGTGGCGCTAGTTTTCCCACGCTAACGCTAGTAACGTTAGCTAGCTTGTGTTGTAGTAGTGTGACACTGAGTATGGTTACATGCACACAATGATGCACTTACTGTCGATAGTCAGATTCATATAACAGCTCGATTAAATGCTATTTATATTCTTTGCAAGAAGAATGATTTACCTAATAATCCTGTTTGTTATACCCCTGAAAGGGGGACATGTAGAAATGAATTACACAGAGACGTTGGCTTCAAGTCAGTTGTACTGATTCTCATATAAAATCAAACATTTACATAAAGTGCCTTCAGAGAATATTCATTGACCCCTTGACTTTTTCAACATTTTTTTACATTACAGCCTTATTCTACACTGGATTAAAAAACAATAATAATAATCCTCCAAACACAATACCCCATAACGACAAAGTATTAAATATTTGTTTGATTTTTTTTGCTATTGTTTAAAAAAAATAAAAACTGAAATACCTTATTTACATAAATATTCAGACCCTTTGTTATGAGACTCAAAATTGAGCTCCCTCCCTCCCTCCCTCCCTCCCTCCCCTCTCCCTCCCTCCCCTCCCTCCCTCCCTCCCTCCCTCCCTCCCTCCCCTCTCCCTCCCTCCCTCCCTCCCCTCCCTCCCTCCCTCCCTCCCAGCCCCAAAACATCAATACTCTAGAGGAGATCTGCATGGAGGAATGGGCCAAAATACCAGCAACAGTGTGTGAAAACCTTGTGAAGACTTACAGAAAACGTTTGACCTCTGTCATTGCCAACAAAGGGTATATAACAAAGTATTGAGATAAACTTTTGTTATTGACCAAATACTTATTTTCCACCATAATTTGCAAATAAATTCATAAAAAATCCTACAATGTGATTTTCTGGATTTTTTTTCTTCATTTTGTCTGTCATAGTTGAAGTGTACCTATGATGAAACTTACAGGCCTCTCTCATATTTTTAAGTGGGAGAAATTGCACAATTGGTGGCTGACTAAATACTTTTTTGCCCCACTGTACCTACAGGCCAATTTGCAAATGTTTACATACTCCTTTCAAAACTGTTAAACTTCAGTTCACAGAGTGGTTTTCAGCCCATCCCAGGATGGTGTCACTTTTCCTCCCAACTTACTCTCCGTTCCTCAACCCCATAGAGGAATTATGTTCCTCATGGAGGTGGAAAGTTTATGACCACCATCCACATGATCAAATGTCCCTCCTGGACGCAATGAATGCTGAATGTCTAAACAGTAGAGGTGTCAGTCTTGTTTTGTAAAGACATTTTTACAAAAGAAAACATTGTGTAATGCTACCTCTCGTCAATGTTTTTTAGGTCATTGTTTTATGACTGACAGTGTGCTTGTTGGGTGACGACCTTTGCTCGTGTTCTGGAAGAACGAGTTGATTTGAGACATGTATGAAGTGTTTTGGTGGTTTTAGTACATTTTGAATATGAAATGAACTGCTGTGCCAAGCTGAAAGTTAGTCAGGAGAACTGTGTGAAGAGATTTGAAAAAATGACCTAAGTATTGAGAAATGAGTCCTGGCGATTGTAAAAAAAAATATATATATATAAAAAAAGCTGTAATCAATAAGGCCAGAGGGGGTGTGGTATATGTTCAACACACCAAGACTAAGGACTGTTCTGGTATATGACTAAGGACTGTTCTGGTATATGACTAAGGACTGTTCTGGTATATGACTAAGGACTGTTCTGGTGTATGACTAAGGACTGTTCTGGTATATGACTAAGGACTGTTCTGGTATATGACTAAGGACTGTTCTGGTATAAGACTAAGGACTGTTCTGGTATAAGACTAAGGACTGTTCTGGTATATGACTAAGGACTGTTCTGGTATATGACTAAGGACTGTTCTGGTATATGACTAAGGACTGTTCTGGTATATGACTAAGGACTGTTCTGGTATATGACTAAGGACTGTTCTGGTATATGACTAAGGACTGTTCTGGTATATGACTAAGGACTGTTCTGGTGTATGACTAAGGACTGTTCTGGTATATGACTAAGGACTGTTCTGGAGTATGACTAAGGACTGTTCTGGTATATGACTAAGGACTGTTCTGGTATATGACTAAGGACTGTTCTGGTATATGACTAAGGACTGTTCTGGTGTATGACTAAGGACTGTTCTGGTATATGACTAAGGACTGTTCTGGTATATGACTAAGGACTGTTCTGGTGTATGACTAAGGACTGTTCTGGTATATGACTAAGGACTGTTCTGGTATATGACTAAGGACTGTTCTGGTATATGACTAAGGACTGTTCTGGTATATGACTAAGGACTGTTCTGGTATATGACTAAGGACTGTTCTGGTATATGACTAAGGACTGTTCTGGTATATGTTCAACACACCAAGACAAAGGACTGTTCTGGTATATGACTAAGGACTGTTCTGGTATATGACTAAGGACTGTTCTGGTATATGACTAAGGACTGTTCTGGTATATGTTCAACACACCAAGACTAAGGACTGTTCTGGTATATGACTAAGGACTGTTCTGGTATATGACTAAGGACTGTTCTGGTATATGACTAAGGACTGTTCTGGTATATGTTCAACACACCAAGACTAAGGACTGTTCTGGTATATGACTAAGGACTGTTCTGGTATATGACTAAGGACTGTTCTGGTATATGATCAACACACCAAGACTAAGGACTGTTCTGGTATATGACTAAGGACTGTTCTGGTATATGACTAAGGACTGTTCTGGTATATGTTCAACACACCAAGACTAAGGACTGTTCTGGTATATGACTAAGGACTGTTCTGGTATATGACTAAGGACTGTTCTGGTATATGACTAAGGACTGTTCTGGTATATGACTAAGGACTGTTCTGGTATATGTGCAACACACCAAGACTAAGGACTGTTCTGGTATATGACTAAGGACTGTTCTGGTATATGACTAAGGACTGTTCTGGTATATGTTCAACACACCAAGACAAAGGACTGTTCTGGTATATGACTAAGGACTGTTCTGGTATATGACTAAGGACTGTTCTGGTATATGACTAAGGACTGTTCTGGTATATGACTAAGGACTGTTCTGGTATATGACTAAGGACTGTTCTGGTATATGTGCAACACACCAAGACTAAGGACTGTTCTGGTATATGACTAAGGACTGTTCTGGTATATGACTAAGGACTGTTCTGGTATATGACTAAGGACTGTTCTGGTATATGACTAAGGACTGTTCTGGTATATGTTCAACACACCAAGACAAAGGACTGTTCTGGTATATGACTAAGGACTGTTCTGGTATATGACTAAGGACTGTTCTGGTATATGTTCAACACACCAAGACAAAGGACTGTTCTGGTATATGACTAAGGACTGTTCTGGTATATGACTAAGGACTGTTCTGGTATATGACTAAGGACTGTTCTGGTATATGACTAAGGACTGTTCTGGTATATGACTAAGGACTGTTCTGGTATATGACTAAGGACTGTTCTGGTATATGACTAAGGACTGTTCTGGTATATGACTAAGGACTGTTCTGGTATATGACTAAGGACTGTTCTGGTATATGACTAAGGACTGTTCTGGTATATGACTAAGGACTGTTCTGGTATATGACTAAGGACTGTTCTGGTATATGACTAAGGACTGTTCTGGTATATGACTACGGACTGTTCTGGTATATGACTAAGGACTGTTCTGGTATAAGACTAAGGACTGTTCTGGTATATGACTAAGGACTGTTCTGGTATAAGACTAAGGACTGTTCTGGTATAAGACTAAGGACTGTTCTGGTATAAGACTAAGGACTGTTCTGGTATATGACTAAGGACTGTTCTGGTATATGACTAAGGACTGTTCTGGTATAAGACTAAGGACTGTTCTGGTATATGACTAAGGACTGTTCTGGTATATGACTAAGGACTGTTCTGGTATAAGACTAAGGACTGTTCTGGTATAAGACTAAGGACTGTTCTGGTATAAGACTAAGGACTGTTCTGGTATAAGACTAAGGACTGTTCTGGTATAAGACTAAGGACTGTTCTGGTATAAGACTAAGGACTGTTCTGGTATAAGACTAAGGACTGTTCTGGTATATGACTAAGGACTGTTCTGGTATATGACTAAGGACTGTTCTGGTATATGACTAAGGACTGTTCTGGTATATGACTAAGGACTGTTCTGGTATATGACTAAGGACTGTTCTGGTGTATGTTCAAGACACCACTGTTTCAGCAACAATGAAGGTTTTAAAGGACATCCACTGTGCTCTTGATAAGAAGTTACATTCTGTTGTCTGTCTTTATTGATTTGTCGAAGGCATTTGACACCGTGCACCATGCTGTGTTAGTGCAAAGGTTAAAATGTTGTGGAATTACTGGTCATGCTCTAGATTGGTTTATAAATTACCTATCAAATCATACATAATGTGTAATGGCGGATGGTTGTAAATCTGAGTCCATAGAGGTGTGCTCAGGTGTTCCGCAAGGTTCTATTTTGGGCCCACTGTTGTTCAGTGGTATATCACTGAGTTGTATATCAACAACATTGTGGATCTTATTGGGGATCATGGGGATCTTATTGAAACAGCGGATGTTCATTTTTATGCACGTGATACTGTTCTTTATTCAAGTGGTAGTAGTTTATCTTTAGCTTTTGAAAATGCCCTCAGAACAGTCCTTCATCTGATACGATAGAATCTGTATGATTTAAAGCTGGTTCTAAATTTGCGTGAAAAACAAAATGCATGTTTTTTTTCAAATGCCAGGCATGTTACTAATCATGTCATTGCTACATTGGCTGGACATACTATAGAGCAAGTTAAAGTGTACAAATATTTGGGTGTGTGGGCTGATGACAAGCTGAGCTTCGCTGTTTATATAGAGAACTTGATAAGGAAGCTCAAGCTGAGAATAGGTTTTTATTATCAGCATAAGGCTTGTTTATCTTTTGAGGCCAGGAAGGAGCTGGTACAATGTACATTTTTAGATTTTAGTGATGTTAAATACAGAGGGGCAAAAAAGTATTTAGTCAGCCACCAATTGTGCAAGTTCTCCCACTTAAAAAGATGAGAGAGGCCTGTAATTTTTTTAAATCATAGGTACACTTCAACTATGACAGACAAGTGGAGGACAGGGGAGCCTCTTAAAGAAGAAGTTACAGGTCTGTGAGAGCCAGAAATCTTGCTTGTTTGTAGGTGACCAACTACTTATTTTCCACCATAATTTGCAAATAAATTCATAAAAAATCCTACAATGTGATTTTCTGGATTTCTTTTCTCATTTTGTCTGTCATGGTTGAAGTGTACCTATGATGAAAATTACAGGCCTCTCTCATCTTTTTAAGTGGGAGAACTTGCACAATTGGTGGCTGACTAAATACTTTTTTGCCCCACTGTATATGCAGGCTTCAACCACTACCCTGAGAGCACTTGATTCAGTGCATCATGCAGCCCTCAGGTTCATTACAAATCAGAAACATCTAACACATCATTGTGATCTCTACAGAGCTGTTGGCTGGTCGTCATTGACCTTGCGTAGGCTTAAACACTGGTATACACTGATTAACAAGGCCATACTGTAATACATACTGTAAAATGCCACCTTATCTCTGTTCTTTTTAGTCAGGTCAGTATAAATCAATATAAATTACGGTCCCATTCTCATTTGCTTCTAACAGTACCAAAAATTACAACAGGTCATGGTAGAAATAGTTTTAGTTACTCAGCTCCGTGGTCCTAGAATTATCTCCTGTACATTTAAAAATGTGATGATCTTGTTTCATTGGTGGAGTTTAAACACTTGATTGATGTGTATATATCACAGAAGAGTGTAATTGTCTTTCGGAAAAGCTGTTTTTAGTAAAGATGTTTGTGTTTTGAAACGTAAATTGTTTCTGTTGTACTGTATGTGTGTTTATAGTTGTGTTTAATGTTGTGTTAGTGTATGTAAGTTGTTTTGTCTGAAACTTTGTTGCCCCTGCTAATATTGGACCAGGTCTCTTAGAAAAGAGATGTTATCTCAATGAGAAAGAACCGGTATGAATAAATGTTTAAAAAAAATAAAAAAATTAAAGAAGGAGTGGTCTGATATATGGCCAAAATACCAAGACGAAGGACTGTTCTTAAAATGCCAAGCCACTTTAAAATCACTAAACTAGTCCAGCTGTTTATAATCACTAAACTAGTCCAGCTGTTTAAAATCACTAAACTAGTCCAGCTGTTTATAATCACTAAACTAGTCCATCTGTTTATAATCACTAAACTAGTCCAGCTGTTTATAATCACTAAACTAGTCCAGCTGTTTAAAATCACTAAACTAGTCCAGCTGTTTATAATCACTAAACTAGTCCAGCTGTTTATAATCACTAAACTAGTCCAGCTGTTTAAAATCACTAAACTAGTCCAGCTGTTTATAATCACTAAACTAGTCCAGCTGTTTAAAATCACTAAACTAGTCCAGCTGTTTATAATCACTAAACTAGTCCAGCTGTTTATAATCACTAAACTAGTCCAGCTGTTTATAATCACTAAACTAGTCCAGCTGTTTAAAATCACTAAACTAGTCCAGCTGTTTATAATCACTAAACTAGTCCAGCTGTTTATAATCACTAAACTAGTCCAGCTGTTTATAATCACTAAACTAGTCCAGCTGTTTATAATCACTAAACTAGTCCAGCTGTTTAAAATCACTAAACTAGTCCAGCTGTTTATAATCACTAAACTTGTCCAGCTGTTTATAATCACTAAACTAGTCCAGCTGTTTATAATTACTAAACTAGTCCAGCTGTTTATAATCACTAAACTAGTCCAGCTGTTTATTATCACTAAACTAGTCCAGCTGTTTATAATCACTAAACTAGTCCAGCTGTTTAAAATCACTAAACTAGTCCAGCTGTTTATAATCACTAAACTAGTCCAGCTGTTTAAAATCACTAAACTAGTCCAGCTGTTTATAATCACTAAACTAGTCCACCTGTTTAAAATCACTAAACTAGTCCAGCTGTTTATAATCACTAAACGAGTACAGCTGTTTAAAATCACTAAACTAGTCCAGCTGTTTAAAATCACTAAACTAGTCCAGCTGTTTAAAATCACTAAACTAGTACAGCTTTTTAAAATCACTAAACTAGTCCAGCTGTTTATAATCACTAAACTAGTCCAGCTGTTTATAATCACTAAACTAGTCCAGCTGTTTATAATCACTAAACTAGTCCAGCTGTTTATAATCACTAAACTAGTCCAGCTGTTTATAATCACTAAACTAGTCCAGCTGTTTAAAATCAATAAACTAGTCCAGCTGTTTATAATCACTAAACTAGTACAGCTGTTTATAATCACTAAACTAGTCCAGCTGTTTATAATCACTAAACTAGTACAGCTGTTTAAAATCACTAAACTAGTCCAGCTGTTTATAATCACTAAACTAGTCCAGCTGTTTAAAATCACTAAACTAGTCCAGCTGTTTAAAATCACTAAACTAGTCCAGCTGTTTAAAATCACTAAACTAGTCCAGCTGTTTATAATCACTAAACTAGTACAGCTGTTTATAATCACTAAACTAGTCCAGCTGTTTAAAATCACTAAACTAGTCCAGCTGTTTAAAATCACTGTCATGCCCTAACCTTAGAGGTCCTGTTTATGTCTATATTATGGTTTGGTCAGGGTGTGAGTTGGGGTGGGTATTCTATATTCTATCATTTGTATTTCTATATTTTGGCCGGGTAGGGTTCTCAATCAGGGACAGTTGTCTATCGTTGTCTCTGATTGGGAACCATACTTAGGCAGCCCTTTTTCCACCTGTCTTTGTTTCTAATCACTACACTAGTCCAGTTGTTTCTAGTCACTACACTAGTCCAGTTGTTTCTAATCACTCCACTAGGCCAGTTGTTTCTAATCACTACACTAGTCCAGTTGTTTCTAATCACTACACTAGTCCAGTTGTTTCTAGTCACTACACTAGTCCAGTTGTTTCTAACCACCACCACTAGTCCAGTTGTTTCTAATCACTACACTAGTCCAGTTGTTTCTAGTCACTACACTAGTCCAGTTGTTTCTAATCACTACACTAGTCCAGTTGTTTCTAGTCACTACACTAGTCCAGTTGTTTCTAGTCACTACACTAGTCCAGTTGTTTCTAGTCACTACACTAGTCCAGTTGTTTCTAGTCACTACACTAGTCCAGTTGTTTCTAGTCACTACACTAGTCCAGTTGTTTCTAGTCACTACACTAGTCCAGTTGTTTCTAGTCACTACACTAGTCCAGTTGTTTCTAGTCACTACACTAGTCCAGTTGTTTCTAATCACTACACTAGTCCAGTTGTTTCTAGTCACTACACTAGTCCAGTTGTTTCTAATCATTACACTAGTCCAGTTGTTTCTAATCACTACACTAGTCCAGTTGTTTCTAGTCACTACACTAGCCCAGTTGTTTCTAATCACTACACTAGTCCAGTTGTTTCTAGTCACTACACTAGGCCAGTTGTTTCTAGTCACTACACTAGTCCAGTTGTTTCTAATCACTACACTAGCCCAGTTGTTTCTAATCACTACACTAGTCCAGTTGTTTCTAGTCACTACACTAGTCCAGTTGTTTCTAGTCACTACACTAGTCCAGTTGTTTCTAGTCACTACACTAGTCCAGTTGTTTCTAACCACTACACTAGTTCAGTTGTTTCTAGTCACTACACTAGTCCAGTTGTTTCTAGTCACTAAACTAGTCCAGTTGTTTCTAGTCACTACACTAGTCCAGTTGTTTCTAGTCACTAAACTAGTCCAGTTGTTTCTAGTCACTACACTAGTCCAGTTGTTTCTAGTCACTAAACTAGTCCAGTTGTTTCTAGTCACTACACTAGTCCAGTTGTTTCTAATCACTACACTAGTCCAGTTGTTTCTAGTCACTACACTAGTCCAGTTGTTTCTAGTCACTACACTAGTCCAGTTGTTTCTAGTCACTACACTAGTCCAGTTGTTTCTAGTCACTAAACTAGTCCAGTTGTTTCTAGTCACTACACTAGTCCAGTTGTTTCTAGTCACTACACTAGTCCAGTTGTTTCTAGTCACTACACTAGTCCAGTTGTTTCTAACCACTACACTAGTCCAGTTGTTTCTAGTCACTACACTAGTCAGTTGTTTCTAATCACTACACTAGTCCAGTTGTTTCTAGTCACTACACTAGTCCAGTTGTTTCTAGTCACTACACTAGTCCAGTTGTTTCTAGTCACTACACTAGTCCAGTTGAGGCTAGTCACTAAACTAGTCCAGTTGTTTCTAGTCACTACACTAGTCCAGTTGTTTCTAGTCACTACACTAGTCAGTTGTTTCTAGTCACTACACTAGTCCAGTTGTTTCTAGTCACTACACTAGTCCAGTTGTTTCTAATCACTACACTAGTCCAGTTGTTTCTAGTCACTACACTAGTCCAGTTGTTTCTAGTCACTACACTAGTCCAGTTGTTTCTAGTCACTACACTAGTCCAGTTGTTTCTAATCACTACACTAGTCCAGTTGTTTCTAGTCACTACACTAGTCCAGTTGTTTCTAATCACTACACTAGTCCAGTTGTTTCTAGTCACTACACTAGTTCAGTTGTTTCTAGTCACTACACTAGTCCAGTTGTTTCTAGTCACTACACTAGTCCAGTTGTTTCTAATCACTACACTTGTCCAGTTGTTTCTAACCACCACCACTAGTCCAGTTGTTTCTAATCACTACACTAGTCCAGTTGTTTCTAGTCACTACACTAGTCCAGTTGTTTCTAATCACTACACTAGTCCAGTTGTTTCTAGTCACTACACTAGTCCAGTTGTTTCTAGTCACTACACTAGTCCAGTTGTTTCTAGTCACTACACTAGTCCAGTTGTTTCTAGTCACTACACTAGTCCAGTTGTTTCTAGTCACTACACTAGTTCAGTTGTTTCTAGTCACTACACTAGTCCAGTTGTTTCTAGTCACTACACTAGTCCAGTTGTTTCTAGTCCCTACACTAGTCCAGTTGTTTCTAGTCACTACACTAGTCCAGTTGTTTCTAGTCACTACACTAGTCCAGTTGTTTCTAGTCACTACACTAGTCCAGTTGTTTCTAGTCACTACACTAGTCCAGTTGTTTCTAGTCACTACACTAGTCCAGTTGTTTCTAGTCACTACACTAGTCCAGTTGTTTCTAGTCACTACACTAGTCCAGTTGTTTCTAATCACTACACTAGTCCAGTTGTTTCTAGTCACTACACTAGTCCAGTTGTTTCTAATCATTACACTAGTCCAGTTGTTTCTAATCACTACACTCGTCCAGTTGTTTCTAGTCACTACACTAGCCCAGTTGTTTCTAATCACTACACTAGTCCAGTTGTTTCTAGTCACTACACTAGGCCAGTTGTTTCTAGTCACTACACTAGTCCAGTTGTTTCTAATCACTACACTAGCCCAGTTGTTTCTAATCACTACACTAGTCCAGTTGTTTCTAATCACTACACTAGTCCAGTTGTTTCTAGTCACTACACTAGTCCAGTTGTTTCTAGTCACTACACTAGTCCAGTTGTTTCTAACCACTACACTAGTCCAGTTGTTTCTAGTCACTACACTAGTCCAGTTGTTTCTAGTCACTAAACTAGTCCAGTTGTTTCTAGTCACTACACTAGTCCAGTTGTTTCTAGTCACTAAACTAGTCCAGTTGTTTCTAGTCACTACACTAGTCCAGTTGTTTCTAGTCACTAAACTAGTCCAGTTGTTTCTAGTCACTACACTAGTCCAGTTGTTTCTAATCACTACACTAGTCCAGTTGTTTCTAGTCACTACACTAGTCCAGTTGTTTCTAGTCACTACACTAGTCCAGTTGTTTCTAGTCACTACACTAGTCCAGTTGTTTCTAGTCACTAAACTAGTCCAGTTGTTTCTAGTCACTACACTAGTCCAGTTGTTTCTAGTCACTACACTAGTCCAGTTGTTTCTAGTCACTACACTAGTCCAGTTGTTTCTAACCACTACACTAGTCCAGTTGTTTCTAGTCACTACACTAGTCCAGTTGTTTCTAATCACTACACTAGTCCAGTTGTTTCTAGTCACTACACTAGTCCAGTTGTTTCTAGTCACTACACTAGTCCAGTTGTTTCTAGTCACTACACTAGTCCAGTTGAGGCTAGTCACTAAACTAGTCCAGTTGTTTCTAGTCACTACACTAGTCCAGTTGTTTCTAGTCACTACACTAGTCCAGTTGTTTCTAGTCACTACACTAGTCCAGTTGTTTCTAGTCACTACACTAGTCCAGTTGTTTCTAACCACTACACTAGTCCAGTTGTTTCTAGTCACTACACTAGTCCAGTTGTTTCTAGTCACTACACTAGTCCAGTTGTTTCTAGTCACTACACTAGTCAGTTGTTTCTAATCACTCCACTAGTCCAGTTGTTTCTAGTCACTACACTAGTCCAGTTGTTTCTAGTCACTACACTAGTCCAGTTGTTTCTAGTCACTACACTAGTCCAGTTGTTTCTAATCACTACACTAGTCCAGTTGTTTCTAATCACTACACTAGTCCAGTTGTTTCTAATCACTACACTAGTCCAGTTGTTTCTAGTCACTACACTAGTCCAGTTGTTTCTAGTCACTACACTAGTCCAGTTGTTTCTAATCACTACACTAGTCCAGTTGTTTCTAGTCACTACACTAGTCCAGTTGTTTCTAATCACTACACTAGTCCAGTTGTTTCTAATCACTACACTAGTCCAGTTGTTTCTAATCACTACACTAGTCCAGTTGTTTCTAATCACTACACTAGTCAGTTGTTTCTAATCACTACACTAGTCCAGTTGTTTCTAGTCACTACACTAGTCCAGTTGTTTCTAGTCACTACACTAGTCCAGTTGTTTCTAGTCACTACACTAGTCCAGTTGTTTCTAGTCACTACACTAGTCCAGTTGTTTCTAGTCACTACACTAGTCCAGTTGTTTCTAACCACTACACTAGTCCAGTTGTTTCTAGTCACTACACTAGTCCAGTTGTTTCTAGTCACTACACTAGTTCAGTTGTTTCTAGTCACTACACTAGTCCAGTTGTTTCTAGTCACTACACTAGTCCAGTTGTTTCTAATCACTACACTAGTTCAGTTGTTTCTAGTCACTACACTAGTCCAGTTGTTTCTAGTCACTACACAAGTCCAGTTGTTTCTAGTCACTACACAAGTCCAGTTGTTTCTAAACACTACACTAGTCCAGTTGTTTCTAATCACTACACTAGTCCAGTTGTTTCTAATCACTACACTAGTCCAGTTGTTTCTAATCACTACACTAGTCCAGTTGTTTCTAGTCACTACACTAGTCCAGTTGTTTCTAGTCACTACACTAGTCCAGTTGTTTCTAGTCACTACACTAGTCCAGTTGTTTCTAGTCACTACACTAGTCCAGTTGTTTCTAGTCACTACACTAGTCCAGTTGTTTCTAGTCACTACACTAGTCAGTTGTTTCTAGTCACTACACTAGTCCAGTTGTTTCTAACCACTACACTAGTCCAGTTGTTTCTAGTCACTACACTAGTCCAGTTGTTTCTAGTCACTACACTAGTCCAGTTGTTTCTAGTCACTACACTAGTCCAGTTGTTTCTAGTCACTACACTAGTCCAGTTGTTTCTAGTCACTACACTAGTCCAGTTGTTTCTAATCACTACACTAGTGCTTCATGTGTTCTGTTTTTGTCTGTTTCATATTTTACGGTTTTGTTATATTCTATTTATGTTGTTTTTTCATGGATGGATTATTATTGCAGTATTTTACCAGCATCCAAATGAGTTCAATAGGTCAGCTTGTCTTGTTGAGGACAGGACAACATAATAGATCCGTGGGTTAGTGATACAGATCAGTGGGTTGGTGATACAGATCAGTGGGTTAGTGATACAGATCAGTGGGTTGGTGATACAGATCAGTGGGTTAGTGATACAGATCAGTGGGTTAGTGATACAGATCAGTGGGTTAGTGATACAGATCAGTGGGTTGGTGATACAGATCAGTGGGTTGGTGATACAGATCAGTGGGTTGGTGATACAGATCAGTGGGTTAGTGATACAGATCAGTGGGTTAGTGATACAGATCAGTGGGTTGGTGATACAGATCAGTGGGTTAGTGATACAGATCAGTGGGTTAGTGATACAGATCAGTGGGTTAGTGATACAGATCAGTGGGTTGGTGATACAGATCAGTGGGTTGGTGATACAGATCAGTGGGTTGGTGATACAGATCAGTGGGTTGGTGATACAGATCAGTGGGTTAGTTATACAGATCAGTGGGTTAGTGATACAGATCAGTGGGTTAGTGATACAGATCAGTGGGTTGGTGATACAGATCAGTGGGTTGGTGATACAGATCAGTGGGTTAGATATACAGATCAGTGGGTTAGTGATACAGATCAGTGGGTTAGATATACAGATCAGTGGGTTGGTGATACAGATCAGTGGGTTGGTGATACAGATCAGTGGGTTAGTGATACAGATCAGTGGGTTAGTGATACAGATCAGTGGGTTAGTGATACAGATCAGTGGGTTAGTGATACAGATCAGTGGGTTGGTGATACAGATCAGTGGGTTGGTGATACAGATCAGTGGGTTGGTGATACAGATCAGTGGGTTAGTGATACAGATCAGTGGGTTGGTGATACAGATCAGTGGGTTAGGTGATACAGATCAGTGGGTTAGTGATACAGATCAGTGGGTTAGTGATACAGATCAGTGGGTTGGTGATACAGATCAGTGGGTTGGTGATACAGATCAGTGGGTTGGTGATACAGATCAGTGGGTTGGTGATACAGATCAGTGGGTTGGTGATACAGATCAGTGGGTTAGTTATACAGATCAGATCAGTGGGTTGGTGATATACAGATCAGTGGGTTAGTTATACAGATCAGTGGGTTAGTGATACAGATCAGTGGGTTGGTGATCACAGATCAGTGGGTTTAGTTATACAGATCAGGTCAGTGGGTTATACAGATCAGTGGGTTGGTGATACAGATCAGTGGGTTGGGGTTTGATACAGATCAGTGGGTTAGTTATACAGATCAGTGGGTTAGTGATACAGATCAGTGGGTTAGTGATACAGATCAGTGGGTTAGTGATACAGATCAGTGGGTTAGTGATACAGATCAGTGGGTTGGTGATACAGATCAGTGGGTTAGTTATACAGATCAGTGGGTTAGTGATACAGATCAGTGGGTTGGTGATACAGATCAGTGGGTTGGTGATACAGATCAGTGGGTTAGTGATACAGATCAGTAATAATAAACTTAAATAGAGGTATTTGCGTTGTTTATTATGACATTAACAATGCTCTACATCAGACTTTATTTAACTTATCAATGCTTATAAAACCACGAGTCCCAAATAATATTCCTTATGTAGTGCACTACTTTTGGCCCCGTGGTCAAAAAGTATCACACGATAAAGGGAGTAGGGTGCACTCTGGAACCAGTATAGTGCCTTTAGGTTGTTTTTGCTGCCAGTTGAAATCTAAATGTAATAAAACGGAGGCACTAAACCATGATATCCCATCCAACTACCTCATCTCATTACTGTTATTTTTTATTTTTTGCTCCTTTGCCACCCCAGTATCTCTACCTGCACATTAATCTTCTGCACATCTATCACTCCAGTGTTTAGCTGCTAAATTGTAATTATTTCGCCATTATGGCCTATTTATTGCCTTACATCCCTCATCTTACCTCATTTGCACACACGGTATATAGACTTTTCTGTTGTGTTATTGACTGTATGTTTGTTTTATTCCATGTGTAACTCTGTGTCGTTGTTTGTGTCCAACTCCTTTGCTTTATCTTGGCCAGGTCGCAGTTGTAAATGAGAACTTGTTCTCAAGTGGCCTACCCGGTTAAATAAAGGTGAAATAAAATAAATGTATAAAATATCATTCAGTCTTTGGCAGATGGTTGACTGGGAATGCATCCCAAAGGGCACCCTAATTCCCTAGTGCACTATATATATACAGAATAGGGTTCCATTTGGAACACAACCCAGGACAAACAGAAGTAAAAGAACAAAATGGCCGTTGTTGCATCATGCTTATCTGTAGCCTGTAGACCCTCGATGTCTGTGTTTCTGACGAGGAGATTAGATTAAATAGCACATGCTGCATGTTGGAAATGCTAAATTGATCAGGTTTGAAGAAGAAGAAAAAGTAATAGTTTTCTTATTGATGGAAAAGTAGACCTTACTGACCATTCCCATATAACGCTTATAACATATAACACATATTATTAAATATAACACATATTATTAAATATAACACATATTATTATAATATAAAATATAACGTCATTAAATATAACACACGTCATTAAATATAACACACGTCATTAAATATAACACACGTCATTAAATATAACCCCTTGGACCATAAAGGAAAGAAGCCTTCAGGCATTATTGTGTTTTAATCCTCATTCTTTATTTATTTATTTAAGGTATGTAAATGTTGACGTTAAAAATCCACGGACGAACATAACGATTCAATGAGTGATTAGTAGTAATTGACCAATGGAATGGCTCCAATCTGACCCAGAGAACCCATTTATATCACACTGTAAACCGGTTCTGTCATGTGATCAGTCAGCTGATCTCTGTACTGGCTCATAAAACAAGGCAGTCATCGGGCCATTCGTCTGTGTTTGTTTGTTGTTCAGCAGTTGTGGGGTGTTAGACCCGAAGGTTGCGCTCTCGATTCAGCAGCACTCGAGTTTGTCACTTATCGTTTCTATTTATTGCAGCGCTGTAGGCTTTTATAAAGAGGGAAACAAAGCTGTCATCACAGCGCTTCCTGTTTTTTTTTATTACATCGGTGTCGCAACCAAACAGAACACAACAGCTGCGAATGCAAACTTGGTTATTGCGTGATAGCTGACTAGTTAACTAAGCAACTAGAGTTTTTAGAAAAAAAAGCAATTTGGATGGTTTATTTTTGTAATTTATTTTTCAACTATTGGACTGAAACATTGTTTTGAATCCCTTTCGGCGAGCTGACTCCGCTGTTGAGCAGAACAATGCGCTTCGCACCTATCCCCTGCGCGGTGGGGTTGCTGTGTTGTGTTCTGGTGTTGTGCTCGGTACCGTTGGGGACCTCGTTCCCCGTGCAGGACGAGGGGAAACCGGGCATAACGTTTCTGGAAGAGGTCGGGCGTCTCCGGGTCGGGTTCAACTGGCGGAACCTGACCTGTCCAGTGTGCAAAGTCCTCTTCACCATCCTGGATGTCGCTCTGCTGGTAAGATGGAACCCTATTCCCTATATAGTGCACTACTTTAGACCAGAGCTCTATGGCACCCTATTCCCTATATAGTACACTACTTTAGACCAGAGCCCTATGGCACCCTATTCCCTATATAGTACACTACTTTAGACCAGAGCCCTATGGCACCCTATTCCCTATATAGTACACTACTTTAGACCAGAGCCCTATGGCACCCTATTCCCTATATAGTACACTACTTTAGACCAGAGCCCTATGGCACCCTATTCCCTATATAGTGCACTACTTTAGACCAGAGCCCTATGGCACCCTATTCCCTATATAGTACACTACTTTAGACCAGAGCCCTATGGCACCCTATTCCCTATATAGTGCACTACTTTAGACCAGAGCCCTATGGCACCCTATTCCCTATATAGTACACTACTCTTCAGACCAGAGCTTAGGGCACTATTCCCTAATAGTACACTACTGCGCCCTAACCCTATTCTTATGGCCCTTGCACACTATTCTCTCAACGCAATCTGTAGGGCTCTTGAACTAATAACCGTGCAGCTGACACTTGACTTAGTACACTGTAAACGCCTGTGAGCGGATTACTTTATGTAGTGCAGGGAGAACTGACTTAGTGCATGTCGGTACTAACACGTGGGGCAGCTGATCACTTGACTTAGTGCAGCTGATCACTTGACTTAGTGCAGCGGATCACTTGACTTAGTGCAGCGGATCACTTGACTTAGTGCAGCGGATCACTTGACTTAGTGCAGCGGATCACTTGACTTAGTGCAGCGGATCACTTGACTTAGTGCAGCGGATCACTTGACTTAGTGCAGCGGATCACTTGACTTAGTGCAGCGGATCACTTGACTTAGTGCAGCGGATCACTTGACTTAGTGCAGCGGATCACTTGACTTAGTGCAGCGGATCACTTGACTTAGTGCAGCGGATCACTTGACTTAGTGCAGCGGATCACGTGACTTAGTGCAGCGGATCACTTGACTTAGTGCAGCGGATCACTTGACTTAGTGCAGCGGATCACGTGACTTAGTGCAGCGGATCACGTGACTTAGTGCAGCGGATCACGTGACTTGGTTAGTGACTTAGCAGCTGATCACGTGACTTAGTGCAGCGGATCACGTGACTTAGTGCAGCGGATCACGTGACTTAGTGCAGCGGATCACGTGACTCACTAGTGCAGCGGATCACGTGACTTAGTGCAGCGGATCACGTGACTTAGTGCAGCGGATCACGTGACTTAGTGCAGCGGATCACGTGACTTAGTGCAGCGGATCACGTGACTTAGTGCAGCGGATCACGTGACTTAGTGCAGCAGCACTAGCCGTGACCCGGTTCTGTGAACTAAAACGGTTTATCTATGTGACCTTGAGTTGGCAGAGCTTTATCAAACTGGCAATGCCAATGGGCAAGCAATATTGGCCTACCAAGCAAAAAGACAGTAACTAACACATGTTTGACCAAATGAGCAATGTAATTTGTTTTTACTACATTTCAATATACCTAATCATGTGGGCAAGTATCCTGCCTCTATTGTCTTTAGGAGACAATGGGGGTCATGTTAGCCAGTAACTGGATAAAGTTACTGTGAAACCAAGGTAAATTTAAAAGCAATTTTTCTCAGTTCCACTCTGAGCAGTTACTACCTTTTTGCTTGGTCGGGCAGAATAGATGGGTTGGTTGTTGAGCAACACAACTGATACAGGGGCTAGATGAGGGTAAACAGACAGGGTTGGTGGTTTAGCAACAACTGATACAGGGGCTAGATGAGGGTAAACAGACAGGGTTGGTGGTTTAGCAACACAACTGATACGGGGGCTAGATGAGGGTAAACAGACAGGGTTGGTTGTTGAGCAACACAACTGATACGGGGCTAGATGAGGGTAAACAGACAGGGTTGGTTGTTGAGCAACACAACTGATACAGGGGCTAGATGAGGGTAAACAGACAGGGTTGGTGGTTTAGCAACACAACTGATACGGGGGCTAGATGAGGGTAAACAGACAGGGTGGTTTAGCAACACAACTGATAGGGGGCTAGATGAGGTTAAACAGACAGGGTTGGTGGTTTAGCAACACAACTGATACGGGGCTAGATGAGGGTAAACAGACAGGGTTGTTTAGCAACACAACTGATACAGGGGCTAGATGAGGGTAAACAGACAGGGTTGGTGGTTTAGCAACACAACTGATACAGGGGCTAGATGAGGTTAAACAGACAGGGTTGGTGGTTTAGCAAACACAACTGATAGGGGGGCTAGATGAGGTTAAACAGACAGGGTTGGTGGTTTAGCAACACAACTGATACGGGGGCTAGATGAGGGTAAACAGACAGGGTTGTTTAAACAGATACAGGGCTAGATGAGGGTAAACAGACAGGGTTGTTTAGCAACAACTGATACAGGGGCTAGATGAGGTTAAACAGACAGGGTTGTTTTAGCAACACAACTGATACAGGGGCTAGATGAGGGTAAACAGACAGGGTTGTTTAGCAACACAACTGATACAGGGGCTAAACTAAACAGACAGGGTTGGTGGTTTAGCAACACAACTGATACAGGGGCTAGATGAGGGTAAACAGACAGGGTTGTTTAGCAACAGACAGGGGGCTAGATGAGGGTAAACAGGGGTTGTTTAGCAACAACTGATACAGGGGCTAGATGAGGGTAAACAGACAGGGTTGTTTAGCAACACAACTGATACAGGGGCTAGATGAGGTTAAACAGACAGGGTTGTTTAGCAACACAGACAGGGGCTAGATGAGGGTAAACAGACAGGGTTGTTTAGCAACACAACTGATACAGGGGGCTAGATGAGGGTAAACAGACAGGGTTGTTTAGCAACACAACTGATACAGGGGCTAGATGAGGCTAAACAGACAGGGTTGAGGGTAAGGGGCTAGATGAGGGTAAACAGACAGGGTTGGTGGTTTAGCAACACAACTGATACAGGGGCTAGATGAGGGTAAACAGACAGGGTTGTTTAGCAACACAACTGATACGGGGCTAGATGAGGGTAAACAGACAGGGTTGGTGGTTTAGCAACAACTGATACAGGGGCTAGATGAGGGTAAACAGACAGGGTTGTTGAGCAACACAACTGATACAGGGGCTAGATGAGGGTAAACAGACGGTTGTTTAGCAGCACAACTGATACAGGGGCTAGATGAGGGTAAACAGACAGGGTTGGTGGTTTAGCAACACAACTGATACAGATGGGGTAAACAGACAGGGTTGGTGGTTTAGCAACACAACTGAGGGTAGATGAGGGTAAACAGACAGGGTTGGTTGTTGAGCAACACAACTGATACAGGGGCTAGATGAGGGTAAACAGACAGGGTTGTTTTAGTTACAGGGGCTAGATGCAAACAACTTGTTGAGCAACACAACTGATACAGGGGCTAGATGAGGTTAAACAGTTGTTTAAACAGACAGGGTAGATGAGGGTAAACAGACGGTTTTTAGCAACACAACTGATACAGGGGCTAGATGAGGGTAAACAGACAGGGTTGGTGGTTGAGCAACACAACTGATACGGGGGCTAGATGAGGGTAAACAGACAGGGTTGGTGGTTTAGCAACAACTGATACAGGGGCTAGATGAGGGTAAACAGACAGGGTTGGTGGTTTAGCAACACAACTGATACAGGGGCTAGATGAGGGTAAACAGACAGGGTTGTTGGTTTAGCAACACAACTGATACAGGGGCTAGATGAGGGTAAACAGACAGGGTTGGTGGTTTAGCAACACAACTGATACAGGGGCTAGATGAGGGTAAACAGACAGGGTTGGTGGTTTAGCAACAACTGATACAGGGGCTAGATGAGGGTAAACAGACAGGGTTGTTGAGCAACACAACTGATACGGGGGCTAGATGAGGGTAAACAGACAGGGTTGGTGATGAGGGTAAACAGACAGGGGTGGTTTAGCAACACAACTTAGAGCAAACAGACTGAACACTGAGGGGCTAGATGAGGGTAAACAGACAGGGTTGTTTAGTTACAGGGGCTAGATGAGGTTAAACAGACAGGGTTGTTTAGCAACACAACTGATGGGGCTAGATGAGGGTAAACAGACAGGGTTGGTGGTTTAGCAACAACTGATACAGGGGCTAGATGAGGGTAAACAGACAGGGTTGGTTGTTTAGCAACACAACTGATACAGGGGCTAGATGAGGGTAAACAGACAGGGTTGGTGGTTAGCAACACAACTGATACAGAGGCTAGATGAGGGTAAACAGACAGGGTTGGTTTTGAGCAACACAACTGATACAGGGGCTAGATGAGGGTAAACAGACAGGGTTGGTGGTTTAGCAACACAACTGATACAGGGGCTAGATGAGGGTAAACAGACAGGGTGGTTTAGCAACACAACTGATACAGGGCTAGATGAGGGTAAACAGACAGGGTTGGTGGTTTAGCAACACAACTGACAGGGGCTAGATGAGGGTAAACTGTTGAGCAACACAACTGATACAGGGCTAGATGAGGGTAAACAGACAGGGTGGTGCAACACAACTGATGGTAGATGAGGTAAACAGACAGGGTGGTGGTTTAGCAACACAACTGATACAGGGGCTAGATGAGGGTAAACAGACAGGGTTGGTGGTTTAGCAACACAACTGATACAGGGGCTAGATGAGGGTAAACAGACAGGGTTGGTGGTTTAGCAACACAACTGATACAGGGGCTAGATGAGGGTAAACGGACAGGGTTGGTGGTTTAGCAACACAACTGATACAGGGGCTAGATGAGGGTAAACAGACAGGGTTGGTGGTTTAGCAACACAACTGATACAGGGGCTAGATGAGGGTAAACGGACAGGGTTGGTGGTTTAGCAACACAACTGATACAGGGGCTAGATGAGGTTAAACAGACAGGGTTGGTGTTTAGCAACACAACTGATACAGGGGCTAGATGAGGGTAAACAGACAGGGTTGGTGGTTTAGCAACACAACTGATACAGGGGCTAGATGAGGGTAAACAGACAGGGTTGGTGGTTTAGCAACACAACTGATACAGGGGCTAGATGAGGGTAAACAGACAGGGTTGGTGGTTTAGCAACACAACTGATACAGGGGCTAGATGAGGGTAAACAGACAGGGTTGGTGGTTTAGCAACACAACTGATACAGGGGCTAGATGAGGGTAAACAGACAGGGTTGGTGGTTTAGCAACAACAGGGGCTTGAGCAACAATAATGACAGGGGCTGATGAGGGTAAACAGACAGGGGGGCAACACAACTGATACAGGGGCTAGATGAGGGTAAACAGACAGGGGTTGGCACAACACAACTGATACAGTTTAGCAAGCAACACAACTGATACAGGGGCTAGATGAGGGTAAACAGACAGGGTTGGTGGTTTAGCAACACAACTGATACAGGGGCTAGATGAGGGTAAACAGACAGGGTTGTTGAGCAACACAACTGATACGGGGGCTAGATGAGGGTAAACAGACAGGGTTGGTGGTTTAGCAACACAACTGATACAGGGGCTAGATGAGGGTAAACAGACAGGGTGGTTGAGCAACACAACTGATACAGGGGCTAGATGAGGGTAAACGGACAGGGTTGTTGAGCAACACAACTGATACGGGGGCTAGATGAGGGTAAACAGACAGGGTTGGATGTTCCATGATACTTCATCCTAGTAGCAAGCACTCCAGGCCTGTTCATCTGTCTGTCAACAAACTAAGGTAGCTGAAATGACGAGCAACCAAGATCACACTTTATTTTTTATTTTTTTTAAACTAGGGTGTAACGCGATCTGTTGTCTGAAGACAACTGAAAGTAAAACAGATTAGAGGCCTGACGAGAAGAC
This sequence comes from Oncorhynchus keta, assembly GCF_023373465.1. Taxonomy (NCBI): domain Eukaryota; kingdom Metazoa; phylum Chordata; class Actinopteri; order Salmoniformes; family Salmonidae; genus Oncorhynchus; species Oncorhynchus keta. The sequence continues at coordinate 42,545 of NC_068426.1, forward strand.
TGCTCTGTGGTTTGGCCTGGTGGTGAGTGAACGTCACTGAGGCTAACGGTGTGCTTTTGGTTGACACTGCAGATAGCCAGATCTCAACGTCGTGCTTCATCCCCCTAACAACCAAGAAGGGTTGTGATAGGGTAACGTTCCCGGTCTGCTTAGACACCAATGAGATGGCAGCGGGGTCTGGTCTGATTAGTTCATTGACTGTATAATATGAACCAGGTACCAGCTGGGTCTGGTCTGATTAGTTCATTGACTGTATAATATGAACCAGGTACCAGCTGGGTCTGGTCTGATTAGTTCATTAACTGTAATAGGAACCAGGTACCAGCTGGGTCTGGTCTGATTAGTTCATTGACTGTGTAATAGGAACCAGGTACCAGCTGGGTCTGGTCTGATTAGTTCATTGACTGTGTAATAGGAACCAGGTACCAGCTGGGTCTGGTCTGATTAGTTCATTGACTGTGTAATAGGAACCAGGTACCAGCTGGGTCTGGTCTGATTAGTTCATTGACTGTGTAATAGGAACCAGGTACCAGCTGGGTCTGGTCTGATTAGTTCATTGAACTGGCCTGTCAGTCTGGTCTGATTAGTTCAACTCTCTCCTCTGTGTACAGTGATGGAACCAGGTACCAGCTGGGTCTGGTCTGTATTAGTTCATTGACTGTGAATATGAGGCCAGGTACCAGCTGGGTCTGGTCTGATTAGTTCATTGACTGTGTAACCTAGGAACCAGGTACCAGCTGGGTCTGGTCTGATTAGTTCATTGACTGATGTGATAGGAACCAGGTACCAGCTGGGTCTGGTCTGATTAGTTCTCCTTGACTGTGTAATAGGCCTGAACCAGGTAACCTCTCTCTCCCAGCTGGGTCTGTATCAGTCTGATGTACAGTGATAGTTCATTGACTGTGTAATATGAACCAGGTACCAGCTGGGTCTGGTCCTCTCCCATGATGATAGTTCATTGACTGTGTAATATGGAACCAGGTACCAGCTGGATGTGATGAGGCCTGTATCAGTCTAACCTTAGTTCATGACTGTGTAATAGGAACCAGGTACCAGCTGGATGTGATGAGGCCTGTAAGTTCTTTGTACTGTGGATGAGAACAGTCTACCATGTACAGTGAATGAGGCCTGTATCAGTTTAACCTCTCTCCTCTCCCATGTACAGTGATGTGAGAGAGGCCTGTATCATGAAATCTCTCCTTCCCCATGTACAGTGATGTGATGAACCAATAGGGTTGAGAACCTGGTTAGTAGATTCACAAAATCAGGAGGGAATAAGCAGAGAATCTGGACTCATCCCATCAGGATTTTGATTATTATATAAATTAAGATTAAGGTTGCAATAAAAATATATCTCGTATCTGAGGAAATTGGTGGTTCTCTCCTCTCCCATGTACAGTGATGTGATGAGGCCTGTATCAGTCTAACCTCTCTCCTCTCCCATGTGATGTGATGTGATGAGGCCTGTATCAGTCTAACCTCTCGCCTCTCCCATGTCCAGTGATGAGCAGGCTGTGGGAGAGGCCTGTATATCAGTTTAACCTCTCTCCTCACTACTTCCTGTCCCATGTAGAGTGACGTTAATGAGGAACGTGTTGCGCGGGCTGTGGGTGAGGCCTGTATCCGTCTCCACCTGGCTGAAGAGCGGGTCTGTCGTCAAATCACAGAGCTGTTCAGAGATGACTTCATCAGGTAGGCTTGGGATTGGTCTTGATTATCTGATATCTGGTGTTCTAGAAGTTTGCTGCAGTGCATGGTGGGACAGTGAGTGAATACACCTAGCCTCTGAAGAGATGCTGTCCTCCGCATTTATTTAAAGAGGTGATGTGCTTCGCTGCACCTGGACCACATGCCTGTGTTTCCATGGAGACGGGCAGGTGTAAATAATGGTTATGTCCTTCCTCCTGTTTTTCAGGGCCTTGCAACAGTCTCTGTTGTGGCCGTCGGAGGCCTGTGCTCTGCTGGTTGGGAGGTCATGCGGACGCTTCGATATCTATGCTCCCTGGAACGTAACCCTACCCCGGATCCCCAAACCCCCAGTCACCCCGCCCGCACCCCCCAAGCCTGGAGCACCACAGAGCAGGGTCCTCTTCCTCACAGACATACACTGGGATCAGGTTAGTCAAAATGTGGTAGGGCAGTTTTTCCAGACCTCTCCTCGGAAGACGTTTCACTGTGGTTGTAGTCCTGAACTAGCTCATCTAATTCATTAATATGTTGACCAGTGCCTCTGGGAGTGCCTCTGGGAGTGCCTCTGGGAGTGCCTCTGGGAGTGCCTCTGGGAGTGCCTCTGGGAGTGCCTCTGGGAGTGCCACTCACCTTGATCATTCCTTTTGATAAAGCAGTAGCTATACAATGATGCATGTGCAGAAAAGACAGGAATGCCAATGGCGGAGGTGGCGCTCTGTTTCATAGCCACATTTCTGTGAAGCTCATGTTAAGTGTTGTGGTTACAAGTTCACCTGCCTCATATATATATATATATATATTATTTTTTTGGGCTGCTGAAGGCCACCAAGTGTTAACAGTCAGTATTTGGATAACGTGTGCAGTGTATGATGATAAAGAGGTCTCTTTTTTTTTTCTGGGTGACCTGAACATTAACTGGTTAGTAAACTAGGTGTCCGAATGAAGAACTTCTAACGCATGTAATATAACCCAGGTTTATCACTCAACCAGCTAGATTGAGTATCAATTAGGTTTGGATTTGTGACATCGCTTGTATTGATTATATCTTCACTAATTCGCCAGAGCCTTTGCTCCAAAGAAATATCCGTTCCCATTGGCTGTAGTGACCATAATTGTGGCAATGACGAGGCCAATGGTTTGAGCCTAAAGAGATTCAAACAAGTCAGGCTGCTCAGCTGATTGGTTGACGTACTGTCCATTGAGATGTTACTAAACCCAACAAAAATAAATTATTTTACCAAGATGAATGACATAAAACCCAATGGGGGAATATCTTAAATGATTTCATGGGCAGAACCCAATGGGGGGGGGTGGAGGGGGGCGGAATATCTTAAATGATTTCATGGGCAGAAAACCCAGTGGGGGGGGCGGAATATCTTAAATGATTTCATGGGCAGAAAACCCAGTGGGGGCGGAATATCTTAAATGATTTCATGGGCAGAAAACCCAGTGGGGGGCGGAATATCTTAAATGATTTCATGGGCAGAAAACCCAGTGGGGCGGGGCGGAATATCTTAAATGATTTCATGGGCAGAAAACCCAATGGGGGCGGAATATCTTAAATGATTTCATGGGCAAATGGGGGCGGAGTATCTTAAATGATTTCATGGGCAGAAAACCCAATGGGGGGGATAGCTTAAATGATTTCATGGGCAGAAAACCCAATCTGTCGTTCATTGAAGTTGATGGGTCATTTTTAATAACAAACTTTCGACCTTGCCTTTAAGTAAACGTTGACAAACTCTGTGAAATGTCAGTGAAGTACGGTTGAGTGGTATCCAGATTATCATCTCTCGTCCTAGGATTTAAAGTGACACCGGTTTAGTACATAAGGGGGCGCGAACACATTCCAAAAAGCCCATGGGGGGGGTGTTGTCTGTTACCAGAATACTGAAACTACCCTGGGTTTACAAGCACGGAAACCGACACTGCCGTTCGAACGTGTTTTTGCGGCACTGTCCTTTGGGCTAGAAGGTCGAGGGTTCGAGTCCTGCTCCCTGCCTGTCATTACAATAGTAGCAAAATCAGCACAATTAATACTGGATTTCAATGGAGGCTGCTAACTAAATATGCTAACACACAAATAAACTAATTGCAAAGACGGGCAATCCAGCTCATAAAGTTGTGTGTGTGTGTAGGTGCTGCCAAATGCCATTGTTGGTGCGTTTGGACATTTTTACAAGCGAATGTGAATGCATGCTTGTCTAAAGGAGGGAATTATGCACTAATTTAGCAAGGTAAACTTCGGAGTCGCCTAAGCATTATCTTGCTTATTGTAATTTCTGCTCGGTTATGTATCCTGGACCAAAAAAATATAAAGGGAACAATTTTAATGAGTGAATTCGTGTAAGGAAATCAGCTGACGTAAATAAATTAATTAGGCCCTAATCTACAGATTTCACCTGACTAGGAATACATTCATTAGGCCCTAATCTACGGATTTCACCTGACTAGGAATACATTCATTAGGCCCTAATCTACGGATTTCACCTGACTAGGAATACATTCATTAGGCCCTAATCTACGGATTTCAACTGACTAGGAATACATTCATTAGGCCCTAATCTACGGATTTCAACTGACTAGGAATACATTCATTAGGCCCTAATCTACGGATTTCAACTGACTAGGAATACATTCATTAGGCCCTAATCTACGGATTTCAACTGACTAGGAATACATTCATTAGGCCCTAATCTACGGATTTCACCTGACTAGGAATACATTCATTAGGCCCTAATCTACGGATTTCACCTGACTAGGAATACATTCATTAGGCCCTAATCTACGGATTTCAACTGACTGGGAATACATTCATTAGGCCCTAATCTAATGACTAGGAATACATTCACCTGACTGGGAATACATTCATTAGGCCCTAATCTACGGATTTCACCTGACTAGGAATACATTCATTAGGCCCTAATCTACGGATTTCAACTGACTAGGAATACATTCATTAGGCCCAATCTCACGTTTCAACTGACTAGGAATACATTCATTAGGCCCCAATCTACGGATTTCACCTGACTAGGAATACATTCATTAGGCCCTAATCTACGGATTTCACCTGACTGGGAATACATTCATTAGGCCCTAATCTACGGATTTCACCTGACTGGGAATACATTCATTAGGCCCTAATCTACGGATTTCACCTGACTGGGAATACATTCATTAGGCCCTAATCTACGGATTTCACCTGACTGGGAATACATTCATTAGGCCCTAATCTACGGATTTCACCTGACTGGGAATACATTCATTAGGCCCTAATCTACGGATTTCACCTGACTGGGAATACATTCATTAGGCCCTAATCTACGGATTTCACCTGACTGGGAATACATTCATTAGGCCCTAATCTACGGATTTCACCTGACTAGGAATACGTTCATTAGGCCCTAATCTACGGATTTCACCTGACTAGGAATACATTCATTAGGCCCTAATCTACGGATTTCACCTGACTAGGAATACATTCATTAGGCCCTAATCTATGGATTTCACCTGACTAGGAATACATTCATTAGGCCCTAATCTATGGATTTCACATGACTGGGAATACATTCATTAGGCCCTAATCTATGGATTTCACCTGACTAGGAACACAGATATGTTGGTCGTTTGATTCGGCTGCCCTGCGCGCTGGGTAGTAGGCCAACTGTTCCCATTGTGAACCATTTCATGTGTCTGAAGGTACAAACTCTGGTATGGGGAATAATGCATTTTATTTTGTAAAGTGGTTTCTTGCATCAAACACATAATCAATCACCTTGTCTAAAGGACAAGAGGATTAACAGGTTGTCACACCCATAATTTTGTTACCCCCTCCCAAAACGTCTCCTGGAATGTAGGTCTACATTGAACACCACTCTTTGGCTGCTACTATAGGCTGAATGATAGAACAGCTGTTTCCATGGTAAAATGTTATGGGATGCATTTTCTCCATTGTTTGTGATGGTAGACTTCTCTGGTAGACTTCTCTGATAGACCTTTTTGACCACCCATTACAGAAATACATTTAGCTTCGCCTTCAGCTAACGCAAAATCGCTTCACGCGTCATTCATTGTGGCCAAACATTATTCCTGTTCTATAATGTCTTGTTTTATATGGACCCCAGGAAGAGTAGCTGCTGCTTTCGCAACATTAAAATACAACTGTAATGTCCATCCTGGTGTTATTTGTGAACAGGAGTATGCAGTGGGGAGCTCTGCTGACTGTAAGGACCCGCTGTGCTGTCGTAATGAGTCTGGATCTCCCAGCTGGAATCAGAGAGCGGCTGGGTTCTGGGGCTCCTACAGTAAATGTGACCTGCCCCTGAGAACTGTGGAGAACATGTTGGAGAACGCAGCGCGAACTGGACCGTGGGACTGGGTCTACTGGACAGGAGATATACCTGCTCATAACATCTGGTCTCAAACCAGGAAGCAGCAACTGTCTGAACTCACCGTAATCACTCAGACTGATACACAGGTACACAATCTCTCGTGTGTGTGTGTGTGTGTGTGTGTGTGTGTGTGTGTGTGTGTGTGTGTGCACAAGTTGAATGGTAACTGACCACCTTATTTTACTCTCTGTAGTCACCTAGGTAACTTGAAGGTGTACCCGGCGATCGGTAACCATGAGAGCACCCCGGTCAACAGTTTCCCCCCGCCGTTCGTCCATGGCAACCGGTCGTCACACTGGCTCTATGACACCATGGCCGAGGAGTGGGCGCCTTGGTTACCAGAACAGGCCCTGAAGACTCTTAGGTCTGATAATGATTTAACTTGAGAATCTTCTAGTTCAACAGTTCTTAATTTTGAATTTAATTTTATTTAACTAGACAAAAACATCAAACTGATCCCAGATTTGTACTTATCGGAAACTGATCCCAGGTTGGTTGGTAGGATCCAGACAGTCCTCTGTAGTGGTGAGGTAGTTCTGAGGTAGTGGTTGTTAGGATCCAGACAGTCCTCTGTAGTGGTGAGGTAGTGCTTGGTAGGATCCAGACAGTCCTCTGTCGTTCTGAGGTAGTGGTTGGTAGGATCCAGACAGTCCTCTGTAGTTCTGAGGTAGTGGTTGGTAGGATCCAGACAGTCCTCTGTAGTTCTGAGGTAGTGGTTGGTAGGATCCAGACAGTCCTCTGTAGTTCTGAGGTAGTGGTTGGTAGGATCCAGACAGTCCTCTGTAGTGGTGAGGTAGTTCTGAGGTAGTGGTTGGTAGGATCCAGACAGTCCTCTGTAGTGGTGAGGTAGTTCTGAGGTAGTGGTTGGTAGGATTCAGACAGTCCTCTGTAGTGGTGAGGTAGTTCTGAGGTAGTGGTTGGTAGGATCCAGACAGTCCTCTGTAGTGGTGAGGTAGTTCTGAGGTAGTGGTTGGTAGGATCCAGACAGTCCTCTGTCGTTCTGAGGTAGTGGTTGGTAGGATCCAGACAGTCCTCTGTAGTTCTGAGGTAGTGGTTGGTAGGATCCAGACAGTCCTCTGTCGTTCTGAGGTAGTTGTTGGTAGGATCCAGACAGTCCTCTGTCGTTCTGAGGTAGTGGTTGGTAGGATCCAGACAGTCCTCTGTCGTTCTGAGGTAGTTGTTGGTAGGATCCAGACAGTCCTCTGTCGTTCTGAGGTAGTGCTTGGTAGGATCCAGACAGTCCTCTGTAGTTCTGAGGTAGTGGTTGGTAGGATCCAGACAGTCCTCTGTCGTTCTGAGGTAGTGGTTGGTAGGATCCAGACAGTCCTCTGTAGTTCTGAGGTAGTTCTGAGGTAGTGGTTGGTAGGATCCAGACAGTCCTCTGTAGTTCTGAGGTAGTGGTTGGTAGGATTCAGACAGTCCTCTGTAGTGGTGAGGTAGTTCTGAGGTAGTGGTTGGTAGGATCCAGACAGTCCTCTGTAGTGGTGAGGTAGTTCTGAGGTAGTGGTTGGTAGGATCCAGACAGTCCTCTGTAGCGGTGAGGTAGTTCTGAGGTAGTGGTTGGTAGGATCCAGACAGTCCTCTGTCGTTCTGAGGTAGTGGTTGGTAGGATCCAGACAGTCCTCTGTAGTTCTGAGGTAGTGGTTGGTAGGATCCAGACAGTCCTCTGTCGTTCTGAGGTAGTTCTTGGTAGGATCCAGACAGTCCTCTGTCGTTCTGAGGTAGTGGTTGGTAGGATCCAGACAGTCCTCTGTAGTGGTGAGGTAGTGGTTGGTAGGATCCAGACAGTCCTCTGTAGTTCTGAGGTAGTTCTGAGGTAGTGGTTGGTAGGATCCAGACAGTCCTCTGTAGTTCTGAGGTAGTGGTTGGTAGGATCCAGACAGTCCTCTGTAGTGGTGAGGTAGTGGTTGGTAGGATCCAGACAGTCCTCTAGTGGTGAGGTAGTTCTGAGGTAGTGGTTGGTAGGATCCAGACAGTCCTCTGTAGTTCTGAGGTAGTGGTTGGTAGGATCCAGACAGTCCTCGGTAGTTCTGAGGTAGTGGTTGGTAGGATCCAGACAGTCCTCTGTAGTTCTGAGGTAGTGGTTGGTAGGATCCAGACAGTCCTCTGTAGTTCTGAGGTAGTGGTTGGTAGGATCCAGACAGTCCTCTGTCGTTCTGAGGTAGTTCTGAGGTAGTGGTTGGTAGGATCCAGACAGTCCTCGGTAGTTCTGAGGTAGTGGTTGGTAGGATCCAGACAGTCCTCTGTAGTTCTGAGGTAGTTCTGAGGTAGTTCTGAGGTAGTTCTGAGGTAGTGGTTGTATTCCCCTGCTCAGTCGTTGCATGCGTCAACCAATGGTTGTGTGCCATGTCAACGACTGCATTTGGGCACTAGATTGACGTAGTTTATGTTACACACCTATCCAGGTATCAGGTTGTTGTATCCTATGATGAGGTTAGCTGATCTGTGGGGAAAACTGTGGAAGACACATTTCAGTTGAATGCATATAGTTGTACAACAGACTAGGTATCTCCTTCCTCCTCCCCGACTGCATTGCAGACCTCATTGCCAGATCTCACAATCCCTGGATCAGCTGAACGCATACATAGTGTTCAGACCTCTACTCTTCCACATTTTGTTACAGCCTTATTCTAAAATGAATTTTCCTCTCTCTCCAGGCATGGTGGGTTCTACACGGTAGAGGTCCAGCCAGGTCTTCGAGTGGTGTCTCTGAACATGAACTTCTGTGCCAGGGAAAATTACTGGCTGATGGTCAACTCTACTGACCCTGCTAACCAGCTCCAGTGGCTGATCCACATACTACAGGCCAGTGAAGAGAAGGGAGAGAGGGTGAGGAGAGAACCCACTCCACTGTCTGGTCCATATACTACAGACCAGTGAGGAGAGAGTGATAACCCACTCCACTGTCTGGTCGATATACTGCAGACCAGTGAGGAGAGAGTGATAACCCACTCCACTGTCTGGTCGATATACTGCAGACCAGTGAGGAGAGAGTGATAACCCACTCCACTGTCTGGTCAATATACTGCAGACCAGTGAGGAGAGAGTGATAACCCACTCCACTGTCTGGTCAATATACTGCAGACCAGTGAGGAGAGGGAGTGATAACCCACTCCACTGTCTGGTCAATATACTGCAGACCAGTGAGGAGAGAGAGTGATAACCCACTCCACTGTCTGGTCAATATACTGCAGACCAGTGAGGAGAGAGAGTGATACCCCACTCTACTGTCTGGTCAATATACTGCAGACCAGTGAGGAGAGAGAGTGATACCCCACTCTACTGTCTGGTCAATATACTACAGGCCAGTGAGGAGAGTGATGACCCACTGTCTGGTCAATATACTGCAGACCAGTGAGGAGAGAGTGATAACCCACTCCACTGTCTGGTCAATATACTACAGGCCAGTGAGGAGAGTGATGACTCACTGTCTCGTCAATATACTGCAGACCAGTGAGGAGAGAGAGTGATAACCCACTCTACTGTCTGGTCAATATACTACAGGCCAGTGAGGAGAGTGATGACCCACTGTCTGGTCAATATACTGCAGACCAGTGAGGAGAGAGTGATAACCCACTCCACTGTCTGGTCAATATACTACAGGCCAGTGAGGAGAGTGATGACTCACTGTCTCGTCAATATACTGCAGACCAATGAGGAGAGAGAGTGATAACCCACTCCACTGTCTGGTCAATATACTGCAGACCAGTGAGGAGAGAGAGTGATAACCCACTCTACTGTCTGGTCAATATACTGCAGACCAGTGAGGAGAGAGAGTGATAACCCACTCCACTGTCTGGTCAATATACTACAGGCCAGTGAGGAGAGTGATGACCCACTGTCTGGTCAATATACTGCAGACCAATGAGGAGAGAGTGATAACCCACTCCACTGTCTTGTCAATATACTACAGGCCAGTGAGGAGAGTGATGACCCACTGTCTCGTCAATATACTGCAGACCAATGAGGAGAGAGAGTGATAACCCACTCTACTGTCTGGTCAATATACTGCAGACCAGTGAGGAGAGAGAGTGATAACCCACTCCACTGTCTGGTCAATATACTGCAGACCAGTGAGGAGAGAGAGTGATAACCCACTCCACTGTCTCGTCAATATACTACAGGCCAGTGAGGAGAGTGATGACCCACTGTCTGGTCAATATACTGCAGACCAGTGAGGAGAGAGTGATAACCCACTCCACTGTCTGGTCAATATACTACAGGCCAGTGAGGAGAGTGATGACCCACTGTCTCGTCAATATACTGCAGACCAATGAGGAGAGAGAGTGATAACCCACTCTACTGTCTGGTCAATATACTGCAGACCAGTGAGGAGAGAGAGTGATAACCCACTCCACTGTCTGGTCAATATACTGCAGACCAGTGAGGAGAGAGAGTGATAACCCACTCCACTGTCTCGTCAATATACTACAGGCCAGTGAGGAGAGTGATGACCCACTGTCTGGTCAATATACTGCAGACCAGTGAGGAGAGAGTGATAACCCACTCCACTGTCTGGTCAATATACTACAGGCCAGTGAGGAGAGTGATGACCCACTGTCTCGTCAATATACTGCAGACCAATGAGGAGAGAGAGTGATAACCCACTCTACTGTCTGGTCAATATACTGCAGACCAGTGAGGAGAGAGAGTGATAACCCACTCCACTGTCTGGTCAATATACTGCAGACCAGTGAGGAGAGAGAGTGATAACCCACTCCTGTCTGGTCAATATACTGCAGACCAGTGAGGAGAGAGAGTGATAACCCACTCTACTGTCTGGTCAATATACTGCAGACCAGTGAGGAGAGAGAGTGATAACCCACTCCACTGTCTGGTCAATATACTGCAGACCAGTGAGGAGAGAGAGTGATAACCCACTCCACTGTCTGGTCAATATACTGCAGACCAGTGAGGAGAGTGTGATAACCCACTTCACTGTCTGGTCAATATACTACAGGCCAGTGAGGAGAGGGAGTGATAACCCACTCCACTGTCTGGTCAATATACTACAGACCAATGAGGAGAGGGTGATAACCCACTCTACTTTCTGGTCAATATACTGCAGGCTACAGACGGGAGGAGGATTTGGGAAGGAGGGAGTGAGGGTTGAGAATAGGGGTGTAACTAACCTATAACCATTGTATCTTTCTCTCTCATGGCTCTCACTGTCCCCCTTGTCTCTGTCTCACTGGGTCCCCCTTGTCTCGCTGGGTCCCCCTCCCCCTTGTCTCGCTGGGTCCCCCTCTCCCTTGTCTCGCTGGGTCCCCCTCTCCCTTGTCTCGCTGGGTCCCCCTCTCCCTTGTCTCGCTGGGTCCCCCTCTCCCTTGTCTCGCTGGGTCCCCCTCTCCCTTGTCTCGCTGGGTCCCCCTCTCCCTTGTCTCGCTGGGTCCCCCTCTCCCTTGTCTCGCTGGGTCCCCCTCTCCCTTGTCTCGCTGGGTCCCCCTCTCCCTTGTCTCGCTGGGTCCCCCTCTCCCTTGTCTCGCTGGGTCCCCTCTCCCTTGTCTCGCTGGGTCCCCTCTCCTTGTCTCGCTGGGTCCCCCTCTCCCTTGTCTCGCTGGGTCCCCTCTCCCTTGTCTCTGTCTCAGGTCCACATCATCGGTCACATCCCCCTGGTCTCTGTTTGAGCAGCTGGAGTTGGAACTACTACCACATCATCAACCGGTAGGAAGAGATGGTCAGGGATGCGAAATTCGCCATTTTGAATCCAATATAGGGGACCTAAGTGATTCGTGTAGATCCCGATGGGAAGTTTGGGGGGGGGGGGGGGTTGAGTTACGGGAAGGAGGCTGGGGTCTTAGAATCACTATTGGCTGTCAGTGAATGAGTGATGTGCGTTTGGACCAATCCCGGCTGTTTCCAAGGCTCAGCCAGTCGTTCACATGGCAACAGAACACAGCGCCGGACTGAAAGAAGAGACTTGTCCCGTTACAGCAGTGCGTCTCCCTGAACAGTAACTGAGGTAACGGAAGGTGAGAGACCGGGGCGAGGTAACTGTAGGTGAGAGACCGGGGCGAGGTAACTGTAGGTGAGAGACCGGGGCGAGGTAACGGTAGGTGAGAGACCGGGGCGAGGTAACTGTAGGTGAGAGACCGGGGCGAGGTAACTGTAGGTGAGAGACCGGGGCGAGGTAACGGTAGGTGAGAGACCGGGGCGAGGTAACGGTAGGTGAGAGACCGGGGCGAGGTAACGGTAGGTGAGAGACCGGGGCGAGGTAACGGTAGGTGAGAGACCGGGGCGAGGTAACTGTAGGTGAGAGACCGGGGCGAGGTAACGGTAGGTGAGAGACCGGGGCGAGGTAACGGTAGGTGAGAGACCGGGGCGAGGTAACGGTAGGTGAGAGACCGGGGCGAGGTAACGGTAGGTGAGAGACCGGGGCGAGGTAACGGTAGGTGAGAGACCGGGGCGAGGTAACGGTAGGTGAGAGACCGGGGCGAGGTAACGGTAGGTGAGAGACCGGGGCGAGGTAACGGTAGGTGAGAGACCGGGGCGAGGTAACGGTAGGTGAGAGACCGGGCGAGGTAACGGTAGGTGAGAGACCGGGCGAGGTAACGGTAGGTGAGAGACCGGGCGAGGTAACGGTAGGTGAGAGACCGGGGCGAGGTAACGGTAGGTGAGAGACCGGGGCGAGGTAACGGTAGGTGAGAGACCGGGCGAGGTAACGGTAGGTGAGAGACCGGGCGAGGTAACTGTAGGTGAGAGACCGGGGCGAGGTAACTGTAGGTGAGAGACCGGGCGAGGTAACGGTAGGTGAACCGGGGCGAGGTGAGAGACCGGGCGAGGTAACGGTAGGTGAGAGACCGGGCGAGGTAACGGTAGGTGAGAGACCGGGGCGAGGTAACTGTAGGTGAGAGACCGGGCGAGGTAACTGTAGGTGAGAGACCGGGCGAGGTAACGGTAGGTGAGAGACCGGGCGAGGTAACGGTAGGTGAGAGACCGGGGCGAGGTAACGGTAGGTGAGAGACCGGGCGAGGTAACGGTAGGTGAGAGACCGGGGCGAGGTAACGGTAGGTGAGAGACCGGGGCGAGGTAACGGTAGGTGAGAGACCGGGGCGAGGTAACGGTAGGTGAGAGACCGGGGCGAGGTAACGGTAGGTGAGAGACCGGGGCGAGGTAACGGTAGGTGAGAGACCGGGGCGAGGTAACGGTAGGTGAGAGACCGGGGCGAGGTAACGGTAGGTGAGAGACCGGGGCGAGGCAACGGTAGGTGAGAGACCGGGGCGAGGCAACGGTAGGTGAGAGACCGGGGCGAGGCAACGGTAGGTGAGAGACCGGGGCGAGGCAACGGTAGGTGAGAGACCGGGGCGAGGCAACGGTAGGTGAGAGACCGGGGCGAGGCAACGGTAGGTGAGAGACCGGGGCGAGGCAACGGTAGGTGAGAGACCGGGGCGAGGCAACGGTAGGTGAGAGACCGGGGCGAGGCAACGGTAGGTGAGAGACCGGGGCGAGGCAACGGTAGGTGAGAGACCGGGGCGAGGCAACGGTAGGTGTGAGAGACCGGGGCGAGGCAACGGTAGGTGAGAGACCGGGGCGAGGCAACGGTAGGTGTGAGAGACCGGGGCGAGGCAACGGTAGGTGAGAGAGACCGGGGCGAGGCAACGGTAGGTGAGAGAGACCGGGGCGAGGCAACGGTGCTTTTTTGTGCGAATGCGCTTGTTAAATCACCCGTTTGGCGAAGTAGGCTGTGATTCGATGATAAATTAACAGGCACCGCATTGATTATTTGCAACACAGGACAAGCTAGTTAAACTAGTAATATCCTCAACCATGTGTAGTTAACTAGTGATTATGTTAAGATAAGTTAGCTAGCTAGCAACTTAACTTGGCTCCTTGTTGCACTCACACAACAGGTGGTCAGCCTGCCACTCAGTCTCCTCGTGGAGTGCAATGGAATCGGAATCCAAAAATGCCCATTGTAATGAACTTAAAATCAGCCCTAATTAATCAGTCATGCCGATTAACATTGGCTTTCTTTACATTTTTTTTTTTTTAGCTGCGAGTTAGGTTCACATTAACCACTTATTTGACACAGACTGATCATGTAGATTATAGTATTTTGTTTTACTTAGTTAAACCCTGTGTTTCCCCCTAGCAGGGATTTGTTTTGCGTGTTTGAAAAAGTATCACCATTTTGGACCCTCGCCAGTTGGCATCACTGTCTGCGTGTGTTCATGTAACAGTTCTCTTATCCTTGGTAGCCACTGCATGCAGAGGCACCGCCATGGGTGGGCCTGGGAGGGCATAGGCCCATCTACTTTGGAGCCAATCAGAATGAGGGTTTTTTGTTTCCCCACAAAAGGACTTTCTATTACATACAGAAATATTCCTCAGTTTCATCAACTGTCAGGGTGGCTGGTCTCAGACGATCCCACATGTGATGAAGCTGGACGTGGAGGTCCTAGGTTGGCGTGGTTGTGAGGCCGGTTGGATGTCCTGCAAAATTCTCTAAAATAACCTATGTTCGAAATTCTGGAAACAGCTCTGGTGGACATTCCTGCAGTCGGCATGCCTCAACTTGAGACATCTGTGGCATTGTGTTGTGTGACAAAACTGCACATTTTAGAGTGGCTTTTTACTGTCCCCAGCACAAAGTGCACCTGTGTAATGATCATGCTGTTTAATCATATTGATATGCCACACCTGTCAGGTGGATCTTGGTAAATGGAGAAATGCTCACTAACAGGGATGTCAACACAGTAAATGAGAAGCTTGTTGTATGTCTGGAACATGTCTGATCTTATTTATTTTGTCTCAGAAAACATGGGACCACTTAACATGTGTTTTTTTTATTTAAAAAAATAAATTGTTCAGTGTGTTCCAGCCTGGGGTTATATAATCTACTCGTGTTGAGAGTGAGAGATAATATATATGTATTAAAAATCCCAGACTGGTACCAATCTGTCAGTTAATTTATTTTATATAGTCATGTGGACTCCAGACCACATTCAGTTCTGTCACTGGTTCTCACACCTCTCCTCAGGGACCCGTTCCTGAGAACACCAACTAACCAGCAAGCCCTTGACTAGATTAACCCCGGTGAGCTAGTTCAGGGCTTCAACAAAATAGTCCAAGTCTTTTCCTGAGGGAGAGGTTTATGAACTAGTTCTTTCTGACTGTAGTTATGGATCAGATTTGTTCTGCTGTGGGTGGTTTTAATGTGTCCGTCTGTGTCTAGGTATGAGGGTACGATCACAGGTCAGTTCTTCGGCCACACACACATGGATGAGTTTCAGATGTTTTATGATGAGGCGACGATGACTAGGGCTGTGGGCGTGGCCTTCATCGCTCCCTCCATCACCACCTATGTCAACCTCAACCCAGGTACATGCGCGCACCTCCAACCCGGGTCAGACTCTATAGCCACCGATTGCCAGACCCCTGCCCTAACATCCCCTCACCCACACACACCTCCAACCCGGGTCAGACTCTATAGCCACCGATTGCCAGACCCCTGCCCTAACATCCCCTCACCCACACACACCTCCAACCCGGGTCAGACTATAGCCACCGATTGCCAGACCCCTGCCCTAACATCCCCTCACCCACACACCTCCAACCCAGGTCAGACTCTATAGCCACCGATTGCCAGACCCCTGCCCTAACATCCCCTCACCCACACACACCTCCAACCCGGGTCAGACTCTATAGCCACCGATTGCCAGACCCCTGCCCTAACATCCCCTCACCCACACACCTCCAACCCGGGTCAGACTCTATAGCCACCGATTGCCAGACCCCTGCCCTAACATCCCCTCACCCACACACACCTCCAACCCGGGTCAGACTCTATAGCCACCGATTGCCAGACCCCTGCCCTAACATCCCCTCACCCACACACACCTCCAACCCGGGTCAGACTCTATAGCCACCGATTGCCAGACCCCTGCCCTAACATCCCCTCACCCACACACACCTCCAACCCGGGTCAGACTCTATAGCCACCGATGCCAGACCCCTGCCCTAACATCCCCTCACACACACACACCTCCAACCCGGGTCAGACTCTATAGCCACCGATTGCCAGACCCCTGCCCTAACATCCCCTCACACACACACACACCTCCAACCCGGGTCAGACTCTATAGCCACCGATTGCCAGACCCCTGCCCTAACATCCCCTCACCCACGCACACCTCCAACCCGGGTCAGACTCTATAGCCACCGATTGCCAGACCCCTGCCCTAACATCCCTCACCCACTCACACCTCCAACCCGGGTCAGACTCTATAGCCACCGATTGCCAGACCCCTGCCCTAACATCCCCTCACCCACACACACCTCCAACCCGGGTCAGACTCTATAGCCACCGATTGCCAGACCCCTGCCCTAACATCCCCTCACCCACTCACACCTCCAACCCGGGTCAGACTCTATAGCCACCGATTGCCAGACCCCTGCCCTAACATCCCCTCACCCACACACCTCCAACCCAGGTCAGACTCTATAGCCACCGATTGCCAGACCCCTGCCCTAACATCCCCTCACCCACTCACACCTCCAACCCGGGTCAGACTCTATAGCCACCGATTGCCAGACCCCTGCCCTAACATCCCCTCACACACACACACACCTCCAACCCGGGTCAGACTCTATAGCCACCGATGCCAGACCCCTGCCCTAACATCCCCTCACCCACGCACACCTCCAACCCGGGTCAGACTCTATAGCCACCGATTGCCAGACCCCTGCCCTAACATCCCTCACCCACGCACACCTCCAACCCGGGTCAGACTCTATAGCCACCGATTGCCAGACCCCTGCCCTAACATCCCCTCACCCACTCACACCTCCAACCCGGGTCAGACTCTATAGCCACCGATTGCCAGACCCCTGCCCTAACATCCCCTCACCCACACACACCTCCAACCCGGGTCAGACTCTATAGCCACCGATTGCCAGACCCCTGCCCTAACATCCCCTCACCCACACACACCTCCAACCCGGGTCAGACTCTATAGCCACCGATTGCCAGACCCTGCCCTAACATCCCCTCACACACACACACCTCCAACCGGGTCAGACTCTATAGCCACCGATTGCCAGACCCCTGCCCTAACATCCCCTCACCCACACTGGAATTTGTTGCCTCTCAATCCGAATGTATGGTCTCTTCTACTCTGTCACGAAGACAAGATCTCAAACTGTTGTATAGTCATGTACTAGAGACAGAAAACAAATCATAGAGCTTCTCTAAATGTTTCCGGTTGCCAGGTTACCGGGTCTACCTGGTCGGCGGTAACTACAAGGGCAGTTCCCGGTTTGTTCTGGACCATGAGACGTATATCTTAAACCTTACAGAGGCTAACCGACAGCCTGAAGGGGGTTCTCCTCCCTGCTCCCCACCACCTCACAACACGCCATCTTCCACCTGACCCAAACCCCAAATGGACCCTCCTCTACCGTGCTTCTGAAGCCTACGGCGTCTCATCCCTGTTCCCGTCGGACTGGGACGGGCTAATCAGGACCTTCCTCCAGGACGACCGTGTGTTTCAGCGGTTCTGGTACTTCAGACATAAAGGCCATGTGTCAGAGCCCTGTATAGACGCCTGTAAGACAACCGTTATCTGTTTCCTACGTTCAGGCAGATATGACGAGCTGGAGCAGTGTGACCTGTTGGAGTTCGGGGGAGATATGGTTTCAGCTGTTAGGAAGACACTGTGTTGAACAGAGATATGGGGGGGGGGTTGGTAACTTTGAATGTCTGTCATGTTGTCACCAACTGTTCAAGACATTGAATGTGATTCTGGGTAAGTGAAATGTCATGGAACACTGGTTGAACCAAAAGAACCAGACCATCAACCAGTCTGTCCAATCAGTATCTGCGTTGTCAGAGGACATTTACTGCTAGTGAATGTCAAAAATAATGGGAGGAGGGGGGAAAACTATGTTTTCAAGTTGTTTTTACAAAGACAGAACGTTGAATCTCTTCACTGAGGAGTTGAGTCCTGAAGTGTTCCTAGTGAAGTCTCCAAAGGGTTTCATTGATAGTTACTGCATTCATTTAGCCTAATAGATTTCATCACGTTGCGACAGAGTTGAAGGTGTCTGCTTGCTCAGCCCGGGGCGTTTTCGGAATGACTGAAGGGGAAGAAGAGCAGCAGCTGGAGAAATTAAGTCAGTATTTTGGTGTGATGTTTTCCCCAGAATGAGATTCGACTTCGGTTGTTGCCTGTCGCATCCACTAGTTGCTTAGCAACCAGTTTACATTGATGAACTGGTTACTTAGATTAAGGCCAGGATTCAATCCATTGTTAGCTATGTGCCATTTAAAAAAATAAAAAAGGTAATTTTCTGATTTTTGAGCTGAGAAATAGAGTTTTCTGGTCAATGCTGTCTCTCTCTCAACATGGGAACACTGCCGTTTTTCTCAGAAGGCGCATAACTGACAGTATGATCAGAATCTCGGGTCTTAATTTTCTGGTTTTGTGAAAGCTGTTTTAAGAACTGGTGTCCAAATTTTATTCTTGAACCATTTTCAGCTCTATTGGTCTTCAGTGAGTTGTTTTGCACATGTTGTGAAATGATACTGGTGATTTTCAGAGTCTACTACACCAACTTCCACTCTCATTCAGCACTTTAATTTCTGGATTGTCCTGTGTGTGTGTGTGTAACATGTCTGTAATTATTAAAAGATGAACATTTTTGTGAATAAAGATGCATTTTGAGATTTACTTTAATTCGTTGCCTTTTCTGGCCCAGTGAGTGGAAAGAAGTGGAGGGTGCTGAATCGAGATCGTGATTATCATTGAAAGGGTGCAAAGCTCACCATTGTTTTTATTGATACAACTATATTATGGTTGAAATTTCAGCCTTAATCAGAACTTGTGAGTCAAAAAGTGGCTAGTTCATATCGGTCTCGACGCTGAGAGATGTCTAAAGGCCGGGACCGGAGAGAAACCTCTGTCCTGTGGAGTTCACAAAGCATATTGCATGGTCAAGCAAGGTAATGTTTCAGACTACCAGAAAATAACAAAGTAGCAAAGAACAGGAGCTGCCTCCACTATTCCAACTTCATTAGACTGACTAAAACACACAACAATTAAGTCCACTCAACATGAGCTAAATATCGTATTGTTTTGTGTAAAAAAAATAATAATAATTGTCTCAAGCCAATGCCATGGTGACACTCATAGTACAAGCTTTTTATGTTGTCCTAGGCTACCTGGCTAAAATGCTCGCTAGCCTAACTTTAATGGGCAAAAATACGCCAGGCCGGCTAGTTAACATTTAGCCTTCTACATATTGACCTTCCATCCTCTCAGGAGCACAACAATGTATGAATTAATGGCTGGATCAGAATCGCCTTTAATAATCATTGGCCAGTACGGAGAATTAAGGAAAACCACAAGTCCAAATCCCTATCTCCATCCATGGCTAATTTAGGAAAGGGATGATTTTTAGCTAGCTAACAAGATGAAACAATTATTTTTTCAATCAGTAATGATGTTTGGTTTCTGAGGCGATTTGTCTGAAGTCAAATCTAAACTGGCTTCCTTTTCTTTTTTTGTGAGTGCCAGGACCATCCACAGCTGAGTTCACTCAGCTTTACTCTTTTAAATGTTAACAGCTTGCTTGAGGCCAGATGCTTGCTTATCTTGCATTCAATGCTATGGGGACGGCATCAGATACACAGACTGAGGTGCTGTTGTGTTCTCTACAGACTGAGACAGAGGTGCTGTTGTGTTCTCTACAGACTGAGACAGAGGTGCTGTTGTGTTCTCTACAGCCTGAGACAGAGGTGCTGTTGTGTTCTCTACAGCCTGAGACAGAGGTGCTGTTGTGTTCTCTACAGCCTGAGACAGAGGTGCTGTTGTGTTCTCTACAGCCTGAGACAGAGGTGCTGTTGTGTTCTCTACAGCCTGAGACAGAGGTGCTGTTGTGTTCTCTACAGCCTGAGACAGAGGTGCTGTTGTGTTCTCTACAGCCTGAGACAGAGGTGCTGTTGTGTTCTCTACAGCCTGAGACAGAGGTGCTGTTGTGTTCTCTACAGCCTGAGACAGAGGTGCTGTTGTGTTATCTACAGACTGAGAGGTGCTGTTGTGTTCTCTACAGACTGAGGTGCTGTTGTGTTCTCTACAGACAGAGAGGTGCTGTTGTGTTCTCTACACAGACTGAGAGGTGCTGTTGTGTTCTCTACATAGATGGTTGGTCCTACGGTAGCACGTCCGGTGAACAGGTCAGGATTCCAAAGCCGCAGGCAGAACAGTTGAAACTGGAGCAGCAGCACGGCCAGGTGGACTGGGGACAGCAAGGAGTCATCATGCCAGGTAGTCCTGAGGCATGGTCCTACGGCTCAGGTCCTCTGAGAGAGGGTATACTTAAATTCACACAGGACACCGGATAAGACCGGAGAAGTACTCCAGATAACAAACTGACCCTAGCCCCCTGACAAACTACTGCAGCATAAATACTGGGGACTGAGACGGGAGGGGTCAGGAGACACTGTGGCCCCATCCGATGATACCCCCGGACAGGACCAAACAGATATAACCCCACCCACTTTGCCAAAGCACAGCCTCCACACCACTAGAGGGATATCTTCAACCACCAACTTACCATCCTGAGACAAGGCCGAGTATAGCCCACAAAGATCTCCGCCACGGCACAACCCAAAGGGGTGCCAACCCAGACAGGAAGATCACATCAGTGACTACCCACTCAAGTGACGCACCCCTCCAAGGGACGGCATGAAAGAGCCCCAGTAAGCCAGTGACTCAGCCCCTGTAATAGGGTTAGAGGCAGAGAATCCCAGTGGAAAGAGGGGAACTGGCCAGGCAGAGACGGCAAGGGCGGTTCATTGCTCCAGAGCCTTTCCGTTCACCTTCCCACTCCTGGGCCAGACTACACTCAATCATATGACCCACTGAAGAGATGAGTCTTCAGTAAAGACTTAAAGGTTGAGACCGAGTTTGCGTCTCTGACATGGGTAGGCAGACCGTTCCATAAAAATGCAGCTCTATAGGAGAAAGCCCTGCCTCCAGCTGTTTGCTTAGAAATTCTATGGACAATTAGGAGGCCTGCGTCTTGTGACTGTAGCGTACGTGTAGGTATGTACGGCAGGACCAAATCAGAGATACATGGGCTTGCTCCTACCTAATGCTTTGTAGGTTAGCAGTAAAACCTTGAAATCAGTCCATGCCTTGACAGGAAGTCAGTGTAGGGAGGCTACCACTGGAGTAATACGATAAATTGTTTTGGGTTCTTGTCAGGATTCTAGCAGCTATATTTAGCACTAACTGAAGTGTATTTAGTGCTTTATCCGGGTAGCCGGAAAGTAGAGCATTGCAGTAGTCTAATCTAGAAGTGACAAAAGCATGGATTAATTTTTATGCATCATTTTTGGACAGAAAGTTTCTGATTTTTGCAATGTTACGTAGATGGATTTTTTGTTTTCTTCCTTGAAACAGTGTTGATATGTTCGTCAAAAGAGAGATCAGGGTCCAGAGTAACGCCGAGGTCCTTCACAATTTTATTTGAGACGACTGTACAACCATTAAGAGTAATTGTCAGATTCAACAGAAGATCTCTTTGTTTCTTGGGACTAGAACAAGCATCTCTGTTTTGTCTGAGTTTAAAAGTAGAAAGTTTGCAGCCATCCACTTCCTTATGTCTGAAACACAGGCTTCCAGCGAGGGCAATTTTGGGGCTTCACCATGTTTCATTGAAATGTACAGCTGTGTGTCATCCGCAAAGCAGTGAAAGTTAACATTATGTTTTCGAATGACATCCCCAAGAGGTCAAATATAGTGAAAACAATAGTGGTCCTAAAACGGAACCTTGAGGAACACCAACATTTACAGTTGATTTGTCAAAGGACAAACCATTCACAGAGACAAACTGATATCGTTCCGACAGATGAGATACAGACCAGAATTTGTCTGTGGAGGCCAATTTGGGTTTCCAATCTCTCCAAAAGAATCTGGTGAACGATGGTATCAAAAGCAGCACTAAGGTTTAGGAGCGCGAGGACAGATGCAGAGATCCGGTCTGACGGCATTAAAAGGACATTTACCACCTTCACAAGTGCAGTTTCAGTGCTATGATGGGGTCTAAAACCAGACTGAAGCATTTCGTATACATTGTTTGTCAGAGGAATGGAAGATTCGATAAGGGCCGATTCGTTTTTTTTTATATTTTCTGGTCAAGGTTTGGCTTTTTCAAGAGAGGCTTTATTACTGCCACTTTTAGTGAGTTTGGTACACATCCGGTGGATAGAGAGCCGTTTATTATGTTGAACATAGGAGGGCCAAGCACAGGAAGTAGCTCTTTCAGTAGTTTAGTTGGAATAGGGTCTGGTATGCAGCTTGACGGTTTAGAGGCCATGATTATTTTCATCATTGTGTCAAGAGATATAGTACTAACACACTTGGGTGTCTCTCTTGATCCTCGGTCCTGGCAGAGTTGTGCAGACTCAGGACAACTGAGCTTTGAAGGAATACGCAGATTTAAAGAGGAGTCCGTAATTTGCTTTCTAATAATCATTTCCTCAAAGAAGTTCATGAATGTATTACTGCTGAAGTGAAAGCCATCCTCTCTTGGGGAATGCTGGTTACATTTGCGACAGTATCAAAAATCAATTTGGCTCGTCACTTTACTCCTACCTACAGTATACTGCTGTTACTGTCTATCTATCCTTTACCCCTACCTACAGTATACTGCTGTTACTGTCTATTATCTATCCTTTTCCCCTACCTACAGTATACTGCTGTTACTGTCTATTATCTATCCTTTTCCCCTACCTACAGTATACTGCTGTTACTGTCTATCTATCCTTTACCCCTACCTACAGTATACTGCTGTTACTGTCTATTATCTATCCTTTTCCCCTACCTACAGTATACTGCTGTTACTGTCTATTATCTATCCTTTACCCCTACCTACAGTATACTGCTGTTACTGTCTATTATCTATCCTTTACCCCTACCTACAGTATACTGCTGTTACTGTCTATTATCTATCCTTTACCCCTACCTACAGTATAGTGCTGTTACTGTCTATTATCTATCCTTTACCCCTACCTACAGTATACTGCTGTTACTGTCTATTATCTATCCTTTACCCCTACCTACAGTATACTGCTGTTACTATCTATTATCTATCATTTACCCCTACCTACAGTATACTGCTGTTACTGTCTATCTATAATTTACCCCTACCTACAGTATACTGCTGTTACTGTCTATTATCTATCATTTACCCCTACCTACAGTATACTGCTGTTACTGTCTATCTATAATTTACCCCTACCTACAGTATACTACTGTTACTGTCTTATCTATCCTTTACCCCTACCTACAGTATACTGCTGTTACTGTCTACTATCTATCCTTTACCCCTACCTACAGTATACTGCTGTTACTGTCTACTATCTATCCTGTTGTCTAGTGACTTTATCGCTACCTATATGTGCACATCGACTCAGTACTGGTACTCCCTGTATATAGCCATGTTATTACCTGGTACTCCCTGTATATAGCCATGTTATTACCTGGTACTCCCTGTATATAGCCATGTTATTACCTGGTACTCCCTGTATATAGCCATGTTATTACCTGGTACTCCCTGTATATAACCATGTTATTACCTGGTACTCCCTGTATATAACCATGTTATTACCTGGTACTCCCTGTATATAACCATGTTATTACCTGGTACTCCCTGTATATAACCATGTTATTACCTGGTACTCCCTGTATATAACCATGTTATTACCTGGTACTCCCTGTATATAACCATGTTATTACCTGGTACTCCCTGTATATAGCCATGTTATTACCTGGTACTCCCTGTATATAACCATGTTATTACCTGGTACTCCCTGTATATAACCATGTTATTACCTGGTACTCCCTGTATATAACCATGTTATTACCTGGTACTCCTGTATATAACCATGTTATTACCTGGTACTCCCTGTATATAACCATGTTATTACCTGGTACTCCCTGTATATAACCATGTTATTACCTGGTACTCCCTGTATATAACCATGTTATTACCTCCCTGTATATAACCATGTTATTACCTGGTACTCCCTGTATATAGCCATGTTATTACTTGGTACTTCCTGTATATAACCATGTTATTACCTGGTACTCCCTGTATATGGCCATGTTATTACCTGTACTCCCTGTATATAACCGTGTTATTACCTGGTACTCCCTGTATATAACCATGGTATTACCTGGTACCCCGTGTAAATAACCATGGTATTACCTGGTACCCCGTGTAAATAACCATGGTATTACCTGGTACCCCTGCACATAGATTCAGTACTGGTACCCCGTGTATATAACCATGGTATTACCTGGTACCCCTGCACATTGACTCAGTACTGGTACCCCGTGTATATAGATTCAGTACTGGTACCCCGTGTATATAACCATGGTATTACCTGGTACTCCCTGTATATAACCATGTTATTACCTGGTACCCCGTGTATATAACCATGGTATTACCTGGTAACCCTGCACATAGATTCAGTACTGGTACCCCGTGTATATAACCATGGTATTACCTGGTACCCCTGCACATAGATTCAGTACTGGTACCCCGTGTATATAGAAGAGTTATCCTTACCATTTCTTGACATCATTTGAGTCAATTGGAGGTGTGAAAAAGCATGTGCGAGCAAGGAGGCCTACAAACCTGACTCAGTTCCACCAGCTCTGTCAGGAGGCCTACAAACCTGACTCAGTTCCACCAGCTCTGTCAGGAGGCCTACAAACCTGACTCAGTTACACCAGCTCTGTCAGGAGGCCTACAAACCAGACTGTTACACCAGCTCTGTCAGGAGGCCTACAAACCTGACTGTTACACCAGCTCTGTCAGGAGGCCTACAAACCTGACTCAGTTACACCAGCTCTGTCAGGAGGCCTACAAACCTGACTCAGTTACACCAGCTCTGTCAGGAGGAATGGGTCAATATTCACCCAACTTATTGTGGGAAGCTTGTGGAAGGCTACCTGATACGTTTGACCCAAGTTAAACAGTTTAAAGGCAATGCTACCAAATACTAATTGAGTGTATGTAAACTTCTGACCCACTGGGAATGTGATGAAATAAATAAAAGCTGAAATAAATCATTCTCTCTACTATTATTCTGACATTTTATATTCTTTAAAAATAGAGTGGTAATCCTAACTGACCTACGACAGGGAATCTTTACCCAGATTAAATGTCAGGAATTGTGAAACTAAGTGTAAATATATTTGGCTAAGGTGTATGTAAACTTCTCACAACTGTATCTACTGTATTCTGGTCATGGTTCATCCTATATAACTACCGTTGTCCACTTTTCTGTCCATATATTTATAATCTGGATTTATATAACTGTCCACTTTTCTGTCCATATATTTATAATCTGTATTTATATAACTGTCCACTTTTCTGTCCATATATTTATCATCTGGATTTATATAACTGTCCACTTTTCTGTCCATATATTTATAATCTGGATTTATATAACTGTCCACTTTTCTGTCCATATATTTATAATCTGGATTTATATAACTGTCCACTTTTCTGTCCATATATTTATAATCTGGACTTATATAACTGTCCACTTTTCTGTCCATATATTTATATATATATTGAAGCAACACCTCAAGACATCAGTCAGGAAGTCAAAGCTTGTTCACAAATGGGTCTTCCAAATGGACAATGACACCAAGCATACTTCCAAAGCTGTGGCAAAATGGCTTAATGACAACAAAGTCAAGGTATTGGAGTGGCCATCACAAAGACCTGGCCTCAATCCTATAGAACATTTGTGGGCAGAACTGAAAAAGCGTGTGTGAGCAAGGAGGCCTACAAACCTGACTCAGTTACACCAGCTCTGTCAGGAGGAATGGGCCAACATTCACCCAACTTATTGGGGGAAGCTTGTGGAAGGCTACCCGAAACCTTTGACCCAAGTTAAACAATTTAAAGGAAATACTACCAAATACTAATTGAGTGTATGTAAACTTCTGACCCACTGGGAATGTGATGAAATAAATAAAAGCTGAAATAAATCACTCTACTATTATTTCACATTCTTAAAATAAAGTGGTGATCCTAACTGACATAAGACAGGGACTTTTTACTCTGATTAAATGTCAGGAATTGTGGAAAAACTGAATAAATGTATTTGGCTTCCGACTTCAACTGTACACAGACAGACAGACAGACAGACAGACTCCGCTAGGGGTTGTTAACAGTGACGTCAGGTACGTCAGAAGCTTGTAGAGCTTTAGCTTTAGTCTTTGTAAACAAAGAGAGTAATGATATGATCTATGTGACTTTAAAGAGGCCCAGGATAGGATGTCATTTGACCAGGGCCCTGTGGAAACTACGAAGGGAACAGGAGGCCATTTTGTGAAGTGCACTGTCAGGCTCACTGAACCTCACTGAGGTTGTTCAGCAGGACACAACGTTTTGAAATATTCAGACAGAAATCTGCTAACAAACACGTCTCTCTGACCTGTAGAATCAGACACAACACGTCTCTGACCTGTAGAATCAGACACAACACGTCTCTGACCTGTAGAATCAGACACAACACGTCTCTGACCTGTAGAATCAGACACAACACGTCTCTGACCTGTAGAATCAGACACAACACGTCTCTCTGACCTGTAGAATCAGACACAACACGTCTCTCTGACCTGTAGAATCAGACACAACACGTCTCTGACCTGTAGAATCAGACACAACACGTCTCTGACCTGTAGAATCAGACACAACACGTCTCTCTGACCTGTAGAATCAGACACAACACGTCTCTCTGACCTGTAGAATCAGACACAACGTCTCTGACCTGTAGAATCAGACACAACACGTCTCTGACCTGTAGAATCAGACACAACACGTCTCTGACCTGTAGAATCAGACACAACACGTCTCTCTGACCTGTAGAATCAGACAACACGTCTCTGACCTGTAGAATCAGACACAACACGTCTCTGACCTGTAGAATCAGACACAACACGTCTCTGACCTGTAGAATCAGACACAACACGTCTCTGACCTGTAGAATCAGACACAACACGTCTCTCTGACCTGTAGAATCAGACACAACACGTCTCTCTGACCTGTAGAATCAGACACAACACGTCTCTGACCTGTAGAATCAGACACAACACGTCTCTCTGACCTGTAGAATCAGACACAACACGTCTCTGACCTGTAGAATCAGACACAACACGTCTCTGACCTGTAGAATCAGACACAACACGTCTCTCTGACCTGTAGAATCAGACACAACACGTCTCTGACCTGTAGAATCAGACACAACACGTCTCTGACCTGTAGAATCAGACACAACACGTCTCTCTGACCTGTAGAATCAGACACAACACGTCTCTGACCTGTAGAATCAGACACAACACGTCTCTGACCTGTAGAATCAGACACAACACGTCTCTCTGACCTGTAGAATCAGACACAACACGTCTCTCTGACCTGTAGAATCAGACACAACACGTCTCTGACCTGTAGAATCAGACACAACACGTCTCTGACCTGTAGAATCAGACACAACACGTCTCTGACCTGTAGAATCAGACACAACACGTCTCTGACCTGTAGAATCAGACACAACACGTCTCTGACCTGTAGAATCAGACACAACACGTCTCTCTGACCTGTAGAATCAGACACAACACGTCTCTGACCTGTAGAATCAGACACAACACGTCTCTCTGACCTGTAGAATCAGACACAACACGTCTCTGACCTGTAGAATCAGACAACACGTCTCTGACCTGTAGAATCAGACACAACACGTCTCTGACCTGTAGAATCAGACACAACACGTCTCTCTGACCTGTAGAATCAGACACAACACGTCTCTGACCTGTAGAATCAGACAACACGTCTCTCTGACCTGTAGAATCAGACACAACACGTCTCTCTGACCTGTAGAATCAGACACAACACGTCTCTGACCTGTAGAATCAGACACAACACGTCTCTCTGACCTGTAGAATCAGACACAACACGTCTCTGACCTGTAGAATCAGACACAACACGTCTCTGACCTGTAGAATCAGACACAACACGTCTCTCTGACCTGTAGAATCAGACACAACACGTCTCTGACCTGTAGAATCAGACACAACACGTCTCTCTGACCTGTAGAATCAGACACAACACGTCTCTGACCTGTAGAATCAGACACAACACGTCTCTGACCTGTAGAATCAGACACAACACGTCTCTGACCTGTAGAATCAGACACAACACGTCTCTCTGACCTGTAGAATCAGACACAACACGTCTCTGACCTGTAGAATCAGACACAACACGTCTCTCTGACCTGTAGAATCAGACACAACACGTCTCTGACCTGTAGAATCAGACAACACGTCTCTGACCTGTAGAATCAGACACAACACGTCTCTGACCTGTAGAATCAGACACAACACGTCTCTCTGACCTGTAGAATCAGACACAACACGTCTCTGACCTGTAGAATCAGACAACACGTCTCTGACCTGTAGAATCAGACACAACACGTCTCTCTGACCTGTAGAATCAGACACAACACGTCTCTGACCTGTAGAATCAGACACAACACGTCTCTCTGACCTGTAGAATCAGACACAACACGTCTCTGACCTGTAGAATCAGACACAACATGTCTCTGACCTGTAGAATCAGACACAACACGTCTCTCTGACCTGTAGAATCAGACACAACACGTCTCTGACCTGTAGAATCAGACACAACACGTCTCTGACCTGTAGAATCAGACACAACACGTCTCTCTGACCTGTAGAATCAGACACAACACGTCTCTCTGACCTGTAGAATCAGACACAACACGTCTCTCTGACCCGTAGAATCAGACACAACACGTCTCTCTGACCCGTAGAATCAGACACAACACGTCTCTCTGACCTGTAGAATCAGACACAACACGTCTCTGACCTGTAGAATAAGACACAACACGTCTCTGACCTGTAGAATCAGACACAACACGTCTCTGACCTGTAGAATCAGACACAACACGTCTCTGACCTGTAGAATCAGACACAACACGTCTCTCTGACCTGTAGAATCAGACACAACACGTCTCTGACCTGTAGAATCAGACACAACACGTCTCTGACCTGTAGAATCAGACACAACACGTCTCTCTGACCTGTAGAATCAGACACAACACGTCTCTCTGACCTGTAGAATCAGACACAACACGTCTCTGACCTGTAGAATCAGACACAACACGTCTCTGACCTGTAGAATCAGACACAACACGTCTCTCTGACCTGTAGAATCAGACACAACACGTCTCTCTGACCTGTAGAATCAGACACAACACGTCTCTGACCTGTAGAATCAGACACAACACGTCTCTGACCTGTAGAATCAGACACAACACGTCTCTGACCTGTAGAATCAGACACAACACGTCTCTGACCTGTAGAATCAGACACAACACGTCTCTGACCTGTAGAATCAGACACAACACGTCTCTCTGACCTGTAGAATCAGACACAACACGTCTCTGACCTGTAGAATCAGACACAACACGTCTCTCTGACCTGTAGAATCAGACACAACACGTCTCTCTGACCTGTAGAATCAGACACAACACGTCTCTGACCTGTAGAATCAGACACAACACGTCTCTGACCTGTAGAATCAGACACAACACGTCTCTCTGACCTGTAGAATCAGACACAACACGTCTCTCTGACCTGTAGAATCAGACACAACACGTCTCTCTGACCTGTAGAATCAGACACAACACGTCTCTCTGACCTGTAGAATCAGACACAACACGTCTCTCTGACCTGTAGAATCAGACACAACACGTCTCTCTGACCTGTAGAATCAGACACAACACGTCTCTCTGACCCGTAGAATCAGACACAACACGTCTCTCTGACCCGTAGAATCAGACACAACACGTCTCTCTGACCTGTAGAATCAGACACAACACGTCTCTCTGACCTGTAGAATCAGACACAACACGTCTCTGACCTGTAGAATCAGACACAACACGTCTCTGACCTGTAGAATCAGACACAACACGTCTCTCTGACCTGTAGAATCAGACACAACACGTCTCTGACCTGACCTGTAGAATCAGACACAACACGTCTCTGACCTGTAGAATCAGAAACAACACGTCTCTGACCTGTAGAATCAGACACAACACGTCTCTGACCTGTAGAATCAGACACAACACGTCTCTGACCTGTAGAATCAGACACAACACGTCTCTGACCTGTAGAATCAGACACAACACGTCTCTCTGACCTGTAGAATCAGACACAACACGTCTCTGACCTGTAGAATCAGACACAACACGTCTCTCTGACCTGTAGAATCAGACACAACACGTCTCTCTGACCTGTAGAATCAGACACAACACGTCTCTCTGACCTGTAGAATCAGGAATCACGTCAGTTCTATTCATGGCTTTTCTATCTGTAATGTCCGGCAACGGTTGTAACCGTGGCTAAACCCTGGCTAAACCCTGGTAAAACCCTAGCTAAACCCTGATAAAACCCTGGCTAAACCCTGGCTAAACCCGGTGGTGATATCGCCCTCGTCACAAAACACACTACTTCCTTCTCGTCTGATAAGTTGTCATGGGAATGCACTGACAAACAGAACCCTTCAACCGAAGAATCTGACTTTTTGAAAGTTGTGATACGGGTATATATATATATATATATATTTCTAGTTGTATAGTCATTATTGATCATCAAGTCTTTATATGACAGACATGACAACATGTACAATTCATTTCGTGTTGAGACTGGACATTAACAGTAAACCTAAAATAAGATACAAAAGAAATCAGTAATCATCTGATGTTTTGGTTAAATGGTTTCCACTGTCATTACAGTCATACTAGACTGTTTTGGTTAAATGGGTTTCCACTGTCATTACAGTCATACTAGACTGTTTTGGTTAAATGGGTTTCCACTGTCATTACAGTCATACTAGACTGTTTTGGTTAAATGGGTTTCCACTGTCATTACAGTCATACTAGACTGTTTTGGTTAAATGGGTTTCCACTCATTACAGTCATACTAGACTGTTTTGGTTAAATGGGTTTCCACTGTCATTACAGTCATACTAGACTGTTTTGGTTAAATGGGTTTCCACTCATTACAGTCATACTAGACTGTTTTGGTTAAATGGTTTCCACTCATTACAGTCATACTAGACTGTTTTGGTTAAATGGTTTCCACTCATTACAGTCATACTAGACTGTTTTGGTTAAATGGGTTTCCACTGTCATTACAGTCATACTAGACTGTTTTGGTTAAATGGGTTTCCACTGTCATTACAGTCATACTAGACTGTTTTGGTTAAATGGTTTCCACTCATTACAGTCATACTAGACTGTTTTGGTTAAATGGGTTTCCACTGTCATTACAGTCATACTAGACTGTTTTGGTTAAATGGGTTTCCACTCATTACAGTCATACTAGACTGTTTTGGTTAAATGGGTTTCCACTGTCATTACAGTCATACTAGACTGTTTTGGTTAAATGGTTTCCACTCATTACAGTCATACTAGACTGTTTTGGTTAAATGGGTTTCCACTGTCATTACAGTCATACTAGACTGTTTTGGTTAAATGGGTTTCCACTGTCATTAGTCATACTAGACTGTTTTGGTTAAATGGGTTTCCACTGTAATTACAGTCATACTAGACTGTTTTGGTTAAATGGTTTCCACTGTCATTACAGTCATACTAGACTGTTTTGGTTAAATGGGTTTCCACTGTCATTACAGTCATACTAGACTGTTTTGGTTAAATGGGTTTCCACTCATTACAGTCATACTAGACTGTTTTGGTTAAATGGGTTTCCACTGTCATTACAGTCATACTAGACTGTTTTGGTTAAATGGTTTCCACTCATTACAGTCATACTAGACTGTTTTGGTTAAATGGGTTTCCACTGTCATTACAGTCATACTAGACTGTTTTGGTTAAATGGGTTTCCACTCATTACAGTCATACCAGACTGTTTTGGTTAAATGGTTTCCACTCATTACAGTCATACTAGACTGTTTTGGTTAAATGGGTTTCCACTCATTACAGTCATACCAGACTGTTTTGGTTAAATGGTTTCCACTGTCATTACAGTCATACTAGACTGTTTTGGTTAAATGGGTTTCCACTCATTACAGTCATACTAGACTGTTTTGGTTAAATGGGTTTCCACTGTCATTACAGTCATACTAGACTGTTTTGGTTAAATGGTTTCCACTCATTACAGTCATACTAGACTGTTTTGGTTAAATGGGTTTCCACTCATTACAGTCATACTAGACTGTTTTGGTTAAATGGGTTTCCACTGTCATTACAGTCATACTAGACTGTTTTGGTTAAATGGGTTTCCACTCATTACAGTCATACTAGACTGTTTTGGTTAAATGGGTTTCCACTCATCACAGTCATACTAGACTGTTTTGGTTAAATGGGTTTCCACTCATTACAGTCATACTAGACTGTTTTGGTTAAATGGTTTCCACTGTCATTACAGTCATACTAGACTGTTTTGGTTAAATGGGTTTCCACTGTCAATACAGTCATACTAGACTGTTTTGGTTAAATGGGTTTCCACTGTCATTACAGTCATACTAGACTGTTTTGGTTAAATGGTTTCCACTGTCATTACAGTCATACTAGACTGTTTTGGTTAAATGGGTTTCCACTCATTACAGTCATACTAGACTGTTTTGGTTAAATGGGTTTCCACTGTCATTACAGTCATACTAGACTGTTTTGGTTAAATGGTTTCCACTCATTACAGTCATACTAGACTGTTTTGGTTAAATGGGTTTCCACTGTCATTACAGTCATACTAGACTGTTTTGGTTAAATGGTTTCCACTCATTACAGTCATACTAGACTGTTTTGGTTAAATGGTTTCCACTCATTACAGTCATACTAGACTGTTTTGGTTAAATGGGTTTCCACTCATTACAGTCATACTAGACTGTTTTGGTTTAATGTGTTTCCACTCATTACAGTCATACTAGACTGTTTTGGTTAAATGTGTTTCCACTCATTACAGTCATACTAGACTGTTTTGGTTAAATGGTTTCCACTGTCATTACAGTCATACTAGACTGTTTTGGTTAAATGGTTTCCACTCATTACAGTCATACTAGACTGTTTTGGTTAAATGGGTTTCCACTCATTACAGTCATACTAGACTGTTTTGGTTAAATGGTTTCCACTGTCATTACAGTCATACTAGACTGTTTTGGTTAAATGGTTTCCACTCATTACAGTCATACTAGACTGTTTTGGTTAAATGGGTTTCCACTCATTACAGTCATACTAGACTGTTTTGGTTAAATGGTTTCCACTGTCATTACAGTCAGACTGTTATGGTTAAATGGGTTTCCACTGTCATTAGTCATACTAGACTGTATTAAAGTTAGGCCTAGGTTCAATCTGGACCTGTGGAAGACAGTGGGTATAACCAGATTGACATTTCCCATTGAGCTGACATATGCTGCGTTTATCGTGAATGTGGTCTCTGTGAACGCGGGAAAATTGCCTTTAAAAACGTGCATAGCCGACAAAATGTAAAATCGGATTTAATCTGGCCCTTAAAAAAATCCTGTGTCATCTACAGTATGTGCCAGTATTATTTGAGTAAAATATGAAGAAAAAAAAAACAACATGACACGTGGAAATATATTTGTTTATTTATTTTAAGCTGGAACACTGATATTTTAGTGAAACAGAACCCCAGTCTTCCTCACCTACAGCCCATTCACTATCCAGAGGGCTCTACTACAATGCAGGATCAACAAGTTAGCCAGCTAACTGATAAACAAGAAATATCTATTGATTTTCTGATTCATTAAGAAGGTTAAACTCAGAAATGTGTTTTTGGTTGTTGAGTCAATTAGACCATGCCCATTTCAAGTTTATCAGAAAGTTCTTTTCAAAGTTATTTCAGAATATTTCACGTTTAGTTTGCTAATTTATAGATCTTGCTCTTTAGTATACCCCTTCGTATTGACAGGATAATATTAGCATAGAATATTCAGTTACATGTATAAGCCTGGTTTCAGATTATCCTAGACCAGGACAACAACAAAAACACACTTTCAATTTAAACAGCTGTTTAGTCCAGGACTATACTTAATCTATGTCCGGGAAACTGGCCCATAAATCTTCTAAGGTCTCCACAACAATCATCTTTAAGGTTTGAACATTCCTCACATCCAAATGATCCCTTTTTGTTTGTTAACATAAATGGAGAAAAAAATATATATACAAAAAAAAAATCCACAGATTTGACCACAGAGGACTAATGATAAACGTAAGGTCTAATGGCTCAGTGCAAACAGACAGACACCAGGGACTCAATAATATAATCTAATTTCTCCTAAATAAAAGGGTGTACACACCTTCGCTGCTTCCCCAAGTTGGATTGGTGGGAGAAAGGATAGAGGATTGGGACACAGCCAGTCGTTTCTCTTATCAAATGATAAAGGAAGTGAACGAGTGCACACTCTAGGAGAAAGGAAAGAGGATTGGGACACAGCCAGTCGTTTCTGGTAGTGGAGTGTCTTTGGCTAGTTCAGGAGGTGAAGGCCCTTTGGTCTGACAGGACTATCACGGGTCAGGGGTCAGAGAAGGCATGAATCTCAAAATGGTACCCTAATCTCTATACAGCACTTTAGTTATATACAGGCCCCATGGGGGCTCTGGTCTGACCGTGCACTATACAGAGTGCTATTTGGCACACAGACAGGTTTGTTATCAGGGGCTCAGAGTTGGACAGGGGTTAAAAGGTCAGTGGTCATGGTTCAGAGAAAGACAGGGTGACTCCAAAGGCCTCCTTGTAGAGATCCCAGGTCTTGGCCTTGTGGGGGTTGTCCAATTCTTCTCTAGACAGGACCAGTCTGGGAGGGGAGGGGAGATACAGGAGAGAGAACAAAGCATAAACCACAGGGTTTTAAAGACATGTCGCTGGCGTATTAGGGCTCATTCCCACAGATGGAGCAAACAGCCATACCTGTTGTTCTCTATGGAGGAGGAGGAGGAGGTATTGAACCACAGAGGAGGAGGAGGTATTGAACCACAGAGGAGGAGGAGGTATTGAACCACAGAGGAGGAGGAGGTATTGAACCACAGAGGAGGAGGAGGTATTGAACCACAGAGGAGGAGGAGGTATTGAACCACAGAGGAGGAGGAGGTATTGAACCATAGAGGAGGAGGAGGTATTGAACCATAGAGGAGGAGGAGGTGGAGGAGGAGGTGGAGGAGGAGGTATTGAACCACAGAGGAGGAGGTATTGAACCACAGAGGAGGAGGAGGTATTGAACCACAGAGGAGGGAGGGAGGTATTGAACCACAGAGGAGGAGGAGGTATTGAACCATAGAGGAGGAGGAGGTATTGAACCACAGAGGAGGAGGAGGTATTGAACCACAGAGGAGGAGGAGGTATTGAACCACAGAGGAGGAGGAGGTATTGAACCACAGAGGAGGAGGAGGTATTGAACCACAGAGGAGGAGGAGGTATTGAACCACAGAGGAGGAGGAGGTATTGAACCACAGAGGAGGAGGAGGTATTGAACCACAGAGGAGGAGGAGGTATTGAACCACAGAGGAGGAGGAGGTATTGAACCACAGAGGAGGAGGAGGTATTGAACCATAGAGGAGGAGGAGGTATTGAACCATAGAGGAGGAGGAGGTGGAGGAGGAGGTGGAGGAGGAGGTATTGAACCACAGAGGAGGAGGTATTGAACCACAGAGGAGGAGGAGGTATTGAACCACAGAGGAGGTGGAGGAGGAGGTATTGAACCACAGAGGAGGAGGAGGTATTGAACCACAAAGGAGGAGGAGGTATTGAACCACAAAGGAGGAGGAGGTATTGAACCACAGAGGAGGAGGAGGTATTGAACCACAGAGGAGGAGGAGGTATTGAACCACAGAGGAGGAGGAGGTATTGAACCATAGAGGAGGAGGAGGTGGAGGAGGAGGTATTGAACCACAGAGGAGGAGGAGGTATTGAACCACAGAGGAGGAGGAGGTATTAAAGGAGGAGGAGGTATTAAAGGAGGATGAGGTATTGAACCATAGAGGAGAAGAAGGTATTGAACCATAGAGGAGGAGGAGGTATTGAACCATAGAGGAGGAGGAGGTATTGAACCATAGAGGAGGAGGAGGTATTGAACCATAGAGGAGGAGGAGGTATTGAAC
This sequence comes from Oncorhynchus keta, assembly GCF_023373465.1. Taxonomy (NCBI): domain Eukaryota; kingdom Metazoa; phylum Chordata; class Actinopteri; order Salmoniformes; family Salmonidae; genus Oncorhynchus; species Oncorhynchus keta. The sequence goes on from NC_068426.1 coordinate 78,809, forward strand.
CATAGAGGAGGAGGAGGTATTGAACCATAGAGGAGGAGGAGGTATTGAACCATAGAGGAGGAGGAGGTATTGAACCATAGAGGAGGAGGAGGTATTGAACCATAGAGGAGGAGGAGGTATTGAACCATAGAGGAGGAGGAGGTATTGAACCATAGAGGAGGAGGAGGTATTGAACCATAGAGGAGGAGGAGGTATTGAACCATAGAGGAGGAGGAGGTATTGAACCATAGAGGAGGAGGAGGTATTGAACCATAGAGGAGGAGGAGGTATTGAAACATACCTGTTGTTCTCTATAAAGGAGGTGTTGAACCAGAAATAGAAAGGACAGTCTTCATATCCTTTAGGGAGACCCTGGAGAGGAAGACAAAGGAAGCATTATTAGAAGACAATATACACACCAGAGGGCTATGAGAGTGAATTGTATCTGTGTTACATTTGAAATATGTTCCTTAACACCAGCGTTGAATGGCTTTTAAAATATTCTCCTTAAATAATTGCTTCCATTAGTTGTGACGTTTAAAGTCTTCCCCCAAATACAAGCTCCAGTTAGTTGTTACGTCTAAAGTATTCCCCTGAATACAGGTACTCTTGTGTCACGTCTAAATTCTTCGCCCATCCACAGGTACTCACAGCAGAGGACTCAAACATGACCTTAACGTCACCGTTGACAACAGGCCCCTCCTGCAGGCTGATCACCACCGAGTTGGTACCAGCATCAGGAAACACCTGGGACATATCAATATATCATTAATACATGTGGAAAACACCTGGGGCAGATCAATATATCATTAATACATGTGGACAACACCTGGGACAGATCAATATATCATTAATACATGTGGACAACACCTGGGACAGATCAATATATCATTAATACATGTGGAAAACACCTGGAGCAGATCAATATATCATTAATACATGTGGAAAACACCTGGGACAGATCAATATATCATTAATACATGTGGACAACACCTGGGACAGATCAATATATCATTAATACATGTGGACAACACCTGGGACAGATCAATATATCATTGATACATGTGGAAAACACCTGGGGCAGATCAATATATCAACCAATCAATCAATCAAGTGTGTGTGCCTCACCGTGCAGTTCTCTTGTTTGGCACAGACACACAGGAACACCAGCTTCTTCCTGACAATGATCTTCACCTTCAAGTCACTACCATTCCCTTTACCCACACCTAGAACACAGGGGGGTAAATAGCTTGTGAAAATAGCACAAGTCCTGCCACACCTAGAACACAGGGGGGAGGGGGGGGATTTTCATTCAACAAGCTGTTATTCTAATAGGGCTAATAATAGCTTGTGAAAAGAGCACAAGTCCTGCCACCAAACGTTATTACAGTGGCCGTTAAAAAAAGTCAGTGAAATTATAACTATTTGGAAAATGGCATAAAAACAACATGGCTGTCAATGGCAGGCTAAAGTGTGGTGTCATCGATTGGCCAAAGTGTAATGTTGATGATCAAGGTGAGAATAGACATACCGGTAGCTATAAAGTTCTGTTTAATGAAACTGTAGGGACATATGCGATTGAATAGACATACCGGTAGCTATAAAGTTCTGTTTAATGAAACTGTAGGGACATATGCGATTGTAATTTTAGAGCATTGCCGGTTTGATTAGCTAGCTAGCCAGACTAGTGGGTTCACGTCTCATCCCAGCAGGTCAGCTGTGGCACAAGGTAATAGCTATCGATACCACATGTTAACCTAGCTAGCTAACTACAGTGCCTTCAGATGTTATTCACACCCCCTGACTTTTTACACATTATGTTACAAAGTGGGATAAATTAACAATATAATCTAACGTCAAAGCGGAAGACAAATGCCATGATTTGTACAAATGTAATGAATAATAAAACAATAATATCTTGATTAGATAAATATTCAACCCTCTGAGTCAATACATGTTGGAATCACCTTTGGCAGTGACTACAGTTGAGTCTTTCTGGGTCAGTCTCTAAGAGCTGTGAGTCTTTCTGGGTCAGTCTCTAAGAGCTGTGAGTCTTTCTGGGTCAGTCTCTAAGAGCTGTGAGTCTTTCTGGGTCAGTCTCTAAGAGCTGTGAGTCTTTCTGGGTCAGTCTCTAAGAGCTGGGAGTCTTTCTGGGTCAGTCTCTAAGAGCTGGGAGTCTTTCTGGGTCAGTCTCTAAGAGCTGTGAGTCTTTCTGGGTCAGTCTAAGAGCATTGCATACTTGGATTGTACAATATTTGCCAATTATTCTTGAAAAAAAAAATGTTAAATTGGTTGTTGATCATTGCTAGACAGCCATTTTCAAGTCTTGCCATAGATTCACATGCAGATTGAAGTCAAAACTTTTACTAGGCCATTTAAAAACATTAAATATCATCTTGGTAAGCAACTCCAGTGTATATTTGTCCTTGTGCTCAAGGTTATTGTCCTGCTGAAAGGTGAATTTGCAGACAACCAGTTTTTCCCTCTAGGATTTTGCCAGTGCTTAACGCCATTAAGATTTTATCCTAAACATCTCCCTAGCCGATTACAAGCATACCCATAACATGATGCAGCCTGCACCATGCTTTAAAATATGAAGAGTGGTACTCAGTGATGGGTTGAGTTTCCCCAAAAAAATATTGCTTCGTAGTCAGGACAAAAAGGTGTCCATTTCACTCTGTCCTTTAGGTTAATAATGTGTTGTCTACAATGTTGTAGATCCATCCTCAGTTTTCTCCTGTCACAGCCATTACATTCTGTAACTGTTTTAAAGTCACCATTGGCCTCATGGTGAAATCCCTGAGTGGTTTCCTTCCTCTCCAGCAATTGAGTTAGGAAGGATGCCTGTATCTTTGTAGTGGCTGGGTGTATTGATACACCATCCAAAGTGTAATTAGTAACTTCACCATGCTCAAAGGGCTATCTGCTTTAAAAAAAATATATATATATATATATATATATATATTTTACCCATCTACCATGTTACTCAGTTGGTAGAGCATGGACCTTGTAACGTCCGGGTTGTGGATTCGATTCCCACCAGTATGAAAGTGTAAGTGGCTCTGAATAAGAGTGTTAAATGACTCACTACTGTAGTGACTCTGGATAAGAGAGTCTGTTAAATGACTCACTACTGTAGTGACTCTGGATAAGAGAGTCTGTTAAATGACTCACTACTGTAGTGACTCTGGATCAGAGTGTTAAGTGACTCACTACTGTAGTGGCGCTGGATAAGAGAGTTTGTTAAATGACTCACTGCTGTAAGAGTAAAAGACACAAATGTTCTTTTTGTGAGGCATTGGAAAACCTCCCTGGTCTTTGTGGTTGAATCTGTGGTTGAAATTCACTGCTCGACTGAGGGACCTTACAGGCTGTGTGGAACAGAAATTAGGTAAATCAACACCTTTTAAAATATTTTCTCTGTGACTGTAGTGTCACTGTAGATAACCTCCCAAGAAATGCCACCAATGCTTCAAAAAGACCCTATGGGACATGCAAAATATGATTCCCCTCCTTTAGAAATGCATACTAGCAAGTGGATAGCAGCGCCATCTGCTGACCATTTTAGGGCGTTCTCAGCTGGTGGGACAAATTTAGCAGGGACAAAATGTATGTTAATGTGCATTGCCCAATCAAAACAGTGTATTCTCTCTTTTCAGAGGACAAAAAACTTAACCTCAATTATGTTTCATGAGTCGTATGTAATGTCTCTGGGTGGAGCCGTTCTTAATCACATAATCAAACCTGCTATGGAGTGGATGTTATTATAGTGGACAGATAATCAATCAAACCTGCTATGGAGTGGATGTTATTATAGTGGACAGATAATCAAACCTGCTATAGAGTGGATGTTATTATAGTGGACAGATAATCAATCAAACCTGCTATAGAGTGGATGTTATTATAGTGGACACATAATCAAACCTGCTATGGAGTGGATGTTATTATAGTGGACAGATAATCAATCAAACCTGCTATAGAGTGGATGTTATTATAGTGGACAGATAATCAAACCTGCTATAGAGTGGATGTTATTATAGTGGACAGATAATCAATCAAACCTGCTATAGAGTGGATGTTATTATAGTGGACAGATAATCAAACCTGCTATAGAGTGGATGTTATTATAGTGGACAGATAATCAAACCTGCTATAGAGTGGATGTTATTATAGTGGACAGATAATCAATCAAACCTGCTATAGAGTGGATGTTATTATAGTGGACAGATAATCAAACCTGCTATAGAGTGGATGTTATTATAGTGGACAGATAATCAATCAAACCTGCTATAGAGTGGATGTTATTATAGTGGACAGATAATCAAACCTGCTATAGAGTGGATGTTATTATAGTGGACAGATAATCAATCAAACCTGCTATAGAGTGGATGTTATTATAGTGGACAGATAATCAATCAAACCTGCTATAGAGTGGATGTTATTATAGTGGACAGATAATCAATCAAACCTGCTATAGAGTGGATGTTATTATAGTGGACAGATAATCAATCAAACCTGCTATAGAGTGGATGTTATTATAGTGGACAGATAATCAAACCTGCTATGGAGTGGATGTTATTATAGTGGACAGATAATCAATCAAACCTGCTATAGAGTGGATGTTATTATAGTGGACAGATAATCAATCAAACCTGCTATAGAGTGGATGTTATTATAGTGGACAGATAATCAATCAAACCTGCTATAGAGTGGATGTTATTATAGTGGACAGATAATCAATCAAACCTGCTATGGAGTGGATGTTATTATAGTGGACAGATAATCAAACCTGCTATGGAGTGGATGTTATTATAGTGGACAGATAATCAATCAAACCTGCTATAGAGTGGATGTTATTATAGTGGACAGATAATCAAACCTGCTATGGAGTGGATGTTATTATAGTGGACAGATAATCAATCAAACCTGCTATAGAGTGGATGTTATTATAGTGGACAGATAATCAATCAAACCTGCTATGGAGTGGATGTTATTATAGTGGACAGATAATCAATCAAACCTGCTATGGAGTGGATGTTATTATAGTGGACAGATAATCAATCAAACCTGCTATGATGGATGTTATTATAGTGGACAGATAATCAAACCTGCTATAGAGTGGATGTTATTATAGTGGACAGATAATCAATCAAACCTGCTATGGAGTGGATGTGGATGTTATTATAGTGGACAGATAATCAATCAAACCTGCTATAGAGTGGATGTTATTATAGTGGACAGATAATCAAACCTGCTATAGAGTGGATGTTATTATAGTGGACAGATAATCAATCAAACCTGCTATGGAGTGGATGTTATTATAGTGGACAGATAATCAATCAAACCTGCTATGGAGTGGATGTTATTATAGTGGACAGATAATCAAACCTGCTATAGAGTGGATGTTATTATAGTGGACAGATAATCAATCAAACCTGCTATAGAGTGGATGTTATTATAGTGGACAGATAATCAAACCTGCTATAGAGTGGATGTTATTATAGTGGACAGATAATCAATCAAACCTGCTATAGAGTGGATGTTATTATAGTGGACAGATAATCAATCAAACCTGCTATAGAGTGGATGTTATTATAGTGGACAGATAATCAATCAAACCTGCTATAGAGTGGATGTTATTATAGTGGACAGATAATCAATCAAACCTGCTATAGAGTGGATGTTATTATAGTGGACAGATAATCAAACCTGCTATAGAGTGGATGTTATTATAGTGGACAGATAATCAAACCTGCTATAGAGTGGATGTTATTATAGTGGACAGATAATCAATCAAACCTGCTATGGAGTGGATGTTATTATAGTGGACAGATAATCAATCAAACCTGCTATAGAGTGGATGTTATTATAGTGGACAGATAATCAAACCTGCTATAGAGTGGATGTTATTATAGTGGACAGATAATCAATCAAACCTGCTATAGAGTGGATGTTATTATAGTGGACAGATAATCAATCAAACCTGCTATGGAGTGGATGTTATTATAGTGGACAGATAATCAAACCTGCAAACCAAACCTGATAATCTATGGAGTGGATGTTATTATAGTGGACAGATAATCAAACCTGCTATAGAGTGGATGTTATTATAGTGGACAGATAATCAAACCTGCTATAGAGTGGATGTTATTATAGTGGACAGATAATCAAAAACCTGCTATAGAGTGGATGTTATTATAGTGGACAGATAATCAATCAAACCTGCTATAGAGTGGATGTTATTATAGTGGACAGATAATCAAAACCTGCTATAGAGTGGATGTTATTATAGTGGACAGATAATCAAACCTGCTATAGAGTGGATGTTATTATAGTGGACAGATAATCAAAAACCTGCTATAGAGTGGATGTTATTATAGTGGACAGATAATCAAAAACCTGCTATAGAGTGGATGTTATTATAGTGGACAGATAATCAATCAAACCTGCTATGGAGTGGATGTTATTATAGTGGACAGATAATCAATCAAACCTGCTATAGAGTGGATGTTATTATAGTGGACAGATAATCAATCAAACCTGCTATGGAGTGGATGTTATTATAGTGGACAGATAATCAAACCTGCTATAGAGTGGATGTTATTATAGTGGACAGATAATCAATCAAACCTGCTATGGAGTGGATGTTATTATAGTGGACAGATAATCAAACCTGCTATAGAGTGGATGTTATTATAGTGGACAGATAATCAATCAAACCTGCTATAGAGTGGATGTTATTATAGTGGACAGATAATCAATCAAACCTGCTATAGAGTGGATGTTATTATAGTGGACAGATAATCAAACCTGCTATAGAGTGGATGTTATTATAGTGGACAGATAATCAAACCTGCTATAGAGTGGATGTTATTATAGTGGACAGATAATCAAACCTGCTATAGAGTGGATGTTATTATAGTGGACAGATAATCAATCAAACCTGCTATAGAGTGGATGTTATTATAGTGGACAGATAATCAATCAAACCTGCTATAGAGTGGATGTTATTATAGTGGACAGATAATCAAAAACCTGCTATAGAGTGGATGTTATTATAGTGGACAGATAATCAAACCTGCTATAGAGTGGATGTTATTATAGTGGACAGATAATCAAAAACCTGCTATAGAGTGGATGTTATTATAGTGGACAGATAATCAATCAAACCTGCTATAGAGTGGATGTTATTATAGTGGACAGATAATCAATCAAACCAGCTATAGAGTGGATGTTATTATAGTGGACAGATAATCAAACCTGCTATAGAGTGGATGTTATTATAGTGGACAGATAATCAAACCTGCTATAGAGTGGATGTTATTATAGTGGACAGATAATCAAACCTGCTATAGAGTGGATGTTATTATAGTGGACAGATAATCAATCAAACCTGCTATAGAGTGGATGTTATTATAGTGGACAGATAATCAAACCTGCTATAGAGTGGATGTTATTATAGTGGACAGATAATCAAACCTGCTATAGAGTGGATGTTATTATAGTGGACAGATAATCAAACCTGCTATAGAGTGGATGTTATTATAGTGGACAGATAATCAAACCTGCTATAGAGTGGATGTTATTATAGTGGACAGATAATCAAACCTGCTATAGAGTGGATGTTATTATAGTGGACAGATAATCAAACCTGCTATAGAGTGGATGTTATTATAGTGGACAGATAATCAAACCTGCTATAGAGTGGATGTTATTATAGTGGACAGATAATCAATCAAACCTGCTATAGAGTGGATGTTATTATAGTGGACAGATAATCAAACCTGCTATAGAGTGGATGTTATTATAGTGGACAGATAATCAATCAAACCTGCTATAGAGTGGATGTTATTATAGTGGACAGATAATCAAACCTGCTATAGAGTGGATGTTATTATAGTGGACAGATAATCAAACCTGCTATAGAGTGGATGTTATTATAGTGGACAGATAATCAAACAGATAATCAAACCTGCTATAGAGTGGATGTTATTATAGTGGACAGATAATCAAACCTGCTATAAACCTGCTATAGTGGATGTTATTATAGTGGACAGATAATCAATCAAACCTGCTATAGAGTGGATGTTATTATAGTGGACAGATAATCAAAAACCTGCTATAGAGTGGATGTTATTATAGTGGACAGATAATCAAACCTGCTATAGAGTGGATGTTATTATAGTGGACAGATAATCAAACCTGCTATAGAGTGGATGTTATTATAGTGGACAGATAATCAAACCTGCTATAGAGTGGATGTTATTATAGTGGACAGATAATCAAACCTGCTATAGATGTTATTATAGTGGATGTTATTATATAGTGGACAGATAATCAAACAAACCTGCTATAGAGTGGATGTTATTATAGTGGACAGATAATCAAACCTGCTATAGAGTGGATGTTATTATAGTGGACAGATAATCAATCAAACCTGCTATAAACCTGAGTGGATGTTATTATAGTGGACAGATAATCAATCAAACCTGCTATAGAGTGGGATAATCAAACCTTATTATAGTGGACAGATAATCAATCAAACCTGCTATAGAGTGGATGTTATTATAGTGGACAGATAATCAATCAAACCTGCTATAGAGTGGATGTTATTATAGTGGACAGATAATCAATCAAACCTGCTATAGAGTGGATGCGGATGCTCTTGATCTTCAGGCTCTGTTCTGGAGGAAGTTGTCGGTTGAACTTAGTCTTCATCACTTCATAGTAACCCACGTACCTGCTCTGTAACACACACACACACACACACACACACACACACACACACACACACGTCACTTCATAGTAACCCATCTACATGCTCTGTAACACACACACAGAGATACAGGCCGGGGGGCCCACCGCCCTACAGGCCGGGGGCCACCGCCCTACAGGCCGGGGGGGCCACCGCCCTACAGGCCGGGGGGGCCACCGCCCTACAGGCCGGGGGGGCCACCGCCCTACAGGCCGGGGGGGCCACCGCCCTACAGGCTGGGCTAGCAGGTAAGGTACCACAGTAGACCGTCGTCATGTAACTGCCTTATCAAATATGGCACAGGTTTTGGCACAGGTTTTGGCCCCAAATGTTACCTGTGGTCTTGTTGAGAAACACTGCACTACCTTTATGTCTCTATGGCTGTGTTATACACAGTCAGCCCAATTCTGATCTTGTTCTCACTAATTTGTCATCTTTTATTTTCCCCTCACAAAGATCAGAATTGGGCTACCTGTGTAAACGCAGCTCAATGTACCAGAGACTAAGCGCAAGTTCAGTCATATCCGTGTACCTGAGACGGGGTCTCCACTCCCTGGAACTTGGAGCTGCGGCTCTTGTCCGTTCTCCTCTCCCCAAAGTAGTCCAAGCTGTCCTGTAGATCATTATATAAAACATGTTATTCCCCCGGAGCTCTGGTGTTTGTGTGTTAAACCGTTTAAGCACTGTGTCATGTTGATATACCAGAACCATTTCAGGTAATTGCCCTACCTGAGCGCTCTCAAACTGGTCACTGTCAATGAGCCAGGTACACACCAGAGTCCCTGTACGCCCTGTAGGAACACACACACACACACACACCACTGTTAAAAAAGGGGCCATTTTTGGACTTATTGAAAAGTAAAACATTGATTCTTGAAGACTATTACTTATAAATGCCTGATGAGCTTAACTGTCGTACCTCATCAGAACCAAAAATATAAGCTTGTTTCACGCCAATGTTGGTAAACACATGTAAACAATAGGGCTGACCCCTGTAGGGCTGACCCCTGTAGGGCTGACCCCTGTAGGGCTGACCCCTGTACGGCTGACCCCTGTACGGCTGACCCCTGTACGGCTGACCCCTGTAGGGCTGACCCCTGTACGGCTGACCCCTGTAGGGCTGACCCCTGTAGGGCTGACCCCTGTAGGGCTGACCCCTGTACGGCTGACCCCTGTACGGCTGACCCCTGTACGGCTGACCCCTGTACGGCTGACCCCTGTACTGCTGACCCTAATTAGTGGACTGGTCAATTTTTTAGACTGTTGGTCGTCCAAGATTTTTTGAACTCGTATGGGGACACCTACGAAGCGTTAATATGGAGTTGGTTCCCCCTTTGCTGCTACAACTGCTCCACTCTTCTGGGAAGGCTTTCCACTAGATGTTGGAACATTGCTGCTATAACAGCCTCCACTCTTCTGGGAAGGCTTTCCACTAGATGTTGGAACATTGCTGCTATAACAGCCTCCACTCTTCTGGGAAAGCTTTCCACTAGATGTTGGAACATTGCTGCTATAACAGCCTCCACTCTTCTGGGAAGGCTTTCCACTAGATGTTGGAACATTACTGCTATAACAGCCTCCACTCTTCTGGGAAGGCTTTCCACTAGATGTTGGAACATTACTGCTATAACAGCCTCCACTCATATGGGAAGGCTTTCTACTAGATGTTGGAACATTGCTGCTATAACAGCCTCCACTCTTCTGGGAAGGCTTTCCACTAGATGTTGGAACATTACTGCTATAACAGCCTCCACTCTTCTGGGAAGGCTTTCCACTAGATGTTGGAACATTACTGCTATAACAGCCTCCACTCATATGGGAAGGCTTTCCACTAGATGTTGGAACATTTCTGCTATAACAGCCTCCACTCATATGGGAAGGCTTTCCACTAGATGTTGAAACATTACTGCTGGGACTTGCTTCCATCCAGCCAAGAGCATTAGTGAGGTCTGACTGATGTTGGGCGATTAGGCTCGCAGTCGGCGGTCCAATTCATCCCAAAGGTGTTCGATGTGGTTGAGGTCAGGGCTCTGTGCAGGCCAGTCAAGTTATTCCAAACCGATCGACAAACCATTTATGTATGGACCTTGCTTTGTGCACGGAAGCATTGTCATGCTGAAACAGGAAAGGACCTTCCCCAAACTGTTGCCACAAAGTCGGAATTACAGAATCATCTAGAATGTCATTGTATGTTGTAGCATTTAGATTTCCCTTCACTGGAACTAAGGAGCCCGAACCATTAAAAACATCCCCAGACCATTATACCTCCACCAGACTTTAGTTGTCACTATGCATTGGGGCAGGTAGCATCCTCCTGGCATCCACCAAACTTTACAGTTGTCACTATGCATTGGGGCAGGTAGCGTTCTCCTGGCATCCACCAAACGTTACAGTTGTCACTATGCAGTCGGGCAGGTAGCATCCTCCTGGCATCCACCAAACTTTACAGTTGGCACTATGCAGTCGGGCAGGTAGCGTTCTCCTGGCATCCACCAAACTTTACAGTTGGCACTATGCATTCGGGCAGGTAGCATCCTCCTGGCATCCACCAAACCCAGAATAGTCCGTTGAGTTGCCAGACGGTGAAGCGTGATTCATTCATCAAGTAATGTTGTTTTCTTCACCTCACAACGGCAAACAAACAAAATCTGTTTTTACATCCATTGAGAATTACCATAGTTACTCAATGTACATGAACAATCTTTCCAGCTCTCTCCCTTTCAATAACCACTCAGCGTGAAAGGGAACAATGTCATGTTCTGACACAGCTACATACAGTCATCACCACAGCTACATACAGTCATCACCACAGCTACATACCGTCATCACCACAGCTACATACCGTCATCACCACAGCTACATACCGTCATCACCACAGCTACATACAGTCATCACCACAGCTACATACAGTCATCACCACAGCTACATACAGTCATCACCACAGCTACATACCGTCATCACCACAGCTACATACCGTCATCACCACAGCTACATACCGTCATCACCACAGCTACATACAGTCATCACCACAGCTACATACAGTCATCACCACAGCTACATACCGTCATCACCACAGCTACATACCGTCATCACCACAGCTACATACAGTCATCACCACAGCTACATACAGTCATCACCACAGCTACATACAGTCATCACCACAGCTACATACAGTCATCACCACAGCTACATACAGTCATCACCACAGCTACATAAAGTCATCACCACAGCTACATACCGTCATCACCACAGCTACATACAGTCATCACCACAGCTACATACAGTCATCACCACAGCTACATACAGTCATCACCACAGCTACATACAGTCATCACCACAGCTACATACAGTCATCACCACAGCTACATACCGTCATCACCACAGCTACATACCGTCATCACCACAGCTACATACCGTCATCACCACAGCTACATACAGTCATCACCACAGCTACATACCGTCATCACCACAGCTACATACCGTCATCACCACAGCTACATACCGTCATCACCACAGCTACATACCGTCATCACCACAGCTACATACCGTCATCACCACAGCTACATACCGTCATCACCACAGCTACATACCGTCATCACCACAGCTACATACCGTCATCACCACAGCTACATACCGTCATCACCACAGCTACATACCGTCATCACCACAGCTACATACAGTCATCACCACAGCTACATACAGTCATCATTACCAGCTACATACCGTCATCACCACAGCTACATACCGTCATCACCACAGCTACATACAGTCATCACCACAGCTACATACAGTCATCACCACAGCTACATACAGTCATCACCACAGCTACATACAGTCATCACTACAGCTACATACAGTCATCACAACAGCTACATACAGTCATCACCACAGCTACATACCGTCATCACTACAGCTACATACCGTCATCATTACAGCTACATACCGTCATCATTACAGCTACATACCGTCATCACCACAGCTACATACAGTCATCACCACAGCTACATACCGTCATCATTACAGCTACATACAGTCATCATTACAGCTACATACAGTCATACCGTCATCACCACAGCTACATACCGTCATCATTACAGCTACATACCGTCATCACCACAGCTACATACCGTCATCATTACAGCTACATACAGTCATCATTACAGCTACATACCGTCATCACGTCATCATTACAGCTACATACCGTCATCACCACAGCTACATACAGTCATCATTACAGCTACATACAGTCATCATTACAGCTACATACCGTCATCATTACAGCTACATACCGTCATCACCACAGCTACATACCGTCATCACCACAGCTACATACCGTCATCATTACAGCTACATACCGTCATCATTACAGCTACATACCGTCATCACCACAGCTACATACAGTCATCACCACAGCTACATACAGTCATCACCACAGCTACATACAGTCATCATTACAGCTACATACAGTCATCATTACAGCTACATACAGTCATCATTACAGCTACATACCGTCATCATTACAGCTACATACCGTCATCACCACAGCTACATACCGTCATCACCACAGCTACATACAGTCATCACCACAGCTACATACAGTCATCACCACAGCTACATACCGTCATCACCACAGCTACATACCGTCATCACCACAGCTACATACCGTCATCACCACAGCTACATACCGTCATCACCACAGCTACATACCGTCATCACCACAGCTACATACCGTCATCACCACAGCTACATACCGTCATCACCACAGCTACATACCGTCATCACCACAGCTACATACCGTCATCACCACAGCTACATACCGTCATCACCACAGCTACATACCGTCATCACCACAGCTACATACCGTCATCACCACAGCTACATACCGTCATCACCACAGCTACATACCGTCATCACCACAGCTACATACCGTCATCACCACAGCTACATACCGTCATCACCACAGCTACATACCGTCATCACCACAGCTACATACCGTCATCACCACAGCTACATACAGTCATCACCACAGCTACATACAGTCATCACCACAGCTACATACCGTCATCACCACAGCTACATACCGTCATCACCACAGCTACATACCGTCATCACCACAGCTACATACCGTCATCACCACAGCTACATACCGTCATCACCACAGCTACATACCGTCATCACCACAGCTACATACCGTCATCATTACAGCTACATACCGTCATCATTACAGCTACATACCGTCATCATTACAGCTACATACCGTCATCATTACAGCTACATACCGTCATCATTACAGCTACATACCGTCATCATTACAGCTACATACCGTCATCATTACAGCTACATACAGTCATCATTACAGCTACATACAGTCATCATTACAGCTACATACCGTCATCATTACAGCTACATACAGTCATCATTACAGCTACATACCATCCACAGCTACATACCGTCATCATTACAGCTACATACCGTCATCATTACAGCTACATACAGTCATACCGTCATCACCACAGCTACATACAGTCATCATTACAGCTACATACAGTCATCATTACAGCTACATACAGTCATCATTACAGCTACATACCGTCATCATTACAGCTACATACCGTCATCATTACAGCTACATACCGTCATCATTACAGCTACATACCGTCATCATTACAGCTACATACCGTCATCATTACAGCTACATACCGTCATCATTACAGCTACATACCGTCATCATTACAGCTACATACCGTCATCATTACAGCTACATACCGTCATCATTACAGCTACATACCGTCATCATTACAGCTACATACTGCCATCATGTCATCATTACAGCTACATACTGCTATCACCACAGCTACATACTGCTATCATGTCATCACCACAGCTACATACTGCTATAACATCATCATTACAGCTACATACTGCTATCACATCATCATTACAGCTACATACTGCTATCACATCATCATTACAGCTACATACTGTCATCATCACAGCTACATACTGCTATGTCATCAACACAGCTACATACTGCTATCATGTCATCATCACCACAGCTACATACTGTCATCATCACAGCTACATACTGCTATGTCATCAACACAGCTACATACTGCTATCATGTCATCACTACAGCTACATACTGCTATCTTGTCATCACTACAGCTACACACTGCTATCATGTCATCACTACAGCTACATACTGCTATCATGTCATCACTACAGCTACATACTGCTATCATGTTATCATTACAGCTACATACTGCTATCATGTCATCACTACAGCTACATACTGCTATCATGTCATCATCACCACAGCTACATACTGCTATCATGTCATCATTACAGCTACATACTGCTATCACATCATCATTACAGCTACATACTGCTATCATGTCATCAACACAGCTACATACTGCTATCACATCATCATTACAGCTACATACTGCTATCATGTCATCACTACAGCTACATACTGCTATCATGTCATCAACACAGCTACATACTGCTATCACATCATCATTACAGCTACATACTGCTATCATGTCATCACCACAGCTACATACTGCTATCACATCATCATTACAGCTACATACTGCTATCATGTCATCATCACCACAGCTACATACTGCTATCACATCATCATTACAGCTACATACTGCTATCATGTCATCACTACAGCTACATACTGCTATCATATCATCATTACAGCTACATACTGCTATCACATCATCATTACAGCTACATACTGCTATCATGTCATCAACACAGCTACATACTGCTATCACATCATCATTACAGCTACATACTGCTATCATATCATCATTACAGCTACATACTGCTATCATATCATCATTACAGCTACATACTGCTATCATGTCATCACCACAGCTACATACTGCTATCATGTCATCATCACCACAGCTACATACTGCTATCATGTCATCATCACCACAGCTACATACTGCTATCATGTCATCACCACAGCTACATACTGCTATCATATCATCACCACAGCTACATACTGCTATCATGTCATCATTACAGCTACATACTGCTATCATGTCATCACCACAGCTACATACTGCTATCACGTTATCATTACAGCTACATACTGCTATCATGTCATCACTACAGCTACATACTGCTATCATGTCATCACTACAGCTACATACTGCTATCATGTCATCATTACAGCTACATACTGCTATCATGTCATCACCACAGCTACATACTGCTATCATGTCATCATTACAGCTACATACTGCTATCATGTCATCACTACAGCTACACACTGCTATCATGTCATCATTACAGCTACATACTGCTATCATGTCATCATTACAGCTACATACTGCTATCATGTCATCACTACAGCTACACACTGCTATCATATCATCACCACAGCTACATACTGCTATCATGTCATCATCACCACAGCTACACACTGCTATCATGTCATCACCACAGCTACATACTGCTATCATGTCATCATCACCACAGCTACACACTGCTATCATGTCATCATCACCACAGCTACATACTGCTATCATGTCATCATCACCACAGCTACATACTGCTATCATGTCATCACCACAGCTACATACTGCTATCATATCATCACCACAGCTACATACTGCTATCATGTCATCATTACAGCTACATACTGCTATCATGTCATCACTACAGCTACACACTGCTATCATGTCATCACTACAGCTACATACTGCTATCACATCATCATTACAGCTACATACTGCTATCATGTTATCATTACAGCTACATACTGCTATCACATCATCATTACAGCTACATACTGATATCATGTCATCACCACAGCTACATACTGCTATCATGTCATCACCACAGCTACATACTGCTATCATGTCATCACCACAGCTACATACTGCTATCATGTCATCACCACAGCTACATACTGCTATCATGTCATCATCACCACAGCTACACACTGCTATCATATCATCACCACAGCTACATACTGCTATCATATCATCACCACAGCTACATACTGCTATCATATCATCACCACAGCTACATACTGCTATCATGTCATCATTACAGCTACATACTGCTATCATGTCATCACTACAGCTACATACTGCTATCATATCATCACTACAGCTACATACTGCTATCACATCATCATTACAGCTACATACTGATATCATGTCATCACCACAGCTACATACTGCTATCATTTCATCACCACAGCTACATACTGCTATCATGTCATCACCACAGCTACATACTGCTATCATGTCATCACCACAGCTACATACTGCTATCATGTCATCACTACAGCTACATACTGCTATCATGTCATCACCACAGCTACATACTGCTATCATGTCATCACTACAGCTACATACTGCTATCATGTCATCACTACAGCTACATACTGCTATCATGTCATCATCACCACAGCTACACACTGCTATCACATCATCATTACAGCTACACACTGCTATCATGTCATCACTACAGCTACATACTGCTATCATGTCATCATCACCACAGCTACATACTGCTATCATGTCATCACCACAGCTACATACTGCTATCATGTCATCACCACAGCTACATACTGCTATCATGTCATCACTACAGCTACATACTGCTATCATGTCATCACTACAGCTACATACTGCTATCATGTCATCACTACAGCTACATACTGCTATCATGTCATCACTACAGCTACATACTGCTATCATGTCATCACCACAGCTACATACTGCTATCATGTCATCACTACAGCTACATACTGCTATCATGTCATCACCACCGCTACATACTGCTATCACATCATCATTACAGCTACATACTGCTATCACATCATCACCACAGCTACATACTGCTATCATATCATCATTACAGCTACATACTGCTATCATGTCATCACCACAGCTACATACTGCTATCATATCATCACAACAGCTACATACTGCTATCATATCATCATTACAGCTACATACTGCTATCATGTCATCACCACAGCTACATACTGCTATCACATCATCATTACAGCTACATACTGCTATCATGTCATCATTACAGCTACATACTGCTATCATATCATCACTACAGCTACACACTGCTATCACATCATCATTACAGCTACATACTGCTATCATGTCATCATTACAGCTACATACTGCTATCATGTCATCACTACAGCTACATACTGCTATCATGTCATCATCACCACAGCTACACACTGCTATCACATCATCATTACAGCTACACACTGCTATCACATCATCATTACAGCTACATACTGCTATCATGTCATCACCACAGCTACATACTGCTATCATATCATCACTACAGCTACACACTGCTATCACATCATCATTACAGCTACATACTGCTATCATGTCATCATTACAGCTACATACTGCTATCATGTCATCACTACAGCTACATACTGCTATCATGTCATCACTACAGCTACATACTGCTATCATGTCATCACCACAGCTACATACTGCTATCATATCATCACTACAGCTACATACTGCTATCATGTCATCATCACCACAGCTACACACTGCTATCATGTCATCACCACAGCTACATACTGCTATCACATCATCATTACAGCTACACACTGCTATCATGTCATCACTACAGCTACACACTGCTATCACATCATCATTACAGCTACATACTGCTATCACATCATCATTACAGCTACATACTGCTATCATGTCATCACTACAGCTACATACTGCTATCACATCATCATTACAGCTACACACTGCCATCACATCATCATTACAGCTACATACTGCTATCATGTCATCACTACAGCTACATACTGCTATCATGTCATCACTACAGCTACATACTGCTATCATATCATCACTACAGCTACATACTGCTATCATGTCATCATCACCACAGCTACACACTGCTATCACATCATCATTACAGCTACATACTGCTATCATGTCATCACTACAGCTACATACTGCTATCATGTCATCATCACCACAGCTACACACTGCTATCACATCATCATTACAGCTACATACTGCCATCACATCATCATTACAGCTACATACTGCTATCACATCATCATTACAGCTACATACTGCTATCATGTCATCACTACAGCTACATACTGCTATCATGTCATCACCACAGCTACATACTGCTATCACATCATCATTACAGCTACATACTGCTATCACATCATCATTACACATACTGCTACATGTTATCATTACAGCTATACTGCTATCATGTCATCACCACAGCTACATACTGCTATCATGTCATCATTACAGCTACATACTGCTATCATGTCATCAACACAGCTACATACTGCTATCATGTCATCACCACAGCTACATACTGCTATCATGTCATCAACACAGCTACATACTGCTATCATGTCATCATTACAGCTACATACTGCTATCATATCATCACTACAGCTACATACTGCCATCACATCATCATTACAGCTACATACTGCTATCATGTCATCACCACAGCTACATACTGCTATCATATCATCACTACAGCTACATACTGCTATCACATCATCATTACAGCTACATACTGCTATCATGTCATCACTACAGCTACATACTGCTATCATGTCATCACTACAGCTACATACTGCTATCATATCATCACTACAGCTACATACTGCTATCATGTCATCATCACCACAGCTACACACTGCTATCACATCATCATTACAGCTACATACTGCCATCACATCATCATTACAGCTACATACTGCTATCACATCATCATTACAGCTACATACTGCTATCATGTCATCACTACAGCTACATACTGCTATCATGTCATCACCACAGCTACATACTGCTATCACATCATCATTACAGCTACATACTGCTATCACATCATCATTACAGCTACATACTGCTATCATGTCATCACCACAGCTACATACTGCTATCATGTCATCATTACAGCTACATACTGCTATCATGTCATCATTACAGCTACATACTGCTATCATGTCATCAACACAGCTACATACTGCTATCATGTCATCACCACAGCTACATACTGCTATCATGTCATCAACACAGCTACATACTGCTATCATGTCATCATTACAGCTACATACTGCTATCATATCATCACTACAGCTACATACTGCCATCACATCATCATTACAGCTACATACTGCTATCATGTCATCACCACAGCTACATACTGCTATCATATCATCACTACAGCTACATACTGCTATCACATCATCATTACAGCTACATACTGCTATCATGTCATCATTACAGCTACATACTGCTATCATGTCATCACCACAGCTACATACTGCTATCATGTCATCACCACAGCTACATACTGCTATCATGTCATCACCACAGCTACATACTGCTATCATGTCATCACCACAGCTACATACTGCTATCATGTCATCATTACAGCTACATACTGCTATCATGTCATCACTACAGCTACATACTGCTATCATGTCATCATCACCACAGCTACATACTGCTATCACATCATCACTACAGCTACATACTGCTATCATGTCATCACTACAGCTACATACTGCTATCATATCATCACTACAGCTACATACTGCTATCATGTCATCATCACCACAGCTACACACTGCTATCATGTCATCACTACAGCTACATACTGCTATCATATCATCACAACAGCTACATACTGCCATCACCCCAGCTACATACTGCTATCATGTCATCACCACAGCTACATACTGCTATCATATCATCACAACAGCTACATACTGCCATCACCCCAGCTACATACTGCTATCATGTCATCACCACAGCTACACACTGCTATCATGTCATCACCACAGCTACATACTGCTATCATGTCATCACCACAGCTACATACTGCTATCATGTCATCACCACAGCTACATACTGCTATCATGTCATCACCACAGCTACATACTGCTATCATATCATCACCACAGCTACATACTGCTATCATGTCATCACCCCAGCTACATACTGCTATCATGTCATCACCACAGCTACACACTGCTATCATGTCATCACCACAGCTACATACTGCTATCATGTCATCACTACAGCTACATACTGCTATCATGTCATCACCACAGCTACATACTGCTATCATGTCATCACTACAGCTACATACTGCTATCATGTCATCACCACAGCTACATACTGCTATCATGTCATCACCACAGCTACATACTGCTATCATGTCATCACCACAGCTACATACTGCTATCATGTCATCACCACAGCTACATACTGCTATCATGTCATCACCACAGCTACATACTGCTATCATATCATCACCACAGCTACATACTGCTATCATCACAGGTACACACTGTTATCATGTTATCACAGCTACATTGTTTGTAAAAAACCTAAGCCAACCCAGTCTGTTTTTCTCCATGAGTTGCTCAACATTATTACAGCTGGCTGCTACTACAGCATATTACCAGTAGATGGCGTAGTAGTTACCTTTTCCTCCTTTACAGTGTATGGCAATGATGTTTTTGGGATCAGCTGCCATCCACTCTCTCACACCTGCAGTGTACTTCAGCATGTCCCTGAGATGAGAACACACACACACACACAAAACTATTTGATAGAAAATAACAAGTAGAATAACCCTGAAGGTCCCCCCTCCTGCTATGAAGGAAGCTTCACCCACCCAACTGACAGTTCCTGTATCCATACAAATAGGATGTAGTGACCATATACAGGAAAACCACAGTTCCAAAGGCTGGGCCTAATATAGTATATAAGAGATCATGCAAAACCTTTTTGTACTGATTCCGATGTTATGGACAAAACAGATATTTGTTTTGTCTGATGTGTGTAATGAGGAGCATCCAGACGCAACACTTGGTCCATTTATGAAATAGTTTCTTCCAGGTATTGATAAAAAATAAAAATAAATAAAAAAATATGAAACTGACTGTTAGAACTGTTAAGGCTCCGTGGATTGATGAGGAATTTAAAAACTGTATGTTTGAGAGAGATGAGAAAACTGCTAAATGACGTAAATGTAATGTAAATGTAATGTAAATGTCTAATGAGTCTGGCTGCACATCTGACTGACTAACTGCACACTGAGAAATGGTGTAACTGACTAACTGCACACTGAGAAATGGTGTAACTGACTAACTGCACACTGAGAAATGGTGTAACTGACTAACTGCACACTGAGAAATGGTGTAACTGACTAACTGCACACTGAGAAATGGTGTAACTGACTAACTGCACACTGAGAAATGGTGTAACTGACTAACTGCACACTGAGAAATGGTGTAACTGACTAACTGCACACTGAGAAATGGTGTAACTGACTAACTGCACACTGAGAAATGGTGTAACTGACTAACTGCACACTGAGAAATGGTGTAACTGACTAACTGCACACTGAGAAATGGTGTAACTGACTAACTGCACACTGAGAAATGGTGTAACTGACTAACTGCACACTGAGAAATGGTGTAACTGACTAACTGCACACTGAGAAATGGTGTAACTGAACTCAAACAAAAATGAAGCCAAGATCAGTGATATAAAGAATAAAAATGGGAACAAAAATGACTTTAAAATGAAATTATGGGCAGAAAGAAAAATTAAACTGAATCTTTTATCGAATCCGATGGCTTATTCATCAAAAATATTTGATTATTATTTTCATGACGACTTCATTGGCAAAGTGGGCAAACTTAGGAAGGAAATGCCAACAAACAGAGACGTCATATTCATGCATTAAAAACATTATAATTAAAAAGAAAAGCAAGTTTGAATTATGTAAAGTCAGTGTGGGAGAGGTGGAACATTTGTTAAGGAATAATGTGACTGTTGAGAAAACTAAATGACTTGGTGACTGACGCCTTGGATTGGAAAACATCCATGTTAAAAACATTAATTCAATGGTTGTAAAGAGAGAGGAGATGTCTGTCTGTTTCCTCCGACAACCAAACGGGTTTTACAGGTTCTTCAATCAGATAGGAAGTGGGCTCTCTCTGTCAAGAGCGGTGGTCTCTGCTTCATGACAAACACACGGCTCTCTCTGTCAAGAGCGGTGGTCTCTGCTTCATGACAAACACACGGTGCGATAGAGGACACATACAGGAACTTGCAAGATTCTGCTCCCCCGACCTAGGAATACATCGTCATCAAAACGTCACCTTTTCTTAACCTTCTGAGAGAGTTCCCGGCCGACACAAATTTCACGACTACCACAGCCCGGTAGGGTGTCACACACACACACACACAGTACGGTGTATAGTACTCACTCTAGAGAAGGCACGTTGTGGTCGTCGATAAACACCCTCTCTACTCTGTAGTGGAAGAACTTGGGGTCGTAACCTTTCTCACCTAAAGAACAAACAGCAACAACATGTTGGAGATGGTTTCCCAACCCTCTCCTCACACGGACGACATACTCTGTAGTAGACTGGAAGTAATGTGTGTACTTACTGCAGAGGTTGTCTACTCTGTAGTAGACTGGAAGTAATGTGTGTACTCACTGCAGAGGTTGTATACTCTGTAGTAGACTGGAAGTAATGTGTGTACTTACTGCAGAGGTTGTATACTCTGTAGTAGACTGGAAGTAATGTGTGTACTCACTGCAGAGGTTGTATACTCTGTAGTAGACTGGAAGTAATGTGTGTACTCACTGCAGAGGTTGTATACTCTGTAGTAGACTGGAAGTAATGTGTGTACTCACTGCAGAGGTTGTATACTCTGTAGTAGACTGGAAGTAATGTGTGTACTTACTGCAGAGGTTGTATACTCTGTAGTAGACTGGAAGTAATGTGTACTTACTGCAGAGGTTGTATACTCTGTAGTAGACTGGAAGTAATGTGTACTTACTGCAGAGGTTGTATACTCTGTAGTAGACTGGAAGTAATGTGTACTTACTGCAGAGGTTGTATACTCTGTAGTGGTCTTCATGTTTGGTATCTAGGAACCTAGCCACCTCCTAACAGGAGCAGAGAGAAGAGATATTATAGAATGAGATTATTCTCTAAAACAACTGATATCTGACCCTTTATCCTCTCTGGCCACCTTTAGGAGTCACGGTGTGTGTGTGTGTGTGTGTGTGTGTGTGTGTTTAGGAACCTAGCAGGGAGAGAGGAGATATCACTGACGTTTAGAAGTCCATTTCCCTATTGACAATATCAGATCCTCCACTATAGTGTGTTACCCTGATGGGGTTTTCTGTACGGGGCTTACCCTGATGGGGTTTCTGTACAGGGCTTGTTTCCCAGAGGAGGGGAACGACATGGCAATGACACGATCTGGAGAGAGGAGTAGAGAGGGCGGACGAGAGAAGAGGAGAGAAGAGGAATGAGAGAAGAGAGGTGAAGAGGAGAGGGATGAGAGAAGAGAGGAGAGGGATGAGAGAAGAGAGGGATGAGAGAAGAGAGGAGAAGAGGAAAGGGATGAGAGGAGGAGCTGGTAAGTGCCACTCATATGCAGTATACTATAAACATTCATGATATGTTCCAAACATTAGTCTTTCATTTAAAACAGCTCATCTGTGACGTAGGTCAGGGTCAGGTGTGTGTGTGAGAGATATAACCTGTGACATAGGTCAGGGTCAGAGGTGTGTGTGTGTGTGTGTGTGTGAGAGATATAACCTGTGACGTAGGTCAGAGGTGTGTGTGAATAACCTGTGACATAGGTCAGAGGTGTGTGTGTGTGTGTGTGTGTGTGTGTGTGTGTGTGAGAGAGATATAACCTGTGACGTAGGTCAGGTCAGAGGTGTGTGAGAGATATAACCTGTGACATAGGTCAGGGGTGTGTGTGTGTGTGTGTGAGAGAGATATAACCTGTGACGTAGGTCAGGGTCAGAGGTGTGTGAGAGAGATATAACCTGTGACATAGGTCAGGGTGTGTGTGTGTGTGTGTGTGTGTGTGTGAGAGATATAACCTGTGACGTAGGTCAGGGTCAGAGGTGTGTGAGAGATATAACCTGTGACGTAGGTCAGGGTCAGGTGTGTGTGTGAGAGATATAACCTGTGACATAGGTCAGGGTCAGAGGTGTGTGTGTGTGTGTGTGTGTGAGAGATATAACCTGTGACGTAGGTGAGATCCAGGTCAAAGCCGTCTTTCTGGTAGCGACGCTTGTTCTCAGACACCTGACAGGAGACAGGTCAGAGGTTATATGAGGGTCGGAGCAGGAGTCCATATGCAGTACTCAGTTTGTACATATCCCCTCTCTGATCAGTACTCAGTTTGTATATATTTTTAAGCATTGATGCTTCAACGTCAAGGGGATTGAAACCCTGGGGATGAAAGTGGAAGGATGTGACCCGACCAGGTACAGCCTATAGCCGTTGAGCAAGGTACTGAACCCGACCAGGTACAGCCTATAGCCGTTCAGCAAGGCACTGAACCCCGAAAACTGTTCTTATAAAAATGACCTAAATTTTTTTTTTAAAACAGCTGCGTTGCCATGGAGATGAACTCACCATCCTCCTGGTGACCTTCTCCAGTTCTTTCTTCTGAGAGGCTAATCTGAAGACCCTGACCAGGATTATAATCCTCAGAAAACGCAGGAATGTCACCACCCTGAAAAGAGTAAGAAAGATATATACTGTATATTGCCCTCTCTCTATATACACACACACCTATATACACATATCAATAAATATAGCATCAGTCAAAAGTTTGGACAAACCTACTAATTCAAGGTTCTTTATTTTTTACTATTTTCTACATTGTAGAATAATAGTGAAGACATCCAAACGCTAAAATAACATATGGAATCGTTTTGTACAAAAAAAAAGTGAAACAAATCTAAATATATTTTATATTCTTCAAAGTAGCCACCATTTGCCTTGATTGACAGCTCTGCGCACTTTTTGCATTCTCTCAACCAGCTTCACCTGGAATGCTTTTCCAACAGTCTTGAATTAGTTCCCACATATGCTGAGCACTTGTTGGCTGCTTTTCTTTCAACCTGAGGTCCGACTCATCCCAAACCATCTCAACTGGGTTGTGATTGTGGAGGCCATGTCATCTGATGCACTCCATCGCTCTCCTTCTTGGTCAAATAGCCCTTACACAGCCTGGAGGGGTGTTGGGTTATTGTCCTGTTGAAAAACAAATGACAGTCCCACTAAGGGCAAACCAGGTGTGATGGCGTATTGCTGCAGAATGCTGTGGTAGCCATGCTGGTTAAGTGTGCCTTGAATTCTAAATAAATCATAGACAGTGTCACCAGCAAAGCCCCCCACAACATCATACCTCCTCCTCCGTGCTTCACGGTGGGAACTACACATGCGGAGATCATCCGTTAACCTACTCTGTCTCACAAAGACACGGCAGTTGGAACCAAAAATCTCAAATTTGGACTCAGACCAAAAGGACAGATTTACACCAGTCCAATGTTCATTGCTCATGTTTCTTGGCCCAAGCAAGTCTCTTCTTCTTATTGGTGTCCTTTAGTAGTGGTTTCTTTGCAGCAATCTGACCATAAAGGCCTGATTCACACAGTCTCCTTTGAACAGTTGATGTTGAGGTGTGTCTGTTACTTGAACTCTGTGAAGCATTTATTTGGGCTGCAATTTCTGAGTATCGTAACTCCTATGAACCTATCCCTCTGCAGCAGAGGTAACTCTGGGTCTTCCTTTCCTGTGGCGGTCCTCATGAGAGCCAGTTTCATCACAGCGCTTGATGGTTTTTGGGACTGAAAAACTTACAAACTTCTTGAAATGTTCCGTATTGACTGACCATGGGCAACTTAAAGTAATGATGGACTGTCAGAGGTCTCTTTCCAGAGGTAATTTGAGCCGTTCCTGGGCAACTCCAGAGGTAACTATGGACTTGGTCTTTGGGCAACAAATAGGGCTATCTTCTGTATACCAACCCAGACCTTGTCGCAAACTATGGGCAACTCCAGAGGTAACTATGCAACTCCAGAAGGAACTATGGGCAATTCCACAAATCTGAGGTACAGTTAACTCTAATGAACTTATCCTCTGAAGCAGACTATGGGCAACTCCAGAGGTAACTATGGGCAACTCCAGAGGTAACTATGGGCAACTCCAGAGGTAACTATGGGCAACTCCAGAGGTAACTATGGGCAACTCCAGAGGTAACTATGGGCAACTCCAGAGGTAACTATGGGCAACTCCAGAGGTAACTATGGGTCTTCCATTCCATTCCTCACGAGAGACAGTTTCATTTGATGGTTTTTGCGACTGCACTTTAAGAAACTTTCAAAGTTCTTGAAATGTTTCTGATCGACTGACCTTCATGTCTTAAAGTCATGATGGCCTGTCATTTCTCTTTGCTTATTTGAGCTGTTCTTGACATAATATGGACTTTTACCAAATTGTGCTATCTTCTGCATACCACCCCTACCTTGTCACAACACAACCGATTGGCTCAAATGCATTGAGGAAAGAAATTCCACAAATGAACTTTTAACAAGGCACACCTGTTAATTGAAATGCATTCCAATTCCAGGCCATATACAGCGTTTCTCACTGAGTTCCCTGAATTCCTATCAGACCTTGTAGTCATAGCAGATAATATTCTAATCTTTGGTGACTTTAATATTCACATGGAAAAGTCCACAGACCCACTCCAAAAGGCTTTCGGAGCCATCATCGACTCAGTGGGTTTTGTCCAACATGTCTCTGGACCCACTCACTGTCACAGTCATACGCTGGACATAGTTTTGTCCCACGGAATAAATGTTGTCGATCTTAATGTTTTTCCTCATAATCCTGGACTATCGGACCACCATTTTATTACGTTTGCAATTGCAACAAATAATCTGCTCAGACCCCAACCAAGGACCATCAAAAGTTGTGCTATAAATTCACAGACAACAAAAATTCCTTGATGCCCTTCCAGACTCCCTCTGCCTACCCAAGGACGCCAGAGGACAAAAATCAGTTAACCACCTAACTGAGGATCTCGATTTAACCTTGCGCAATACCCTAGATGCAGTTGCACCCCTAAAAACTAAAAACATTTCTCATAAGAAACTACCTCCCTGGTACACAGAAAATACCCGAGCTCTGAAGCAGGCTTCCAGAAAATTGCAACGGAAATGGCGCCACACCAAACTGGAAGTCTTCCGACTCGCTTGGAATGACAGTACCGTGCAGTACCGAAGAGCCCTTACTGCTGCTCGATCATCCTATTTTTCTAACTTAATTGAGGAAAATAAGAACAATCCGAAATTCCTTTTTGATACTGTCGCAAAGCTAACTAAAAAGCAGCATTCCCCAAGAGAGGATGACTTTCACTTTAGCAGTGATAAATTCATGAACTTCTTTGAGGAAAAGATTATGATTATTAGAAAGCAAATTACGGACTCCTCTTTAAACCTGCGTATTCCTCCAAACCTCAGTTGTCCTGAGTCTGCACAACTCTGCCAGGACCTAGGATCAAGAGAGACGCTCAAGTGTTTTAGTACTATATCTCTTGACACAATGATGAAAACAATCATGGCCTCTAAACCTTCAAGCTGCATACTGGACCCTATTCCAACTAAACTACTGAAAGAGCTGCTTCCTGTGCTTGGCCCTCCTATGTTCAACATAATAAACGGCTCTCTATCCACTGGATGTGTACCAAACTCACTAAAAGTGGCAGTAATTAAGCCTCTCTTGAAAAAGACAAACTTTGACCCAGAAAATATAAAAAACTATCGGCCTATATCGAATCTTCCATTCCTCTCAAACATTTTAGAAAAGGCTGTTGCGCAGCAACTCACTGCCTTTCTGAAGACAAACAATGTATACGAAATGCTTCAGTCTGGTTTTAGACCCCATCATAGCACTGAGACGGCACTTGTGAAGGTGGTAAATTACATTTTAATGGCATCGGACCGAGGCTCTGCATCTGTCCTCGTGCTCCTAGACCTTAGTGCCGCTTTTGATACCATCGATCACCACATTCTTTTGGAGAGATTGGAAACCCAAATTGGTCTACACGGACATGTTCTGGCCTGGTTTAGATCTTATCTGTCGGAAAGATATCAGTTTGTCTCTGTGAATGGTTTGTCCTCTGACAAGTCAACTGTAAATTTCGGTGTTCCTCAAGGTTCTGTTTTAGGACCACTATTGTTTTCACTATACATTTTACCTCTTGGGGATGTTATTCGAAAACATAATGTTAACTTTCACTGCTATGCGGATGGCACACAGCTGTACATTTCAATGAAACATGGTGAAGCACCAAAATTGCCCTCGCTAGAAGCATGTGTTTCAGACATAAGGAAGTGGATGGCTGCAAACTTTCTACTATTAAACTCGGACAAAACAGAGATGCTTGTTCTAGGTCCCAAGAAACAAAGAGATCTTCTGTTGAATCTGACAATTAATCTTAATGGTTGTACAGTCGTCTCAAATAAAACTGTGAAGGACCTCGGCGTTACTCTGGACCCTGATCTCTCTTTTGAAGAACATATCAAGACCATTTCGAGGACAGCTTTTTTCCATCTACGTAATATTGCAAAAATCAGAAACTTTCTGTCCAAAAATGATGCAGAAAAATGTATCCATGCTTTTGTCACTTCTAGGTTAGACTACTGCAATGCTCTACTTTCCGGCTACCCGGATAAAGCACTAAATAAACTTCAGTTAGTGCTAAATACGGCTGCTAGAATCCTGACTAGAACCAAAAGATTTGATCATATTACTCCAGTGCTAGCCTCTCTACACTGGCTTCCTGTCAAAGCAAGGGCTGATTTCAAGGTTTTACTGCTAACCTACAAAGCATTACATGGGCTTGCTCCTACCTATCTCTCTGATTTGGTCCTGCCGTGCATACCTACACGTACGCTACGGTCACAAGATGCAGGCCTCCTAAATTGTCCCTAGAATTTCTAAGCAAACAGCTGGAGGCAGGGCTTTCTCCTATAGAGCTGCATTTTTATGGAACGGTCTGCCTACCCATGTCAGAGACGCAAACTCGGTCTCAAACTTTAAGTCTTTACTGAAGACTCATCTCTTCAGTGGGTCATATGATTGAGTGTAGTCTGGCCCAGGAGTGGGAAGGTGAACGGAAAGGCTCTGGAGCAATGAACCGCCCTTGCTGTCTCTGCCTGGCCAGTTCCCCTCTCTCCACTGGGATTCTCTGCCTCTAACCCTATTACAGGGGCTGAGTCACTGGCTTACTGGGGCTCTCTCATGCCATCCCTGCAGGGGGTGCGTCACCTGAGTGGGTTGATTCACTGTTGTGGTCATCCTGTCTGGGTTGGCGCCCCCCCCCCCTTGGGTTGTGCCGTGGCGGAGATCTTTGTGGGCTATACTCAGCCTTGTCTCAGGATGGTAAGTTGGTGGTTGAAGATATCCCTCTAGTGGTGTGGGGGCTGTGCTTTGGCAAAGTGGGTGGGGTTATATCCTTCCTGTTTGGCCCTGTCCGGGGGTGTCCTCGGATGGGGCCACAGTGTCTCCTGACCCCTCCTGTCTCAGCCTCCAGTATTTATGCTGCAGTAGTTTGTGTCGGGGGGCTAGGGTCAGTTTGTTATATCTGGAGTACTTCTCCTGTCCTATTCGGTGTCCTGTGTGAATCTGAGTGTGCGTTCTCTAATTCTCTCCTTCTTTCTTTCTCTCTCGGAGGACCTGAGCCCTAGGACCATGCCCCAGGACTACCTGACATGATGACTCCTTGCTGTCCCCAGTCCAACTGGCCATGCTGCTGCTCCAGTTTCAACTGTTCTGCCGTACTATTATTTGACCATGCTGGTCATTTATGAACATTTGAACATCTTGGCCATGTTCTGTTATAATCTCCACCCGGCACAGCCAGAAGAGGACTGGCCACCCCACATAGCCTGGTTCCTCTCTAGGTTTCTTCCTAGGTTTTGGCCTTTCTAGGGAGTTTTTTGAGAACTTTGAGATATCAGCTTATGTACGAAGGGCTATATAAATAAAATTTGATTTGATTTCAGCTACCTCATGCAGCTGGTTGAGAGAATGCCAAGAGTGAGCAAAGCTGTCATCAAGGCAAAGGGTGGCTATTTGGAAGAATCTCAAATATATTTAGATGTGTTATTTCATAGTGTTGATGTCTTCACTATTATTCTACAATGTGGAAAATAGTACAAATAAAGAAAAACCCTGGAATGAGTAGGTGTTCTAAATGTTTTGACTGGTACTGTATCAAAACAATCAGAGGCAGAGGATTGTGGGACAGGACTGAAGAGGGTGAAAGGGTCATGGGTCAAGCAGAGATACAGTCCAGTGTGAACCTGGGGTGAGTCTGGGCTCTGTAGTTATACCCACCCCTGTACGTACCTGGGTATGAGGCTGGCCCCTGTCAGGTCAGAGAAGGTGTAGATCATAGTGACAACCAGGGTGATGACAACGATACAGGCATCTATGATATTCAGTCTGGAACTGAAGTACACCTTGAACCTGAAACACACAGGACACACACACAGAGAGTCAGTCATACACAGACAGATAGTTCGACCAGTGCTTGGAAGGCGTAAGAGGTTGACTCTTGAAAGTTGACAACATTAGAAGGTGCATCATCTATATTAGATTGTGCATCATCAGTATTCCTCTTGTCTTGTCAGTCATTACAGTTAGTTATAATTAGTCAGTAATGTCCAGATCAACACCGCTAATGGTTCCAGGAAGTGGTCTGCCCTTTACTGTCCAGATCAACACCGCTAATGGTTCCAGGAAGTGGTCTGCCCTTTACTGTCCAGATCAACACCGCTAATGGTTCCAGGAAGTGGTCTGCCCTTTACTGTCCAGATCAACACCGCTGATTCAAGGAGTTGAACTTAGTTTTATGATGATTCATCAGTGTGTTCCAAGAAGGCCTTACTGCCCAGTAAAGGGCAGACCACTTCCTGGAACCATTTCCTGGAACCACTTCCTGGAACCATTTCCTGGAACCACTTCCTGGAACCACTTCCTGGAACCACTTCCTGGAACCATTTCCTGGAACCATTTCCTGGAACCACTTCCTGGAACCATTTCCTGGAACCATTTCCTGGAACCATTTCCTGGAACCACTTCCTGGAACCATTTCCTGCACATGACTTCCTGTTGAAACAGCTCATCATAGACAGCAGAGGCTCTCCCTCACTCAGGGGGGGTCTCTGTCCTACTTTCACTTCTTGTACAGTCGTGGCCAAACGCTTTTGAGAATGACACGAATATTACATTTTCAAAAGTCTGCTGCCTCAGTTTGTATGATGGCAATTTGCATATACTCCAGAATGTTATGAAGAGTGATCAGATGAATTGCAAAGTCCCTCTTTGCCATGTAAATGAACTGAACCCCCAAAAAACATTTCCACCGCATTTCAGCCCTGCCACAAAAGGAGCAGCTGGCATCATGTCTGTGATTCTCTCGTTAACACAGGTGTGAGTGTTGATGAAGACAAGGCTGGAGATCACCCTGTCATGCTGATTGAGTTAGAATAACAAACTGGAAGCTTCAAAAGGAGGGTGGTGCCTGGAATCATTTCTTTCTCTGTCAACCATGGTTACCTGCAAGGAAACACGTGCCATCATCAGTGTTTTGCACAAAAACGGCTTCACAGGCAAGGATATTGCTACCAGTAAGATTGCACCTAAATCAACCATTTATCGGATCATCAAGAACTTCAAGGAGAGCGGTTCAATTGTTGTGAAGAAGGCTTCAGGGCGCCCAAGAAAGTCCAGCAAGCGCCAGGACCGTCTCCTAAAGTTGATTCAGCTGTGGGATCGGGGAACCACCAGTACAGAGCTCAGGAATGGCAGCAGGCAGGTGTGAGTGCATATGCACACAGAGTGAGGTGAAGACTTTTGGAGGATGGCCTGGTGTCAAGAAGGGCAGCAAAGAAGCCACTTCTCTCCAGGAAAAACTTCCAGGACAGACTGATATTCTGCAAAAGGTACATGGATTGGACTGCTGGGGACTGGGGTAACGTCATTTTATTTGATCAATCCCCTTTCCAATTGTTTGGGGCATCTGGAAAAAAGCTTGTCCGGAGAAGACAAGGTGAGCGCTACCATCAGTCCTGTGTCATGGCAACAGTAAAGCATCCTGAGACCAATCATATGTGGGGTTGCTTCTCAGCCAAGGGAGTGGGCTCTCACAATTTAGCCTAAGAACACAGCACTGAATAAAGAATGGTACCAACACATCCTCTGAGAGCAACTTCTCCCAACCATCCAGGAACAGTTTGGTGACAAACAATACCTTTTCCAGCATGATGGAGCGACTTGCCATAAGGCAAAAGTGATAACTAAGTGGCTCGGGGAACAAAACATCGATATTTTGGGTCGTGGGCCAGGAAACTCCCCAGACCATTATCCCATTGAGAACTTGTGGGCAATCCTCAAGAGGTGGGTGGACAAACAAAAACCAACAAATTCTGACAAACTCCAGGCATTGATTATGCAAGACTGGGCTGCCATCAGTCAGGATGTGGCCCAGAAGTTAATTGACAGCATGCCA
The DNA here is from genome assembly GCF_023373465.1 of Oncorhynchus keta. Lineage (NCBI taxonomy): Eukaryota > Metazoa > Chordata > Actinopteri > Salmoniformes > Salmonidae > Oncorhynchus > Oncorhynchus keta. The sequence goes on from NC_068426.1 coordinate 111,989, forward strand.
GGGCAGATTGTATGGGCTGCCATCAGTCAGGATGTGGCCCAGAAGTTAATTGACAGCATGCCAGGGTGGATTGAATGGGCTGCCATCAGTCAGGATGTGGTCCAGAAGTCAGTTGACAGGATGCCAGGGCAGATTGAATGGGCTGCCATCAGTCAGGATGTGGTCCAGAAGTCAGTTGACAGGATGCCAGGGCAGATTGAATGGGCTGCCATCAGTCAGGATGTGGTCCAGAAGTCAGTTGACAGCATGCCAGGGCGGATTGAATGGGCTGCCATCAGTCAGGATGTGGCCCAGAAGTTAATTGACAGCATGCCAGGGTGGATTGCAGAAGTCTTGAAAAAGCGGGGTCAACACTGCAAATATTGACTCTTTGCATCAACTTCATGCAATTGTCAATAAAAGCCTTTGACACGTATGAAATGCTTGTAATTATACTTCAGTATCCATAGTAACATCTGTCAAAAATATCTAAAAGACACTGAAGCAGCAAACTGAAGTGAAAATGTATATTTGTGTCATTCAAAACTTTTGGCCACGACTGAGAACACACACCGTACACACTCTCGCTTACCCCTCTACATAGACCCGTAGCAGTACGTCGGTGAGGAAGAACAGAGAGATGATGAGAGAGACCGTCTCTAGAACGTCCCCCACATCTCTGCTCCGCGTCATCAGAGACAGGTCTACTATCACCAGCACTATATCCACTATGATCAGTACCACACCAAACATACTGGAATACAGAGACACAGAGAGAGAATAATTATCATACCCATCATCATCCCCACCACCGTCATAGTCATCCCCGCCATCCCCACCGTCATCCCCACCACCACCACCACCGTCATCATCCCCACCAACACAACCACCGTCATCATCCCCACCACCACCACCGTCATCATCCCCACCACCCCCACCCCCACCGTCATCACCGCCATCATCCCCACCACCACCACCACCACCATCATCCCCACCACCACCACCACCACCGCCATCCCCACCACCACCGCCACCGCCGTCATCACCACCACCGTCATCCCCACCACCACCACCACCGTCATCCCCACCACCCCATCCCCACCACCACCACCATCCCATCCCCACCATCCCCACCACCGTCATCCCCACCACCACCACCACCACCACCGTCATCACCACCACCGTCATCCCCACCACCATCATCCCCACCACCATCATCCCACCACCATCATCCCCACCATCCCCACCACCACCATCGTCATCCCCACCACCACCGTCATCCCCACCACCACCGTCATCCCCACCACCACCATCCCCCACCACCACCGTCATCCCCACCACCACCACCACCGTCATCCCCACCACCACCACCGTCATCCCCACCACCGTCATCCCCACCACCGTCATCCTACCGGAATCCGAAGGACATGACAAAAGGTGTAATCTTCATCCGAATAAGTCTGTAGAACGAGGAAGAAAGAAAAACTTTAAATCAGAAACATCTCTATACAGTTGGAGGTGTGTGTGTGTGTGTGTGTGTGTGTGTGTGTGTGTCGTTGATTGGAGCCGCGGTACATACTGGTGGGTCATTCCATGTCATTTCAGCCATGACAACATCTGAAATTGTTTCTGTCACATGAGCTGAGCTGCTGCAAAAATTATTTTGTTGAAATTGAATTTGATTTTAATCAACTTAATAATTCACTTTATCTCTCAAGAGTACTGATTGCACCCAAATTGGCCATTTTAATTCATTATAATCATCAATAAATAACATCCGATTTGGATCATAATTCTTCCCAACAATGAGTAAGACATGAGGTAGCCAATAAAAACGGTTAAAACTAATTATAATCCAAATGAGACGTTAGGTACTATATTTATTGATGATATATATGAATCCTATACATTAAAGACTTTAGGTATTATATTTATTGATGATATATATGAATCCTATACATTAAAGACTTTAGGTATTATATTTATTGATGATATATATGAATCCTATACATTAAAGACTTTAGGTATTATATTTATTGAAGATGATATATATGAATCCTATACATTAAAGACTTTAGGTACTATATTTATTGAAGATGATATATATATGAATCCTATACATTAAAGACTTTAGGTACTATATTTATTGAAGATGATATATATATGAATCCTATACATTAAAGACTTTAAGTACTATATTTATTGAAGATTATATATATGAATCCTATACATTAAAGACTTTAGGTACTATATTTATTGAAGATTATATATATGAATCCTATACATTAAAGACATTAGGTACTATATTTATTGAAGATTATATATATGAATCCTATACATTAAAGACTTTAGGTACTATATTTATTGAAGATGATATATATGAATCCTATACATTAAAGACTTTAGGTACTATATTTATTGAAGATTATATATATGAATCCTATACATTAAAGACTTTAGGTACTATATTTATTGAAGATTATATATATATGAATCCTATACATTAAAGACTTTAGGTACTATATTTATTGAAGATTATATATATGAATCCTATACATTAAAGACTTTAGGTACTATATTTATTGAAGATTATATATATGAATCCTATACATTAAAGACTTTAGGTACTATATTTATTGAAGATTATATATATGAATCCTATACATTAAAGACATTAGGTACTATATTTATTGAAGATTATATATATATGAATCCTATACATTAAAGACTTTAGGTACTATATTTATTGAAGATTATATATATATGAATCCTATACATTAAAGACGTTAGGTACTATATTTATTGAAGATGATAAATATGAATCCTATACATTAAGAAAGACTTTAGGTACTATATTTATTGAAGATGATATATATGAATCCTATACATTAAGACTTTAGGTACTATATTTATTGAAGATGATAAATATGAATCCTATACATTAAGAAAGACTTTAGGTACTATATTTATTGAAGATGATATATATGAATCCTATACATTAAGAAAGACTTTAGGTACTATATTTATTGAAGATGATATATATGAATCCTATACATTAAAAAAAGAAAAAAGGGCCAATTTCGGTTCAATTCATTTGCTTTATTTCTCAGAGATCAAATTATATTTCAACAAAATAATGTCTCTGGAATTCTAATCCGTTTCTAACTACAGAAATGATTTGCTCTTCATTGTGCTTTTTGAGGTGGACTGATTCTGGTACACCAGGTTCAGCACTGTGTGTGTGTGTGTGTGTGTGTGTGTGTGTGTGTGTGTGTGTGTGTGTGTGTGTACACTTACTGATACATGGTATCAGGTTCAGCACTCTCATCCTTTCCATCGTCTATCTCCACCTTAGCCTCCTCCAGCTTCTCTACACTACTGAGAAGGAGAGAGGGAGGGAGCGAGGGAGGAGAAAGAGAAAAATGGGGAAAGAGAGATCAACATCAATTAAAAGCTATGTTTCCATGTACAGTAAGTATGTTTAGACACTTAACATGCTACTGTACTGTTGGAGCTAGAAACACAAGCATTTAGTTAGATACTACTGCACTGTTGGAGCTAGAAACACAAGCATTTAGTTAGATACTACTGTACTGTTGGAGCTAGAAACACAAGCATTTAGTTAGATACTACTGCACTGTTGGAGCTAGAAATACACGCATTTAGTTAGATACTACTGCACTGTTGGAGCTAGAAACACAAGCATTTAGTTAGATACTACTGCACTGTTGGAGCTAGAAACACAAGCATTTAGTTAGATACTACTGTACTGTTGGAGCTAGAAACACAAGCATTTAGTTAGATACTACTGCACTGTTGGAGCTAGAAATACACGCATTTAGTTAGATACTACTGCACTGTTGGAGCTAGAAACACAAGCATTTAGTTAGATACTACTGCACTGTTGGAGCTAGAAACACATGCATTTAGTTAGATACTACTGCACTGTTGGAGCTAGAAACACAAGCATTTAGTTAGATACTACTGCACTGTTGGAGCTAGAAACACAAGCATTTAGTTAGATACTAGTGCACTGTTGGAGCTAGAAACACAAGCATTTAGTTAGATACTACTGTACTGTTGGAGCTAGAAACACAAGCATTTAGTTAGATACTACTGTACTGTTGGAGCTAGAAACACAAGCATTTAGTTAGATATTACTGTACTGTTGGAGCTAGGAACACAAGCATTTAGTTAGATACTACTGCACTGTTGGAGCTAGAAACAAGTATTTAGTTAGATACTACTGCACTGTTGGAGCTAGGAACACACGCATTTAGTTAGATACTACTGCACTGTTGGAGCTAGAAACAAGTATTTAGTTAGATATTACTGCACGGTTGGAGCTAGAAACACAAGCATTTAATTAGATACTACTGCACTGTTGGAGCTAGAAACAAGTATTTAGTTAGATATTACTGCACGGTTGGAGCTAGGAACACAAGCATTTAGTTAGATATTACTGCACGGTTGGAGCTAGGAACAAGCATTTAGTTAGATACTACTGTACTGTTGGAGCTAGAAACACAAGCATTTAGTTAGATACTACTGTACTGTTGGAGCTAGAAACACAAGCATTTAGTTAGATACTACTGTACTGTTGGAGCTAGAAACACAAGCATTTAGTTAGATACTAGTGTACTGTTGGAGCTAGAAACACAAGCATTTAGTTAGATACTACTGTACTGTTGGAGCTAGAAACACAAGCATTTAGTTAGATACTACTGTACTGTTGGAGCTAGAAACACAAGCATTTAGTTAGATACTACTGTACTGTTGGAGCTAGAAACACAAGCATTTAGTTAGATATTACTGTACTGTTGGAGCTAGGAACACAAGCATTTAGTTAGATACTACTGCACTGTTGGAGCTAGAAACAAGTATTTAGTTAGATATTACTGCACGGTTGGAGCTAGGAACACAAGCATTTAGTTAGATATTACTGCACGGTTGGAGCTAGAAACACAAGCATTTCACAACACCCGCAATAACATCTGCTAAATATGTGTATGTGACCAATAAAATGTGATCTGAAGTAGAGGAGTCATTCATCTTGTCCTCTTTGTTGATCCTCTGTCAACATGCGGTGGGAGACGAGCTGAAGGACAAATAGCTGAGGACCAGTTGTTTCAAACCAGGAAAAAGCTTCTGACATCAGCAGAATGTCAGAGTGACTTACAACACAGCAGCCACACCTCTACAGGTAGTCTTGACTGACCATTCTTAGTGTTTATCTCAAATGGCACCCTATTCCCTATATAGTGCACTACTTTAGACCAGAGCCCTATGGTACCCTATTCCCTATATAGTGCACTACTTTAGACCAGAGCCCTATGGTACCCTATTCCCTATATAGTGCACTACTTTAGATCAGAGCCCTATGGTACCCTATATAGTGCACTACTTTAGACCAGAGCCCTATGGTACCCTATTCCCTATATAGTGCACTACTTTAGACCAGAGCCCTATGGTACCCTATTCCCTATATAGTGCACTACTTTAGACCAGAGCCCTATGGTACCCTATATAGTGCACTACTTTAGACCAGGGCTCTATGACACCCTATTCCCTATATAGTGCACTACTTTAGACCAGGGCTCTATGACACCCTATTCCCTATATAGTGCACTACTTTAGACCAGGGCTCTATGACACCCTATTCCCTATATAGTGCACTACTTTAGACCAGGGCTCTATGACACCCTATTCCCTATATAGTGCACTACTTTAGACCAGGGCTCTTAGTAACATTTGGGACTCAGTCCTTCACTGCTGAGCATGTCATTGTAAAAGAATGTCTCCTAACAGTAGCTACTTCTGTAGATTACTCATTAAAAGACAGTAAAGTTGGACCTTGTGTGTGTGTGAGTGTGTGTGTGTGTGTGTTAAGGTTGACTGTGTGTGTGTGTGTGTGTGTGTTAAGGTTGACTGTGTGTGTGTGTGTGTGTGTGTTTAAGGTTGACTGGTGTGTGTGTGTGTGTGTTAAGGTTGACTGTGTGTGTGTGTGTGTGTGTGTGTTAAGGTTGACTGTGTGTGTGTGTGTGTGTGTGTGTAAGGTTGACTGTGTGTGTGTGTGTGTGTGTGTGTGTGTTAAGGTTGACTGTGTGTGTGTGTGTGTGTGTGTGTGGTTGTGTGTGTGTGTGTGTGTGTGTGTGTGTTAAGGTTGACTGTGTGTGTGTGTGTGTTAAGGTTGACTGTGTGTGTGTGTGTGTGTGTTAAGGTTGACTGTGTGTGTGTGTGTGTGTGTGTGTGTAAGGTTGACTGTGTGTGTGTGTGTGTGTGTGTGTTGTTAAGGTTGACTGTGTGTGTGTGTGTGTGTGTGTGTTAAGGTTGACTGTGTGTGTGTGTGTGTGTGTGTGTGGTTGACTGTGTGTGTGTGTGTGTGTGTTAAGGTTGACTGTGTGTGTGTGTGTGTGTGTAAGGTTGACTGTGTGTGTGTGTGTGTGTGTGACCGTGTGTGTGTGTGTGTGTGTGTTAAGTGTGTGTGTGTGTGTTAAGGTTGACTGTGTGTGTGTGTGTGTGTGTGTGTGTTAAGGTTGACTGTGTGTGTGTGTGTGTGTTAAGGTTGACTGTGTGTGTGTGTGTGTGTGTGTGTGTGTGTGTGTGTGTGTGTGTGTGTGTGTGTGTGTGTGTGTGTGTGTGTGTGTGTGTGTGTGTGTGTGTGTGTGTGTGTGTGTGTGTGTGTTAAGGTTGACCGTGTGTGTGTTAAGGTTGACTGTGTGTGTGTTAACTTACCCCTTGGAATCCGACCCCGGATTGAAATGAACAGATGACATGGTCGTCTTACTTCCTCTTTCCTGTTAAAGAGAAAATATATCAAAACAGGCAGGGGCGGACTGGGACCAGAATTCAGCCTTGGCATTTCTAACACACCGGACCACTTTTTCTTGAGGCCTCCATTATTACCTAAGTAACGATAATTTGTAGCAAAAAAAAACTAGTTAGACAGGCCCACTGGGCTAAAAATGGACCAGCCCATCAGTCATTTGCCCAAAATGTTAGAAGACCAGTCCGCCCCTGAAACACAGAGATTTAAAGTTTTCCCAGGTGGCTTTTGGTGGCACTCTATTCCCTTCATAGGACACTACTTTCGAAAAAGTGTCCATAGAGCTCTGGTCAAACTATGTAGGGAATAGTGTGCCATTTGGCCCATTTATAAATGGACAGTGTGTCTGCTGGTTACAATGTTTGGACAAGAGACTAGCCAAGAGCCCAGGCTTTCCACATGTAACGTGGGTTTACGGGTGTCTTAACATGCGTTTCCCGAAACACCGCGGTGAGTGAACTGTCGCTATGTGCGCCGTTGAGGCATGTGTCGATACTGATAGGATGGAAAAAAAGTTAAGGCTGCTCTCGGATCAGTTTTACTTTAACATTAAAATTATTTCACAATACTGACGACGGATCAACTTATAGAAAGATATTACCACCGATGGATGCAACGGTTGATATACGGCTTAATACTGACCCTAAAATGTACTAAATCAAGTCACATCATTGCGAACATGTTGACTGTGGCCTATAACGAACACAATACAGCTCAATTGAATTAACATGAAATTGACTTCAATCGTATTGAATTACATAGTATAGGCTATTTATCTTGTAATGCAGTCATCTCGGGTTTCATTTGAAGCAAATTTTTTCGTTTTATCGTTCGCTTGTTTGTAACAATTGCAAAGACATGGTAACTATGTAGTCAACTTCACAACTAAGTTATTAGCGGTCACAGAAAGATAGATAAACATATTGATTCTGTTGAGCCTGGATCTTCGGTGTATAATTTGACGCGGTATATGAACAAAAAAACGCATCTGCCGACGCACCGTTCTACGTGTGGTCTGAATCAGTCGGTAAAATAACGAGCGGTGTCCAGTACAACTTTAGTAAAGACGGTTTTAGGGAAACAGCTCGGGACATTTAAACTTATTACGATGCTTCTGGGGAAACCATCCACTGTAGTTGACACCCACACACGGTCCGGCAGAAAGCACTCAGAATAAACGGGATCTCTGACCGAAACAAACACACATTCCAAAAACACAGTCGACACTTGTTGCTGTACTTTTGGAAGAATGGATGAAAGATTAACCAAAAAAATGATCTGGAAAGTTGTGGCTGCAATGTTACAAACCTAACGACTCTTTCAGCAGCGTAGAAGAGTGCCGTGGTGCTGCTACTCTCCCCCTCGCCTTGTTTTCCGTTCGTTTTATTTTCTTTATCCAAACGAATCACTGTTAGTGAACCGGGTCATCTGCATCGGTATGTGTGATATCCAACTCCGATTAGGAAGTATACGAAACTAGTCTTGTGACTGTTCGAGAAGAAGGATCAAAGGTTCACCGAGGTATTTTTTCCTTCCATCCTCCTATTCCTCCTCCACTCTCTGCAAACGTAGCGGTTTTTAACTTCCTGACAGGCAGATCGCTCAAGAGTGACTTCGAAATTTAACGTCTAACCGTATTCCGAGGACGTCGAGAAATGCCTTCAAAAAGCAGACACTAGGGCAACAATGGGCGCTATTATCGTGAAGAAAGCTTGCGTTTCGCAATGGGGTGGCGGATGGGTGTAATCCCATTACTCTGGATCAGAAGGTCACGTGTTCAATCCCAGTGCTGGACAAAAATGTATGTTTTAACCCAATCCCAAACCCTTACCATAACCATTCGGACTGTATGCCTAAACTTAAAATTTTTACAGTTTTTGAAAGTGAAAGTGAATACTGAGACAAAAGCATCAAAACCTTAACTTTTGTAATCATGCCTTTAAACAAAGGCACCAAAAGTACAAACTCATTTTCTGCTTTGCACTTTGATTGCAATTCTGCAACACACTACTTACAAAACACTACACACGGTTTCTTACATTAGACACTTCATTCAAGAATGAAATCTCTTGCAATCATTGGGAAAACCGCTTCTATTCAAAATGCAAAACATACCTGAAATTGGCAACACCCACACACACACACATGAAAACACTTATACAGTAATTGAACACCAATTAGTCTGAGCCTTACCACCACAAATAGACCTCAGGTATGATCAGCTCTTTTGTGAGAACTTTGCAAACATGGAGGCAGTGAGAGGAAGAGGTATAGGGAGAGGAGAGGAGAAGAGAGGTATAGGGAGAGGAGAAGAGAGGTATAGGGAGAGGAGAAGAGAGGTATAGGGAGAGGAGAGGAAGAGGTATAAGGAGAGGAGAGGAAGAGGGAGAGGAGAGGTATAGGGAGAGGAGAGGAAGAGGGAGAGGAGAGGTATAGGGAGAGGAAGAGGTATAGGGAGAGGAGAGGAGAGGAAGAGGTATAGGGAGAGGAGAGGAAGAGGAATAGGGAGAGGAGGAGAGGAAGAGGTATAGGGAGAGGAGGAGAGGAAGAGGTATAGGGAGAGGAGAGGAATAGGGAGAGGAAGAGGTATAGGGAGAGGAGAGGAAGAGGTATAGGGAGAGGAAGGACCAGGCAATAGACAGACATATTTCCAACAACATTAGGGCCATTTTGATGGACCGTGTCATAAATCATGTCCTGACGATGAGAGAGGGTAGAGGCAGAGGGTCCTGCCCAACCTGAGTCGCTACACGGTAGCGTCCAGAATACAGACATTTAGACTGAAGAACAGGTATGTGTCTTCAACGTTCTACACTAGACTGTACCTCGAATTGTTGCATATCATTCTGCATCACAGTACAATACAATGTAGTCCTACAATATTAGGTTTATGCTCTTCAGTGAACCAAAAGAATAGATGTAGTACATGTAATACGGTTGATGTTACTGTGTCCAGTATGACAGTACAGTATGTAAATAAAATAACCAATGACATCCTATTCTTGCATTTTCTACAGAACTGCCAGACGACCTCCTGAGGGTGAAAGGCAACATCTGTTCACCATGATCAGGCCGTTTGTGTTGGCAAACAACATCATCTGCCCACATCAACCAAGAGAGTAAATCATCGCAGATCACACAACGGTCCATAATAATCAACCCGTGTCAGTACGTCGACACTCTGCCGCCATCTTGGGTCAACACCATCTTACGATGAAGCAGCTGTCGATGGTGTCATTCAGTCATAGTGAAGGTCTTTGACTATGTACAAGTGTCACTTTACTACACTGTAATGGCAGTGCGTTGTGTCCTATTGGCTCTGCATTCAGACAAAATACAGTATGTGACCTAGGCAGGTTCCCCCATTCTGAGAGAGGGGGTGTTGTCTGTGGGGGCACCTGCCTTGTCTGCAAGCAATGGAAGAGGCATGCACCCTATTCCCTATATAGTGGGGTCAGTCCAGGGTTGGATACACGAGGCAACCGTAGCCTAGCCAGGGATGACATGGCTTGTGATGTGGCCAAACCCTAACGGGAGGCGGGATCCATAAGCCATCCACCCCTACAATATTTAGGTTTTGTTTACCATTGCACTGTAATTACTTTTGTTTATGTGAGTTTACAGTAACTTATTGTATTGATTACTGTACTGTTAAAAAAAACTGCAGCCCTTCTATTTTTGTTGATACCTTTTTAACAAGTCAGTTAAGAGTAAATTCTTATTTACAATGATGGCCTAGGAACATTCCTCTTCCATTGCTTGCAGACAAGGCAGGTGCCCCCACAGACAACACACCTTTGTTCAGGGGCAGAACGACATTTTTACCTTGTCAGCTCGGGGATTCGATCTTCCGGTTACTGGCCCAATGCTCTAATCACTAGGCTTCCTGCCGCCCCGGTGTAAGTAGATGTACAGGAGCAATCTTTCACAGAAGCTTGTATGACACAATTAAAAAGGTATACAATGTACTAAAGACGTAAGTATTTTTAATAAATTACGTCCGTGTGTTGCTGCTTTGAAATAGTGCGTGTGCCATTTTTGTTGCAAGAAATGATTAAGTTTTGATTGCAGAGTTTCATTTTGATAGAAGTAAGATGTTTATCCCCGAGTGTCTCATTTGGCTTGTGTGTTACGTTGATACACAACGAGCCACATTCCACAACAAGAGTGTAAGCAATCGCAAAAAAACCTGTAACCCTAACTATTAACTTCAAAATTTGACGTTTGGAGAAACGTGGATTAAAAATCGAATTCTGCAGCGCTTTTGAGTTAACATAACAAGTAGGCATGCTGATGGTGCTGCAGCACACACTGAAAAGTTGTCCACTGGGTCTGTTGGTCAGTCCAAATCAATGGCCTTGTTTTATTCTACTTCATGTACACACTTTATTCCAATGAATGCGCCAATATTTCCTGTTGCAAATGGTAAGGCTTCTGAGAAACATCTAGAATCAAAGGGAATTAAATTGCACTCCACCAACTCTTCACGGGGATTTTAATTTTAAATTAAACACAAAACGTACCCATGCTATTTCAGATGTAGGAACCCGATGATGTACAATGTTGCAGATACATGGTTTTTATCCAGCGAGGGGGGTAGGCAAAGATTTGTGCATCAAAAGACCAACACAAGTTCCAAATGGCACCCTATTCCCTATATAGTGCACTACTTTAGACCAGAGCCCTGTAGAACCCTATTCCCTATACAGTGCACTACTTTAGACTAGAACCCTATTCCCTATATAGTGCACTAGTTAAGACAGAGCTCTATGGCACCCTATTCCCTATATAGTGCACTACTTTAGACCAGAGCCCTATATAACCCTATTCCCTATATAGTGCACTACTTTAGACCAGAGCCCTAAATAACCCTATTCCCTATATAGTGCACTACTTTAGACCAGAGCCCTATAGAACCCTATTCCCTATATAGTGCACTACTTTAGACCAGAGCCCTATTCCCTATATAGTGCACTACTTTAGACCAGAACCCTATTCCCTATATAGTGCACTACTTTAGACCAGAGCCCTAAATAACCCTATTCCCTATATAGTGCACTACTTTAGACCAGAGCCCTATAGAACCCTATTCCCTATTTCCCTATATAGTGCACTACTTTAGACCAGAGCCCTATATAACCCCATTCCCTATATAGTGCACTACTTTAGACCAGAGCCCTATATAACCCTATTCCCTATATAGTGCACTACTTTAGACCAGAGCCCTATATAACCCTATTCCCTATATAGTGCACTACTTTAGACCAGAGCCCTATATAACCCTATTCCCTATATAGTGCACTACTTTAGACCAGAGCCCTATATAACCCCATTCCCTATATAGTGCACTACTTTAGACCAGAGCCCTATATAACCCTATTCCCTATATAGTGCACTACTTTAGACCAGAGCCCTATATAACCCTATTCCCTATATAGTGCACTACTTTAGACCAGAGCCCTATAGAACCCTATTCCCTATATAGTGCACTACTTTAGACCAGAGCCCTATATAACCCCATTCCCTATATAGTGCACTACTTTAGACCAGAGCCCTATATAACCCTATTCCCTATATAGTGCACTACTTTAGACCAGAGCCCTATATAACCCTATTCCCTATATAGTGCACTACTTTAGACCAGAGCCCTATATAACCCCATTCCCTATATAGTGCACTACTTTAGACCAGAGCCCTGTAGAACCCTATTCCCTATACAGTGCACTACTTTAGACTAGAACCCTATTCCCTATATAGTGCACTAGTTTAGACCAGAGCCCTATGGCACCCTATTCCCTATATAGTGCACTACTTTAGACCAGAGCCCTATAGAACCCTATTCCCTATATAGTGCACTACTTTAGACCAGAGCCCTAAATAACCCTATTCCCTATATAGTGCACTACTTTAGACCAGAGCCCTATATAACCCTATTCCCTATATAGTGCACTACTTTAGACCAGAGCCCTATATAACCCTATTCCCTATATAGTGCACTACTTTAGACCAGAGCCCTAAATAACCCTATTCCCTATATAGTGCACTACTTTAGACCAGAGCCCTATAGAACCCTATTCCCTATATAGTGCACTACTTTAGACCAGAGAACCTGTCAGGCCGTGTGTCAGGCTGTGTGATGGGTTGAGTGTCAACTTTTCAGGCTATTGTGGCTTTTGACACAAAACAGCTCGGTCCACTTTCCCCAACAGGTTGGACGTGCTAGAAGGTTTGAAATCCTCCTCTCCGCTACTGAAATCTCAAAATCAGAACGAAAATAACTTTTACCGATCAAGAATGCCACCTGTTTGAGGAAGCGAACCAACTGCTTTTCTTCCAGACGGTTTGAAACGACATTCTGACCACTTTCCCAACAAGTTAGACGAGTATGAAAATCTGCCACAACTTTTTGGTTTTCTGCCATTCAAAACTAAAATCAGAAAACTTCTTCCACGACCGCAAAAAAACACATTTAAGAGCTAAAGCCTCACAACGTTACTTTACGCACAGTGTACAATCTAGCGGTTGTTTCCCGAATCTTTTGTCCAGTTCTTGGTAAATATATTGACAGTTAAACCCTTTAATTTCTTTCCAGGTTCCTGGTACAGTTGACACATGAAACTCACAGCAGGGGAATGGTAGTTCAGAGGTTTATCATACAAACTAAAATGTTTTTATACAATAATAAACCAGCATTCTAAACTAAACATGGTTCCCTGATGTTTATAGTTGATCATCCTGAAATCGTAATAAATCATAAAAAAACACTAATACTGTAGTAGTACAGTCTGTGTTGTATACAAAAGCAATACATAGAAAATACACTTAGAGAATATGAAAAATACAAGCCGACAGATTGTAAAAAGGTGTGAAGTGGAAGTTCTTTGGGTAAAAGCTTAGAAAACACATCATTCTCTCATAACACTAATGAGCAACACAAAACACATCACTCTCTCATAACACTAATGAGCAATACAAAACACATCACTCTCTCATAACACTAATGAGCAACACAAAACACATCACTCTCTCATAACACTAATGAGCAACACAAAACACATCACTCAAATGTAATTGATCTAATAGTGACATAACATCGCCTCAGTAGACAGGACTCACTCCACAGTGTAGGACAGTAGGGATATATGTTGGCGTCAGGATGAAACCGAGAGTAGGGCCTGAAAAGAGAACAGACCTGATTGGCAGAACATGTAACAGTATTTGGTAACATTCTAACGTGTGTCCATCGTGTCATGTGGTCACAGTTGTTGTCAATTAAAACCCCCCAAAAATTGCATCTCTATCTGAGAAGCTCAGTGTCACATCTCTATCTGAGAAGCTCAGTGTCACATCTCTATCTGAGAAGCTCAGTGTCACATCTCTATCTGAGAAGCTCACGGTGTCACATCTCTATCTGAGAAGCTCACGGTGTCACATCTCTATCTGAGAAGCTCACGGTGTCACATCTCTATCTGAGAAGCTCACGGTGTCACATCTCTATCTGAGAAGCTCACGGTGTCACATCTCTATCTGAGAAGCTCACAGTGTCACATCTCTATCTGAGAAGCTCACAGTGTCACATCTCTATCTGAGAAGCTCACGGTGTCACATCTCTATCTGAGAAGCTCACAGTGTCACATCTCTATCTGAGAAGCTCACAGTGTCACATCTCTATCTGAGAAGCTCACAGTGTCACATCTCTATCTGAGAAGCTCACAGTGTCACATCTCTATCTGAGAAGCTCACGGTGTCACATCTCTATCTGAGAAGCTCACGGTGTCACATCTCTATCTGAGAAGCTCACAGTGTCACATCTCTATCTGAGAAGCTCACAGTGTCACATCTCTAACTGAGAAGCTCACAGTGTCACAGAAGGACAGACGGACAGTTCCTTTTGGCAGGAACGGTAACATGATTTGAGAAGCTCCGTGTTGCAGAGACAGACAAAGACAATCTGGTGTGACTGACATCATCGCTCTAATATCCAAATGGTGGTGACATTTGACTCCCAGCATCATAATACGTATGTCATAAAAGATTACATTTCATTTATTTATTTATTTAACCAGGCAAGTCAGTTAAGAACAAATTATTATTTACAATGACGGCTTAGAATGGGAACAGTGGGTTAACTGCCTTGTTCTCAGGGGAACGGTGGGTTAACTGCCTTGTTCTCAGGGGAACAGTGGGTTAACTGCCTTGTTCTCAGGGGAACGGTGGGTTAAACTGCCTTGTTCTCAGGGGAACAGTGGGTTAAACTGCCTTGTTCTCAGGGGAACAGTGGGTTAAACTGCCTTGTTCTCAGGGGAACGGTGGGTTAAACTGCCTTGTTCTCAGGGGAACGGTGGGTTAAACTGCCTTGTTCTCAGGGGAACAGTGGGTTAAACTGCCTTGTTCAGGGGAACAGTGGGTTAAACTGCCTTGTTCTCAGGGGAACAGTGGGTTAGGGTTAGGGTTAGGGTTAGAACAAATTAGAGGGTTAGGGTTAGGTTAAGAACAAATTATTATTTACAATGACGGCTTAGAATGGGAACAGTGGGTTAACTGCCTTGTTCTCAGGGGAACAGTGGGTTAACTGCCTTGTTCTCAGGGGAACCGTGGGTTAAACTGCCTTGTTCTCAGGGGAACCGTGGGTTAACTGCCTTGTTCTCGGGGGAACAGTGGGTTAACTGCCTTGTTCAGGGGAACAGTGGGTTGACTGCCTTGTTCAGGGGAACAGTGGGTTGACTGCCTTGTTCAGGGGAACAGTGGGTTGACTGCCTTGTTCAGGGGAACAGTGGGTTGACTGCCTTGTTCAGGGGAACAGTGGGTTAAACTGCCTTGTTCAGGGGAACAGTGGGTTAAACTGCCTTGTTCAGGGAACAGTGGGTTAAACTGCCTTGTTCAGGGGAACAGTGGGTTAAACTGCCTTGTTCAGGGGAACAGTGGGTTAAACTGCCTGTCATTGTATATTTGCTCACACATTGTATGTCAGACATGCACCTACCCCAGTGCTCTGTTGCTGATGACTGGGATGAACGTAGGAGCAGATTTCAGGAGCGGGACAAGACACCCTCTATGTGACTGATGACTGACATCAGGACATGTACGTGATAGGCCTATCTGGCTTATATGAGTATGATGGTCGTAATGCTTCTTGGCATAACAAAGCAATTGTACGGTGTTGAAAATAGTTTTGCTGTGCTGACGTCATAGCTACGAGACGGAGCCGCTGTTAGCGTGGCTGTGCTGACGTCCTGAGTACGAGACGGAGCCGCTGTTAGCGTGGCTGTGCTGACGTCAAGGGGAGACAGTGCCGCTGTTAAACGTGGTTGTGCTCGTCCTGGGTACGAGACGGAGGCTGTTAAACGTGGCTGTGCTGACGTCAAGGGGAACGGTGGCTGTTAAACGTGGCTGTGCTGTTCCTGGGTACGAGACGGAGCCGCTGTTAAACGTGGCTGTGTTCGTCATGGGTACGAACGGAGCCGCTGTTAGCGTGGTTGTGCTGGCGTCCTGGGTACGAACGGAGCCGCTGTTAGCGTGGTTGTGCTGACGTCATGGGTACGAACAGC
This sequence comes from Oncorhynchus keta, assembly GCF_023373465.1. Lineage (NCBI taxonomy): Eukaryota > Metazoa > Chordata > Actinopteri > Salmoniformes > Salmonidae > Oncorhynchus > Oncorhynchus keta. Next base: position 128,342 of record NC_068426.1, read on the forward strand.
CGCTGTTAAACGTGGTTGTGCTGACGTCATGGGTACGAACCGAGCCGCTGTTAAACGTGGCTGTGCTGACGTCCTGGGTACAGTGGGCCGCTGTTAACGTGGCTGTGCTGGCGTCCTGGGTAACGGAGCCGCTGTTAAACGTGGCTGTGCTGACGTCATGGGTACGAGACGGGCCGCTGTTAACGTGGCTGTGCTGACGTCCTGGGTACGAGACGGTGCCGCTGTTAGCGTGGCTGTGTTCGTCATGGGTACGAGACAGAGCCGCTGTTAGCGTGGCTGTGCTGACGTCATGGGGAACCGAGCCGCTGTTAGCGTGGTTGTGCTGGCGTCCTGGGGAGACGGAGCCGCTGTTAGCGTGGCTGTGCTCGTCCTGGGTACGAACGGTGGGTTAAACGTGGCTGTGCTGACGTCCTGGGTACGAGACGGAGCCGCTGTTAGCGTGGCTGTGCTGACGTCCTGGGTACGAGACGGAGCCGCTGTTAAACGTGGCTGTGCTGGCGTCATGGGTACGAACGGAGCCGCTGTTAGCGTGGTTGTGCTGACTCATGGGTACGAACCGAGCCGCTGTTAGCGTGGTTGTGCTGACGTCATGGGTACAGTGGGTGTTAACGTGGCTGTGCTGACGTCATGGGTACGAGACGGTGCCGCTGTTAGCGTGGCTGTGCTGACGTCATGGGTACGAACGGAGGCTGTTAGCGTGGCTGTGCTGACGTCATGGGTACGAACCGAGCCGCTGTTAGCGTGGCTGTGCTGACGTCATGGGTACGAGACGGAGCCGCTGTTAAACGTGGCTGTGCTGACGTCCTGGGGAACGGAGCCGCTGTTAAACGTGGCTGTGCTGACGTCATGGGTACAGTGGGTGTTAACGTGGCTGTGCTGTTCCTGGGTACAGGGGAGCCGCTGTTAAACGTGGCTGTGCTGAGTCAACAGTGGGTTAAACTGTTAGCGTGGTTGTGCTGACGTCATGGGTAACGGAGCCGCTGTTAAACGTGGCTGTGCTGACGTCATGGGTACGAGACGGTGGGTTAAACGTGGCTGTGCTGACGTCATGGGTACGAGTGGGCCGCTGTTAGCGTGGCTGTGCTGACGTCATGGGGAACGGAGCCGCTGTTAAACGTGGCTTGTTCGTCATGGGTACAGACGGGCCGCTGTTAGCGTGGCTGTGCTGACGTCATGGGAACGGTGCCGCTGTTAGCGTGGCTGTGTTCCTGGGGGAACAGTGGCTGTTAGCGTGGCTGTGCTGACGTCATGGGAACAGGGGCTGTTAGCGTGGTTGTGCTGGCGTCCTGGGTACGAGACGGAGCCGCTGTTAGCGTGGCTGTGCTGACGTCCTGGGTACGAGACAGTGCCGCTGTTAGCGTGGCTGTGCTGACGTCCTGGGTACAGTGGGTTAGCGTGGCTGTGCTGACGTCATGGGAACAGTGCCGCTGTTAGCGTGGTTGTGCTGACGTCAGGGTACGAACCGAGTGGCTGTTAGCGTGGCTGTGTGACGTCATGGGTACGAACAGCCGCTGTTAGCGTGGCTGTGCTGGCGTCATGGGTACAGTGGCTGTTAGCGTGGCTGTGCTGACGTCATGGGTACAGTGGGCCGCTGTTAACGTGCCTGTGCTGGGAACATGGGTTACGAGACAGTGGGTTAAACGTGGCTGTGCTGACGTCATGGGTACGAACAGCGTGGCTGTGCTGACATCCTGGGTACCGGAGCCGCTGTTCGTGGCTGTGCTGACGTCAGTGGGTTAACGGAGCCGCTGTTAGCGTGGTTGTGCTGGACGTCCTGGGTACGAGACGGAGCCGCTGTTAAACGTGGCTGTGCTGACGTCCTGGGTACGAGACGGGCCGCTGTTAACGTGGCTGTGCTGACGTCCTGGGTACGAGACGGTGGCTGTTAGCGTGGCTGTGCTTCCTGGGTACGAGACGGAGCCGCTGTTAGCGTGGCTGTGCTGACGTCATGGGTACAGGAGCCGCTGTTAACGTGGTTGTGCTGGCGTCATGGGTACGAACCGAGCCGCTGTTAGCGTGGTTGTGCTGACGTCATGGGTACGAACAGGGGCTGTTAGCGTGGCTGTGCTGACGTCATGGGTACGAACGGTGGCTGTTACGTGGCTGTGTGACGTCCTGGGTACGAGACGGAGCCGCTGTTAGCGTGGCTGTGCTGACGTCCTGGGTACGAGACGGAGCCGCTGTTAGCGTGGCTGTGCTGGCGTCATGGGTACGAGACGGAGCCGCTGTTAGCGTGGCTGTGCTGACGTCATGGGTAAGACGGAGCCGCTGTTAGCGTGGCTGTGCTGACGTCATGGGTGGTTAGACGGAGCCGCTGTTAGCGTGGCTGTGCTGACATCCTGGGTACGAGACGGAGCCGCTGTTAGCGTGGCTGTGCTGACGTCATGGGTACACCGGAGCCGCTGTTAGCGTGGTTGTGCTGGCGTCCTGGGTACGAGACGGAGCCGCTGTTAGCGTGGCTGTGCTGACGTCCTGGGTAAGACGGAGCCGCTGTTAGCGTGGCTGTGCTGACGTCCTGGGTACAGACGGAGCCGCTGTTAGCGTGGCTGTGCAGACGTCATGGGTACGACCGACCCGCTGTTAGCGTGGTTGTGCTGATGTCATGGGTACGAGACCGAGCCGCTGTTAGCGTGGTTGTGCTGACGTCATGGGTACAGACGGAGCCGCTGTTAGCGTGGCTGTGCTGGCGTCATGGGTACGAGACGGAGCCGCTGTTAGCGTGGCTGTGCTGACGTCATGGGTACGAGACCGAGCCGCTGTTAGCGTGGCTGTGCTGACGTCCTGGGTATAGACGGAGCCGCTGTTAGCGTGGCTGTGCTGGCGTCAAGGGTACGAGACCGAGCCGCTGTTAGCGTGGTTGTGCTGACGTCATGGGTACGAGACGTTGTTAGGGTGGCTGTGCTGACGTCATGGGTACGAGACGGAGCCGCTGTTAGGGTGGCTGTGCTGACGTCATGGGTACGAGACGGAGCCGCTGTTAGCGTGGCTGTGCTGACGTCATGGGTACGAGACAGAGCCGCTGTTAGCGTGGCTGTGCTGACGTCATGGGTACGAGACGGAGCCGCTGTTAGCGTGGCTGTGCTGACGTCATGGGTACGAGACGGAGCCGCTGTTAGCGTGGCTGTGCTGACGTCCTGGGTACGAGACGGAGCCGCTGTTAGCGTGGCTGTGCTGACGTCCTGGGTACGAGACGGAGCCGCTGTTAGCGTGGCTGTGCTGACGTCATGGGTACGAGACGGAGCCGCTGTTAGCGTGGCTGTGCTGACGTCCTGGGTACGAGACGGAGCCGCTGTTAGCGTGGCTGTGCTGACGTCATGGGTACGAGACGGAGCCGCTGTTAGCGTGGCTGTGCTGACGTCATGGGTACGAGACGGAGCCGCTGTTAGCGTGGCTGTGCTGACGTCATAGGTACGAGACGGAGCCGCTGTTAGCGTGGCTGTGCTGACGTCATGGGTACGAGACGGAGCCGCTGTTAGCGTGGCTGTGCTGACGTCCTGGGTACGAGACGGAGCCGCTGTTAGCGTGGCTGTGCTGACGTCATGGGTACGAGACGGAGCCGCTGTTAGCGTGGTTGTGCTGACGTCATGGGTACGAGACGGAGCCGCTGTTAGCGTGGTTGTGCTGACGTCATGGGTACGAGACGGAGCCGCTGTTAGCGTGGCTGTGCTGACGTCATGGGTACGAGACCGAGCTGCTGTTAGCGTGGCTGTGCTCATAGGTACGAGACGGAGCCGCTGTTAGCGTGGTTGTGCTCATAGGTACGAGACGGAGCCGCTGTTAGCATGGCTGTGCTCATAGGTACGAGACGGAGCCGCTGTTAGCGTGGCTGTGCTCATAGGTACGAGACGGAGCCGCTGTTAGCGTGGCTGTGCTCATAGGTACGAGACGGAGCCGCTGTTAGCGTGGCTGTGCTCATAGGTACGAGACGGAGCCGCTGTTAGCATGGCTGTGCTCATAGGTACGAGACGGAGCCGCTGTTAGCGTGGCTGTGCTCATAGGTACGAGACGGAGCCGCTGTTAGCGTGGCTGTGCTCATAGGTACGAGACGGAGCCGCTGTTAGCATGGCTGTGCTCATAGGTACGAGACGGAGCCGCTGTTAGCGTGGCTGTGCTGACGTCATGGGTACGAGACGGAGCCGCTGTTAGCGTGGCTGTGCTGACGTCATGGGTACGAGACGGAGCCGCTGTTAGCGTGGCTGTGCTAACGTCATGGGTACGAGACGGAGCCGCTGTTAGCGTAGCTGTGCTGACGTCATGGGTACGAGACGGAGCCGCTGTTAGCGTGGCTGTGCTCATAGGTACGAGACGGAGCCGCTGTTAGCGTGGCTGTGCTGACGTCATGTGTACGAGACGGAGCCGCTGTTAGCGTGGCTGTGCTCATGGGTACGAGACGGAGCCGCTGTTAGCGTGGCTGTGCTGATCATGGGTACGAGACGGAGCCGCTGTTAGCATGGCTGTGCTCATAGGTACGAGACGGAGCCGCTGTTAGCGTGGCTGTGCTCATAGGTACGAGACGGAGCCGCTGTTAGCGTGGCTGTGCTGACGTCATGGGTACGAGACGGAGCCGCTGTTAGCGTGGCTGTGCTCATAGGTACGAGACGGAGCCGCTGTTAGCGTGGCTGTGCTCATAGGTACGAGACGGAGCCGCTGTTAGCATGGCTGTGCTCATAGGTACGAGACGGAGCCGCTGTTAGCATGGCTGTGCTCATAGGTACGAGACGGATCCGCTGTTAGCATGGCTGTGCTCATAGGTACGAGACGGATCCGCTGTTAGCGTGGCTGTGCTGAGGTTATAGGTACGAGACGGAGCCGCTGTTAGCGTGGCTGTGCTGAGGTCATAGGTATGAGACGGAGCCGCTGTTAGCGTGGCTGTGCCGAGGTCATAGGTACGAGACGGAGCTGAGTACCGTAGATCAGCACAGCGGTGCTAAAAAAATTGTTTTGCACACCCTCGAGTGTACAATAGCTTTCCAACAAAGAATTACCAATTAAATAAAACACATTACTTTGATGAATTTAGTCATAGTCCCGACACATCTACGGTTGCTCTATGTTAGGTTGACACGCGACCCAGTTGTTAAGTCTTTGTTCTGTATCTATGGACGCAACCCAGTCGTTCGTTCTAAATGTTTCGTTGCCAGCTTTTATCCCTTGCTTGCTAGCTTGCCAACTTCACAGCTAACACAATCGCTTCAAACTGAAGCTGGTAAGACAGCAAACTAGCTGCAATTCATGTCGTTTGCATACAGTATATCTATAAAAATTATGCTGATTCATGACTTTTACTGGCTGAGAAAAAAATGTCTTGTCCAGACACGTTAATTGTCAATAGGAGATCTAGTGAAGATCGAATTTCAATATATATATATATTTTTTTTAATTGTCGAGAGACAGACGTTGTTGCAAACTAAATATAGGCTAGAAGCAAAGGGAGATAATGTCTAGAAGAATTTTACAGAGGAAAACAATTTAATGAATTGGCTGGCTGGGATAATGGATACATAGGGATTTGTCAGATGGAACAGAAAACAAGATTGTCATCTGCTTACCAGAGCTAAACTATTTGTTTTTGTATGGCTTAGAATGCATCTCAACCAATAAAAATGCATGTTTTGACCAACCTCTTTTAGAAAGTGTATTTTCTTAGTCCAAGCAAAGTGACACAGGATGGGTCGTAATGGTTCATCACAATATCATAAATTGTATTTTCTGCAAGTTATTTCAAATATGATAAAAAATGACTCATCGCAACAAGAAAGGAATTGTTTTAAGAAACAAACTTTCAAACAAAACTAATTTGAGTAAAGTGAGGGTTTTGACACTTAAGTAGGTAACCATAACCAGCCATAAAATAACCGGGATTCATCCGATGGTATTGAGGAGTACACCACCTCAGTCACCGGCTTCATCAATAAATGTATTGATGACGTCGTCCCCACAGTGACCGTACGTACATACACCAACCAGAAGCCATGGATTACAGGCAACATCCACACTAAGCTAAAGGGTAGAGTGGCTGCTTCAAGGAGCGGGACTCTAACCTGGGCGCTTATAAGAAATCTCGCTTTGCCCTCCGACGAACCATCAAACAGGCAAAAAAAATCAATATAGGACTAAGATTGAATCCTACTACACCGGCTCTGACGTGGCAGGGCTTGCAAACTATTCCAGATGACAAATGGAAGCCCAGCCGCGAGCTGCCCAGTGACACGAGCCTACCAAATGAGTTAAATGACCTCTATCCTCTCATCAAGGCAAGCAACACTGAAGCATGCATGAGAGCACCAGCTTTTCCAAACGAGTGTGTGATCACGCTCTCCGTTGCTTGCCTCGAAGCACGCATAGAAGTCATTTAGCTCATTTGGTAGGCTCCTGTGAGAGCGTGATCACACACTCGTTCGGAATAGCTGGTGCTCTCATGCATGCTTCAGTGTTGCTTGCCTTGATGCGAGCATAGAATTAATTTAGCTCATTTGATAGGCTCGTGTGATGTGATTAAGACATTTAAACAGGTCAACATTCACAAGACCGCGGGATCAGACGGATTACCAGGACATGTACTCAGAGCGCTGACCAACTGAGTCTGCCATACCAACATGTTTAAAGCAGACCACCATAGTCCCTGTGCCCAAAAACATAAAGGCAACCTGCCTAAATGTCTACCAACCCGCAGCATGAAGTGCTTTGAAAGGCTTGTCATGGCTCACAACACCATCATCCCAGAAAACCTAGACCCACTCCACTTTGCATACCGCCCAAACAGATCCACAGATAACGCAAATCTCTATTGCACTCCACACTGCCCTTTCTCACCTGGACAAAAGGAACACCTAAGTGAGAATGCTATTCATTGACTACAGCTCAGCGTTCAACACCATAGTGCCTTCAAAGCTCATCACTAAGCTAAGGACCCTGGGACTAAACACCTCCCTCTGCAACTGGATCCTGGACTGCGTGACGGGCCGTCCCCAGGTGGTAGGCAACAACATATTTGCTTTGCTGATCCTCAACATAGAGGCCCCTCAGGGGTGAGTGCTTAGTCCATTCCTGTACTCCCTGTTTACTCACGACTGCATGGCCAAGCACGACTCCAACACCATCATTAAGTTTGCTGACGACACAACGGTGGTAGGCCTGATCACCGACAACGATGAGGAGGTCAGAGACCTGGCCAGTGTGGTACCAGTGTGACTCTGTACTGGTACCCCCTGTATATAGCCTACACCTTGACTCTGTACCGGTACCCCCTGTATATAGCCTACACCTTGACTCTGTACCGGTACCCCCTGTATATAGCCTACACCTTGACTCTGTACCGGTACCCCCTGTATATAGCCTCCACCTTGACTCTGTACCGGTACCCCCTGTATATAGCCTCCACCTTGACTCTGTGCCGGTACCCCCTGTATATAGCCTACACCTTGACTCTGTACCGGTACCCCCTGTATATAGCCTACACCTTGACTCTGTACCGGTACCCCCTGTATATAGCCTACACCTTGACTCTGTACCGGTACCCCCTGTATATAGCCTACACCTTGACTCTGTACCGGTACCCCCTGTATATAGCCTACACCTTGACTCTGTACCGGTACCCCCTGTATATAGCCTACACCTTGACTCTGTACCGGTACCCCCTGTATATAGCCTACACCTTGACTCTGTACCGGTACCCCCTGTATATAGCCTCCACCTTGACTCTGTACCGGTACCCCCTGTATATAGCCTCCACCTTGACTCTGTACTGGTACCCCCTGTATATAGCCTCCACATTGACTCTGTACTGGTACCCCCTGTATATAGCCTCCACCTTGACTCTGTACCGGGTACCCCTGTATATAGCCTCCACCTTGACTCTGTACCGGTACCCCTGTATATAGCCTACACCGTGACTCTGTACCGGTACCCCCTGTATATAGCCTCCACATTGACTCTGTACTGGTACCCCCTGTATATAGCCTCCACCTTGACTCTGTACCGGTACCCCCTGTATATAGCCTCCACCTTGACTCTGTACCGGTACCCCCTGTATATAGCCTACACCTTGACTCTGTACCGGTACCCCCTGTATATAGCCTCCACCTTGACTCTGTACTGGTACCCCCTGTATATAGCCTCCACATTGACTCTGTACCGGTACCCCCTGTATATAGCCTACACCTTGACTCTGTACCGGTACCCCCTGTATATAGCCTCCACCTTGACTCTGTACCGGTACCCCCTGTATATAGCCTCCACATTGACTCTGTACCGGTACCCCCTGTATATAGCCTCCACCTTGACTCTGTACTGGTACCCCCTGTATATAGCCTCCACATTGACTCTGTACTGGTACCCCCTGTATATAGCCTCCACATTGACTCTGTACCGGTACCCCCTGTATATAGCCTACACCTTGACTCTGTACCGGTACCCCCTGTATATAACCTCCACATTGACTCTGTACTGGTACCCCCTGTATATAGCCTCCACATTGACTCTGTACCGGTACCCCCTGTATATAGCCTACACCTTGACTCTGTACTGGTACCCCCTGTATATAGCCTACACCTTGACTCTGTACTGGTACCCCCTGTATATAGCCTCCACATTGACTCTGTACCGGTACCCCCTGTATATAGCCTACACCTTGACTCTGTACCGGTACCCCCTGTATATAGCCTCCACCTTGACTCTGTACTGGTACCCCCTGTATATAGCCTCCACATTGACTCTGTACCGGTACCCCCTGTATATAGCCTACACCTTGACTCTGTACCGGTACCCCCTGTATATAGCCTACACCTTGACTCTGTACCGGTACCCCCTGTATATAGCCTACACCTTGACTCTGTACCGGTACCCCCTGTATATAGCCTACACCTTGACTCTGTACCGGTACCCCCTGTCTATAGCCTACACCTTGACTCTGTACCGGTACCCCCTGTATATAGCCTACACCTTGACTCTGTACCGGTACCCCCTGTATATAGCCTACACCTTGACTCTGTACCGGTACCCCCTGTATATAGCCTACACCTTGACTCTGTACCGGTACCCCCTGTATATAGCCTACACCTTGACTCTGTACCGGTACCCTCTGTATATAGCCTACACCTTGACTCTGTACCGGTACCCCCTGTATATAGCCTCCACATTGACTCTGTACTGGTACCCCCTGTATATAGCCTCCACATTGACTCTGTACCGGTACCCCCTGTATATAGCCTCCACCTTGACTCTGTACTGGTACCCCTGTATATAGCCTCCACATTGACTCTGTACTGGTACCCCTGTATATAGCCTCCACATTGACTCTGTACTGGTACCCCCTGTATATAGCCTCCACATTGACTCTGTACCGGTACCCCCTGTATATAGCCTCCACCTTGACTCTGTACTGGTACCCCCTGTATATAGCCTCCACCTTGACTCTGTACTGGTACCCCTGTATATAGCCTCCACATTGACTCTGTACTGGTACCCCCTGTATATAGCCTCCACATTGACTCTGTACTGGTACCCCTGTATATAGCCTACACCTTGACTCTGTACTGGTACCCCTGTATATAGCCTCCACATTGACTCTGTACTGGTACCCCTGTATATAGCCTCCACATTGACTCTGTACTGGTACCCCTGTATATAGCCTCCACCTTGACTCTGTACTGGTACCCCCTGTATATAGCCTCCACATTGACTCTGTACTGGTACCCCCTGTATATAGCCTCCACATTGACTCTGTACTGGTACCCCCTGTATATAGCCTCCACATTGACTCTGTACTGGTACCCCTGTATATAGCCTCCACCTTGACTCTGTACTGGTACCCCTGTATATAGCCTCCACCTTGACTCTGTACTGGTACCCCTGTATATAGCCTCCACATTGACTCTGTACTGGTACCCCTGTATATAGCCTCCACATTGACTCTGTACTGGTACCCCCTGTATATAGCCTACACATTGACTCTGTACTGGTACCCCCTGTATATAGCCTCCACATTGACTCTGTACTGGTACCCCCTGTATATAGCCTCCACATTGACTCTGTACTGGTACCCCCTGTATATAGCCTCCACATTGACTCTGTACTGGTACCCCCTGTATATAGCCTCCTCCTACGATCATTATGATAAGTTATGTCAGCTGTTGTGACATGGTTATAACTGACAGTGTTACGATCATTATGATAAGTTATGTCAGCTGTTGTGGTTATAACTGTCAGCTGTTGTGGTTATAACTGTGTGATAAAGTGTTATGATGCTGGTGTCAAGCGTTACCCAAAGAGTTTTCAGTAAAAGAGTAAAAAAATAAAGGCTCAGTCATGTCTTTACAACTTCCTCCTCTCTTCCTCCTCCTCCTCCTCTTCTGGGCACCTTCCAGGCAACAAGACAGGTCCCCCTCTCCTCTCCTCCTCCTCCTCCTCCTCTTCTGGGCACCTTCCAGGCAACAAGACAGGTTCCCCTCTCCTCTCTTCCTCCTCCTCCTCCTCCTCTTCTGGGCACCTTCCAGGCAACAAGACAGGTCCCCCTCCTCCTCCTCTTCTGGGCACCTTCCAGGCAACAAGACAGGTCCCCCTCTCCTCTCTTCCTCCTCCTCCTCTTCTGGGCACCTTCCAGGCAACAAGACAGCTCCTCCTCTCAACCCCTGCTTTTCTTTCCTCTCTTCAGTGTCCGTTAACCCTCTCCTCCCCTCTAGGTGTGTACAGGTCAGAACTCATCCTCTCCCAGGTATAGCGAGGTCATATCTAGATCCAGCATGCATTGCTCTGCCTCAGTCAGTCCATAGGGGGAGTCTCCAGACAGAGGAAGAGACCTGCACCTCCCCTTCCTTTGTTCACTGGCAGACACGCTAAATGTGGAGCTGCGCTGCCTCTGCTGCTGTTGGTTATGGCGCCCCTGCTGGTCGGAGGCGGTGTTGCAAGACTGAGCTTCTCTCAGCTTCCTGGCCAGGATATTTCTCTGAATCGGGGAAGGGCCTCGACGGTTCCAGTTGTGTTCTGCCCGCTCTGCCCGGTCCGGGGTGAGGTAAGCAGGGCAGCCACGAGACCCCACCCCTGGTCCTAATCCTGGTCCACCTATACCTGAAGTCCCACCTCTCTCTCCTGTATCTTCACCACCTTCTCTTCGATCACCAATCCTCCGCCTCTCCCTCTCCAGGGTGAGTTCAGGGTTGCTAAGCAGCTCAGATCCTAACATGGCCGCCGTTGTAGTGTTGGTCTCTGTGTGTTTAGGGTCAGAGATCAAGTAGGTGTTGTTGTTTTCAGCGTGTTTGGGTTTGTTACTGGAAAACGGAGGACATCCAGTCTCCACCCAGGGTCTTCTCCTGTCGTCCCCAGGCCAAAGGGGTCGCGGATTGGGCCTGGCCCAGTCAGGGGTGCTCTGCTCTGGGATGGGATAGGGGGGGAAGGCTGGGTTCTGGGTCTGGGTCTCCAAGGTTCCTCGGGTCCTACAGCTGCCCTCGGGGAGGGTCCTGGTGCGGGGACCCACCTGAATTAATGAGATGAATGTCTGAATTAATCATTAATTGTGCATATGTACACTGTCATTTGAGTACAACTATACATACATTAAATATTATCAAGGAATAAAAACACAAAGCCTACTGACTTATTTCCATTGTGCTCCAGGTCATTACCTTCCTGGTTGTAATTGGTCATTACCTTCCTGGTTGTAATTGGTCATTACCTTCCTGGTTGTTATTGGTCATTACCTTCCTGGTGGTTATAGGTCATTACCTTCCTGGTGGTTATAGGTCATTACCTTCCTGGTTGTTATTGGTCATTACCTTCCTGGTGGTTATAGGTCATTACCTTCCTGGTTGTTATTGGTCATTACCTTCCTGGTTGTTATTGGTCATTACCTTCCTGGTGGTTATAGGTCATTACCTTCCTGGTTGTTATTGGTCATTACCTTCCTGGTTGTTATTGGTCATTACCTTCCTGGTGGTTATAGGTCATTACCTTCCTGGTTGTTATTGGTCATTACCTTCCTGGTGGTTATAGGTCATTACCTTCCTGATTGTTATTGGTCATTACCTTCCTGGTTGTTATTGGTCATTACCTTCCTGGTTGTTATTGGTCATTACCTTCCTGGTTGTTATTGGTTATTACCTTCCTGGTTGTTATTGGTTATCACCTTCCTGGTTGTTATTGGTTATCACCTTCCTGGTTGTTATTGGTCATTACCTTCCTGGTTGTTATTGGTCATTACCTTCCTGGTTGTTATTGGTTATCACCTTCCTGGTTGTTATTGGTCATTACCTTCCTGGTTGTTATTGGTTATCACCTTCCTGGTTGTTATCGGTCATTACCTTCCTGGTTGTTATTGGTTATCACCTTCCTGGTTGTTATTGGTTATCACCTTCCTGGTTGTTATTGGTCATTACCTTCCTGGTTGTTATTGGTTATTACCTTCCTGGTTGTTATTGGTTATCACCTTCCTGGTTGTTATTGGTCATTACCTTCCTGGTTGTTATTGGTTATCACCTTCCTGGTTGTTATTGGTCATTACCTTCCTGGTTGTTATTGGTTATCACCTTCCTGGTTGTTATTGGTCATTACCTTCCTGGTTGTTATTGGTCATCACCTTCCTGGTTGTTATTGGTTATCACCTTCCTGGTTGTTATTGGTTATCACCTTCCTGGTTGTTATTGGTTATCACCTTCCTGGTTGTTATTGGTTATCACCTTCCTGGTTGTTATTGGTTATTACCTTCCTGGTTGTTATTGGTTATCGGTCATTACCTTCCTGGTTGTTATTGGTCATTACCTTCCTGGTTGTTATTGGTTATCACCTTCCTGGTTGTTATTGGTCATTACCTTCCTGCTTGTTATCGGTCATTACCTTCCTGGTTGTTATTGGTCATTACCTTCCTGGTTGTTATTGGTTATCACCTTCCTGGTTGTTATTGGTTATCACCTTCCTGGTTGTTATTGGTTATCACCTTCCTGGTTGTTATTGGTTATCACCTTCCTGGTTGTTATTATCCTTCCTGGTTGTTATTGGTTATTACCTTCCTGGTTGTTATTGGTTATCGGTCATTACCTTCCTGGTTGTTATTGGTTATCACCTTCCTGGTTGTTATTGGTTATCACCTTCCTGGTTCTTATTGGTTATCACCTTCCTGGTTGTTATTGGTTATTACCTTCCTGGTTGTTATTGGTTATCACCTTCCTGGTTGTTATCGGTCATTACCTTCCTGGTTGTTATTGGTTATTACCTTCCTGGTTGTTATTGGTTATTACCTTCCTGGTTGTTATTGGTTATCACCTTCCTGGTTGTTATTGGTTATCACCTTCCTGGTTGTTATTGGTTATCACCTTCCTGGTTGTTATTGGTTATCACCTTCCTGGTTGTAATTGGTCATTACCTTCCTGATTGTTATTGGTCATTACCTTCCTGGTTGTTATTGGTCATTACCTTCCTGGTTGTTATTGGTTATCACCTTCCTGGTTGTTATCGGTTATCACCTTCCTGGTTGTTATTGGTCATTACCTTCCTGGTTGTTATCGGTTATCACCTTCCTGGTTGTTATCGGTCATTACCTTCCTGGTTGTTATTGGTCATTACCTTCCTGGTTGTTATTGGTTATCACCTTCCTGGTTGTTATTGGTTATCACCTTCCTGGTTGTTATTGGTTATCACCTTCCTGGTTGTTATTGGTTATCACCTTCCTGGTTGTAATTGGTCATTACCTTCCTGATTGTTATTGGTCATTACCTTCCTGGTTGTTATTGGTCATTACCTTCCTGGTTGTTATTGGTTATCACCTTCCTGGTTGTTATTGGTTATCACCTTCCTGGTTGTTATTGGTTTACCTTCCTGATTGTTATTGGTCATTACCTTCCTGGTTGTTATTGGTCATTACCTTCCTGGTTGTTATTGGTCATTACCTTCCTGGTTGTTATTGGTTATCACCTTCCTGGTTGTTATTGGTTATCACCTTCCTGGTTGTTATTGGTTATTACCTTCCTGGTTGTTATTGGTTATCACCTTCCTGGTTGTTATTGGTCATTACCTTCCTGGTTGTTATTGGTCATTACCTTCCTGGTTGTTATTGGTTATCACCTTCCTGGTTGTTATTGGTCATTACCTTCCTGGTTGTTATTGGTCATTACCTTCCTGGTTGTTATTGGTCATTACCTTCCTGGTTGTTATTGGTCATTACCTTCCTGGTTGTTATTGGTCATTACCTTCCTGGTTGTTATTGGTCATTACCTTCCTGGTTGTTATTGGTTATCACCTTCCTGGTTGTTATTGGTCATTACCTTCCTGGTTGTTATTGGTCATTACCTTCCTGGTTGTTATTGGTTATTACCTTCCTGGTTGTTATTGGTTATTACCTTCCTGGTTGTTATTGGTCATTACCTTCCTGGTTGTTATTGGTCATTACCTTCCTGGTTGTTATTGGTTATTACCTTCCTGGTTGTTATTGGTTATCACCTTCCTGGTTGTTATTGGTTATTACCTTCCTGGTTGTTATTGGTTATTACCTTCCTGGTTGTTATTGGTTATTACCTTCCTGGTTGTTATTGGTTATCACCTTCCTGGTTGTTATTGGTTATTACCTTCCTGGTTGTTATTGGTCATTACCTTCCTGGTTGTTATTGGTTATCACCTTCCTGGTTGTTATTGGTTATTACCTTCCTGGTTGTTATTGGTTATCACCTTCCTGGTTGTTATTGGTTATTACCTGGGTCTGACTCCTCTCCCTGTGGGGGCGACATGGGGCTGCTGGGGGAGGTGGGGGCTTGGTGTCGTGAAAGCTGGATGTCCGTCTGCAGTTTGGGTTTTTCTGGTACGAGTTGGAGGGAACGCCTCCTCCACCCATCCCTCCTAACCCAGTCCTCTCCACCATCTCCACCCAGTCTGCCGTGCGGTCTCGTCGTTGGGAGCTCCCGCCTCCTCCTCCCCTACCTTCTCTCATGTATCCGGCCACGGGAGGCCCCAGGACGAGCTCCACCCTGGGGCTCAGTCTGTCTGGCAGAGTAACCGAGCTGCGCTGTGGGACCCTGTGCTCAAGGAAAGGGGCGGTGATACGAAAGCGGCTCAGATTAGAATCTTCTTCCTGGAGGTCCAGGGGGCTGGGGTTGGGGCTGAGCCCAGGGAGGGTGAACCCTGGCTGGGTAGGAGTGGAGGTGGGCGAGTCCTCCAGAAGAGTGTCGTGGACAGGGCTCTGTGAGACATGATAGAGCTGGGTGGCTTCCTTTAAACCTCTCTTCTTCATCTCTTTTAACTGCTGCTGGGCCAGACGGTACCTGGACAGAATACAGTCATATAGTTAACCCTACAGCTGCTGCTGAACCCTGGATAGAATACAGTCATATAGTTAACCCTACAGCTGCTGCTGAACCCTGGATAGAATACAGTCATATAGTTAACCCTACAGCTGCTGCTGAACCCTGGATAGAATACAGTCATATAGTTAACCCTACAGCTGCTGCTGAACCCTGGATAGAATACAGTCATATAGTTAACCCTACAGCTGCTGCTGAACCCTGGATAGAATACAGTCATATAGTTAACCCTACAGCTGCTGCTGAACCCTGGATAGAATACAGTCATTAACCCTAGTTAACCCTCATAGCTGCTGCTGAACCCTGGATAGAATACAGTCATATAGTTAACCCTACAGCTGCTGCTGAACCCTGTCATATAGTTAATACAGTCATATAGTTAACCCTACAGCTGCTGCTGAACCCTGGATAGAATACAGTCATATAGTTAACCCTACAGCTGCTGCTGAACCCTGGATAGAATACAGTCATATAGTTAACCCTACAGCTGTTGCTGAACCCTGGATAGAATACAGTCATATAGTTAACCCTACAGCTGCTGCTGAACCCTGGATAGAATACAGTCATATAGTGAGTTATTATTATTTCAATTTCAGATCAGATCATTATTTATTGATCAGCAGTTTTAAGATGTGTTGATGAATCATGCTGACTAACCCGTCCGTGTGGTATAGGTTTATTAGTGCGCTTGTTTCAGTAATCATGCTGACTAACCCGTCCGTGTGGTATAGGTTTATTAGTGCGCTTGTTTCAGTAAACATGCTGACTAACCCGTCCGTGTGGTATAGGTTTATTAGTGCGCTTGTTTCAGTAAACATGCTGACTAACCCGTCCGTGTGCTCCATCGAGCGCATGGTGATTTTGTCCTGGTTTGAAGTATCAAAACAAAGTATGAGCAAACTGTTTTCATTTGGGGACAGGTCGAAACACATGAAACACTCATGGTAATTTAGCTAGCTAGGTTGCTGTTGCTAGGTAATTTGTCCTGGGATGTAAACATTGGGTTGTTATTTTCCTGGATCTTTGTAGAATTTTGAGTCACACAGAATCCTGTGTTCTCTACGATAATGAATCCACAGATGAAAGGGGAAGTCAGTCCTCCGTGGACTTTATATGGCAGTTGGCAACCAACTTTAAGGTGCATTATCACCACCAACCGGACTGGAGTGTGGACCTCAGTTCAGCTTTTAAATCACCCACGTGGGTATGTGCTCCTAACAACCAATGAGGAGATGGGAGAGGCGGGACTTGCAGCACGTCAAGTGCTACAGGAACAAAGTTCTATTTTGGCGCCTGGCTTCGCAGATGCTTGACGACGCTCGACCAGTTTGGATAAAATGATTGAAAAAAAACGTGTATATTGATTATGCAACATTCACACACTTAACGCAAGTGGTGTGGTCAGCCTGAACCCCTAGTTATTCCCTGTACTTCAGCTAGAACACTACAGTTATTCCCTGTACTTCAGCTAGAACACTACAGTTATTCCCCGTACTTCAGCTAGAACACTACAGTTATTCCCTGTACTTCAGCTAGAACACTACAGTTATTCCCCGTACTTCAGCTAGAACACTACAGTTATTCCCCGTACTTCAGCTAGAACACTACAGTTATTCCCTGTACTTCAGCTAGAACACTACAGTTATTCCCCGTACTTCAGCTAGAACACTACAGTTATTCCCCGTACTTCAGCTAGAACACTACAGTTATTCCCCGTACTTCAGCTAGAACACTACAGTTATTCCCCGTACTTCAGCTAGAACACTACAGTTATTCCCCGTACTTCAGCTAGAATACTACAGTTATTCCCCGTACTTCAGCTAGAATACTACAGTTATTCCCCGTACTTCAGCTAGAATACTACAGTTATTCCCCGTACTTCAGCTAGAACACTACAGTTATTCCCCGTACTTCAGCTAGAACACTACAGTTATTCCCCGTACTTCAGCTAGAACACTACAGTTATTCCCCGTACTTCAGCTAGAATACTACAGTTATTCCCCGTACTTCAGCTAGAATACTACAGTTATTCCCCGTACTTCAGCTAGAATACTACAGTTATTCCCCGTACTTCAGCTAGAATACTACAGTTATTCCCCGTACTTCAGCTAGAATACTACAGTTATTCCCCGTACTTCTGACTCAGAACACTACAGTTATTCCCCATACTTCAGCTAGAACACTACAGTTATTCCCCGTACTTCAGCTAGAATACTACAGTTATTCCCCGTACTTCTGACTCAGAATACTACAGTTATTCCCCGTACTTTTGACTCAGAACACTACAGTTATTCCCCGTACTTCAGCTAGAACACTACAGTTATTCCCCGTACTTCTGACTCAGAATACTACAGTTATTCCCCGTACTTCTGACTCAGAACACTACAGTTATTCCCCGTACTTCTGACTCAGAACACTACAGTTATTCCCCGTACTTCTGACTCAGAACACTACAGTTATTCCCCGTACTTCAGCTAGAACACTACAGTTATTCCCCGTACTTCAGCTAGAATACTACAGTTATTCCTCGTACTTCAGCTAGAATACTACAGTTATTCCCCGTACTTCAGCTAGAATACTACAGTTATTCCCCGTACTTCTGACTCAGAATACTACAGTTATTCCCCATACTTCAGCTAGAATACTACAGTTATTCCCCGTACTTCTGACTCAGAACACTACAGTTATTCCCGTACTTTTGACTCAGACCACTACAGTTATTCCCCATACTTCTGACTCAGAACACTACAGTTATTCCCCATACTTCTGACTCAGAACACTACAGTTATTCCCGTACTTCTGACTCAGAACACTAGTTATTCCCGTACTTCTGACTCAGAACACTACAGTTATTCCCCGTACTTCTGACTCAGAACACTACAGTTATTCCCCGTACTTCTGACTCAGAACACTACAGTTATTCCCCGTACTTTTGACTCAGAACACTACAGTTATTCCCCGTACTTCTGACTCAGAACACTACAGTTATTCCCCGTACTTCTGACTCAGAACACTACAGTTATTCCCCGTACTTCTGACTCAGAACACTACAGTTATTCCCCGTACTTTTGACTCAGAACACTACAGTTATTCCCCATACTTCTGACTCAGAACACTACAGTTATTCCCCGTACTTTTGACTCAGAACACTACAGTTATTCCCCGTACTTTTGACTCAGAATACTACAGTTATTCCCCGTACTTTTGACTCAGAACACTACATTTATTCCCTGTACTTCTGACTCAGAACACTACAGTTATTCCCTGTACTTCTGACTCAGAACACTACAGTTATTCCCCGTACTTCTGACTCAGAATACTACAGTTATTCCCCATACTTCTGACTCAGAACACTACAGTTATTCCCCGTACTTTTGACTCAGACCACTACAGTTATTCCCCGTACTTCTGACTCAGAACACTACAGTTATTCCCCGTACTTCTGACTCAGAACACTACAGTTATTCCCCGTACTTCTGACTCAGAACACTACAGTTATTCCCCGTACTTCTGACTCAGAACACTACAGTTATTCCCCGTACTTCTGACTCAGAACACTACAGTTATTCCCCGTACTTCTGACTCAGAACACTACAGTTATTCCCCATACTTCTGACTCAGAACAGGCCTAAAGCCTTTTAAAAAATATGAATATATATATATATAAATACACGTTTTTTGTTAAATGTTTCGCAGACGACACATCAATTGTCAGTTATGAGATGGTTAGTTCCAGCCAAGCAATCTGATTGGTCAAAATAGGGATTTGACTGTCAGTGTATTTGTGGAGCACACTGTATTTTGTGAACATATATTAATTATAGTAATACATTAAATTAAAACATAGATGCGAAATTAACAAACCAACTCTACCTACCCAAAGATTGGCGGTAGCACCTTCTGTCCCGATGGAGACAGTCTATCTGGGTCCTGAACCAGGGGAATAACCAGAGGAGGGGGTTGAGGCAGAGGTTTGCACCCCAGGTTAGGCCTTTCGTTCTGGGCTAGCCCTGGCCCTGTGCCCCCGTGGTTCCCCTGGCTGTCGGAGAGGCTGGGTCTCTGGAGGCTGTTCCCACAGATGGAGGCCTCGTCAGAGAGTTTACGTCCCCCAGGTGAGTGCATCGATCCACGGCGGACCGAGCTACACTGGGGTGTCCGGCAGAGTTTACGCCACAGGGTGACCAGGATGGTCGCTAGGATGACCGCCAGACACAGGGATATACCGGCCACGACTACCAGGTTACCACCGAGTAAGGAGGAGGCTGGAGGAGGCGGGAGGGATGGAGAGGGAGCAGGAAGGACTGGAAAACAGAGAGAGATGGAAAGAGAAGGGGATAGGGAGAGGATGTGAGAAGGGGATAGGGAGAGGAAGTGAGAAGGGGATAGGGAGAGGAAGTGAGAAGGGGATAGGGAGAGGAAGTGAGAAGGGGATAGGGAGAGGAAGTGAGAAGGGGATAGGGAGAGGAAGTGAGAAGGGGATAGGGAGAGGACGTGAGAAGGGGATAGGGAGAGGAAGTGAGAAGGGGATAGGGAGAGGAAGTGAGAAGGGGATAGGGAGAGGACGTGAGAAGGGGATAGGGAGAGGACGTGAGAAGGGGATAGGGAGAGGACGTGAGAAGGGGATAGGGAGAGGAAGTGAGAAGGGGATAGGAAGTGAGAAGGGGATAGGGAGAGGACGTGAGAAGGGGATAGGGAGAGGAAGTGAGAAGGGGATAGGAAGTGAGAAGGGGATAGGGAGAGGAAGTGAGAAGGGGATAGGGAGAGGAAGTGAGAAGGGGATAGGAAGTGAGAAGGGGATAGGGAGAGGAAGTGAGAAGGGGATAGGAAGTGAGAAGGGGATAGGGAGAGGACGTGAGAAGGGGATAGGGAGAGCAGAAAGAGAGAGAAATAGATGAGGGGATGGGGACAAGAGAAACAAGGTTAAGTTAGATGATCGAGGAAATCAGTATGACATCATTAAGGATAAGCCTATGAGCATAATATGTATTTTTAGTTCAAAAGATGTCTTTTCACGTCTTGTGGTGATAGGGAAGTGACATTACTGGGGATAAAGATAAAACAGAAAGGAGAGAGTTGGAGAGAGACACTGCATGACTGAAGATATGAGGAAATTATAGAAACAGAGTGGAAAGGAGAGAGAGAGTTGACATTAGATGATGTTAAGGACAACGTACCTGTACAGTCTTCCAGTGAGCAGAGAGACTGTTCCTTGACCATGCCGGTGCACTGCATACTTCCACCACCGGAGGGCAGCAGACACTCTCGCACTCTCTCCCTCACCCCCTCTCCACAGCTCACACTGCACACGCTCCACGCCTGCCACACACCCCATGACTCTACGGAGAGGGGGGGAGGAGAGAGCAAGAGTTTTTTGGGGATCGAGCGAGAGATCACATACAGTAGCTATCTAGCTGCTGAAAAAAATGCTGGTCAAGCTGGTCTGATGCTGGTCAGTGCTGGTCTGATGCTGGTCAGTACTGGTCAGATGCTGGTCGATGCTGGTCAGTGCTGGTCAGTGCTGGTCTGGTGCTGGTCTGATGCTGGTCTGATGCTGGTCAGTGCTGGTCTGATGCTGGTCTGATGCTGGTCAGTGCTGGTCTGATGCTGGTCTGATGCTGGTCAGTGCTGGTCTGATGCTGGTCAGATGCTGGTCAGTGCTGGTCTGATGCTGGTCTGATGCTGGTCTGATGCTGGTCTGATGCTGGTCAGTGCTGGTCTGGTGCTGGTTTGATGCTGGTCAGATGCTGGTCTGATGCTGGTCAGTGCTGGTCTGATGCTGGTTTGATGCTGGTCAGATGCTGGTCTGATGCTGGTCAGATGCTGGTCTGATGCTGGTCAGTGCTGGTCTGGTGCTGGTCTGATGCTGGTCAGATGCTGATCTGATGCTGGTCTGATGCTGGTCTGATGCTGGTCTGATGCTGGTCTGATGCTGGTCTGATGATGGTCTGATGCTGGTCTGATGCTGGTCAGATGCTGGTCTGATGATGGTCAGATGCTGGTCAGTGCTGGTCTGATGCTGGTCAGTGATGGTCTGATGCTGGTCTGATGCTGGTCTGATGCTGGTCTGATGATGGTCTGATGCTGGTCTGATGCTGGTCAGTGATGGTCTGATGCTGGTCAGATGCTGGTCAGTGCTGGTCTGATGCTGGTCAGATGCTGGTCTGATGCTGGTCTGATGCTGGTCAGTGATGGTCTGATGCTGGTCTGATGATGGTCAGTGCTGGTCTGATGCTGGTCAGATGCTGGTCAGTTGCTGGTCAGATGCTGGTCAGATACTGGTCTGATGATGGTCAGTGCTGGTCTGATGCTGGTCAGTTGCTGGTCAGATGCTGGTCAGTTGCTGGTCAGATACTGGTCAGATGCTGGTCAGATGCTGCTCGG
>NC_068426.1:157500-235000 GCF_023373465.1 Oncorhynchus keta
TTAACCAGTAGTTTATAATCGGGCCACTAATACCAGTAAAGGCCCAGTGAACTACTTTTGGGAATTTTATATACAGTGGGGCAAAAAAGTATTTAGTCAGCCAGATTTGCGTTTAAAGATAATCGTCTCGTGTTCCCGTGTCATCCCAAGAAGAAGACGCATGTTGTTCCTTTGGGAGATCCTCATTTGATTGATTTGATTGTTTTGGAGTGTTTTGTATTGACAGAAATCCCTCAATAGAGAAGTGTGTTCGATCAAGAGAACCTACTCCTGACACGTTTATTCCACCTTTCCTCTTTAGAGTGACGCCAAATTCCTTGGTCCGCTCGCAATATCAGGATATTATGTTTTGACGGTATATCATCTAGTTTTGACAATATTGTACTATTATTTATGATGTAGTCGGCTGTATCTGCAATCTCTGTATCTTCTCAATCTTCATTTTAAATATGGAGCCAATTTGTTTTCAGCACTTATTTCCCATTTCCAAACATCAAATTGAAATAAAATCACAGTATCTAATCACAATACATATCGTATGGTGAGGTCTCTCAGTATGGTGATAATATGGTATGGTGATAATATGGTATGGTGATAATATGGTATGGTGGTAATATGGTATGGTGAGGTCTCTCAGTATGGTGATAATATGGTATGGTGATAATATGGTATGGTGAGGTCTCTCAGTATGGTGATAATATGGTATGGTGAGGTCTCTCAGTATGGTGATAATATGGTATGGTGAGGTCTCTCAGTATGGTGATAATATGGTATGGTGAGGTCTCTCAGTATGGTGGTAATATGGTATGGTGAGGTCTCTCAGTATGGTGATTATATGGTATGGTGAGGTCCCTCAGTATGGTGATTATATGGTATGGTGAGGTCTCTCAGTATGGTGATAATATGGTATGGTGAGGTCTCTCAGTATGGTGATAATATGGTATGGTGAGGTCTCTCAGTATGGTGATAATATGGTATGGTGAGGTCTCTCAGTATGGTGATTATATGGTATGGTGAGGTCTCTCAGTATGGTGATTATATGGTATGGTGAGGTCTCTCAGTATGGTGATTATATGGTATGGTGATAATATGGTATGGTGAGGTCTCTCAGTATGGTGATAATATGGTATGGTGATAATATGGTATGGTGATAATATGGTATGGTGAGGTCTCTCAGTATGGTGATAATATGGTATGGTGATAGTATGGTATGGTGAGGTCTCTCAGTATGGTGATAATATGGTATGGTGAGGTCTCTCAGTATGGTGATAATATGGTATGGTGAGGTCTCTCAGTATGGTGATTATATGGTATGGTGAGGTCTCTCAGTATGGTGATAATATGGTATGGTGAGGTCTCTCAGTATGGTGATAATATGGTATGGTGAGGTCTCTCAGTATGGTGATAATATGGTATGGTGAGGTCTCTCAGTATGGTGATTATATGGTATGGTGAGGTCTCTCAGTATGGTGATTATATGGTATGGTGAGGTCTCTCAGTATGGTGATTATATGGTATGGTGAGGTCTCTCAGTATGGTGATAATATGGTATGGTGGTAATATGGTATGGTGAGGTCTCTCAGTATGGTGATAATATGGTATGGTGAGGTCTCTCAGTATGGTGATAATATGGTGTGGTGATAATATGGTATGGTGAGGTCTCTCAGTATGGTGGTAATATGGTATGGTGAGGTCTCTCAGTATGGTGATTATATGGTATGGTGAGGTCTCTCAGTATGGTGATAATATGGTATGGTGAGGTCTCTCAGTATGGTGATAATATGGTATGGTGAGGTCTCTCAGTATGGTGATAATATGGTATGGTGAGGTCTCTCAGTATGGTGATTATATGGTATGGTGAGGTCTCTCAGTATGGTGATTATATGGTATGGTGAGGTCTCTCAGTATGGTGATTATATGGTATGGTGAGGTCTCTCAGTATGGTGATAATATGGTATGGTGGTAATATGGTATGGTGAGGTCTCTCAGTATGGTGATAATATGGTATGGTGAGGTCTCTCAGTATGGTGATAATATGGTATGGTGATAATATGGTATGGTGAGGTCTCTCAGTATGGTGATAATATGGTATGGTGAGGTCTCTCAGTATGGTGATAATATGGTATGGTGATAATATGGTATGGTGAGGTCTCTCAGTATGGTGATAATATGGTATGGTGATAATATGGTATGGTGAGGTCTCTCAGTATGGTGATAATATGGTATGGTGATAATATGGTATGGTGGTAATATGGTATGGTGAGGTCTCTCAGTATGGTGATTATATGGTATGGTGAGGTCTCTCAGTATGGTGATAATATGGTATGGTGAGGTCTCTCAGTATGGTGATTATATGGTATGGTGAGGTCTCTCAGTATGGTGATAATATGGTATGGTGGTAATATGGTATGGTGAGGTCTCTCAGTATGGTGATAATATGGTATGGTGAGGTCTCTCAGTATGGTGATAATATGG
The DNA here is from genome assembly GCF_023373465.1 of Oncorhynchus keta. Lineage (NCBI taxonomy): Eukaryota > Metazoa > Chordata > Actinopteri > Salmoniformes > Salmonidae > Oncorhynchus > Oncorhynchus keta. The sequence continues at coordinate 159,976 of NC_068426.1, forward strand.
TATGGTGATGTCTCTCAGTATGGTGATAATATGGTATGGTGATAATATGGTATGGTGATAATATGGTATGGTGATAATATGGTATGGTGATAATATGGTATGGTGATAATATGGTATGGTGATAATATGGTATGGTGAGGTCTCTCAGTATGGTGATAATATGGTATGGTGATAATATGGTATGGTGATAATATGGTATGGTGATAATATGGTATGGTGATAATATGGTATGGTGATAATATGGTATGGTGATAATATGGTATGGTGATAATATGGTATGGTGATAGTATGGTATGGTGATAATATGGTATGGTGGTAATATGGTATGGTGATAATATGGTATGGTGAGGTCTCTCAGTATGGTGAAAATATGGTATGGTGATAGTATGGTATGGTGATAATATGGTATGGTGATAATATGGTATGGTGATAATATGGTATGGTGATAATATGGTATGGTGGTAATATGGTATGGTGAGGTCTCTCAGTATGGTGATAATATGGTATGGTGAGGTCTCTCAGTATGGTGATAATATGGTATGGTGAGGTCCCTCAGTATGGTGATAATATGGTATGGTGAGGTCCCTCAGTATGGTGATAATATGGTATGGTGATTATATGGTATGGTGAGGTCTCTCAGTATGGTGATAATATGGTATGGTGATAATATGGTATGGTGAGGTCTCTCAGTATGGTGATTATATGGCATGGTGAGGTCTCTCAGTATGGTGATAATATGGTATGGTGAGGTCTCTCAGTATGGTGATTATATGGTATGGTGATAATATGGTATGGTGGTAATATGGTATGGTGAGGTCTCTCAGTATGGTGATAATATGGTATGGTGATAATATGGTATGGTGAGGTCCCTCAGTATGGTGATAATATGGTATGGTGAGGTCTCTCAGTATGGTGATTATATGATATGGTGAGGTCTCTCAGTATGGTGATAATATGGTATGGTGAGGTCTCTCAGTATGGTGATAATATGGTATGGTGAGGTCTCTCAGTATGGTGATAATATGGTATGGTGAGGTCCCTCAGTATGGTGATAATATGGTGTGGTGATAATATGGTATGGTGAGGTCTCTCAGTATGGTGATAATATGGTATGGTGAGGTCTCTCAGTATGGTGATAATATGGTGTGGTGATAATATGTTATGGTGAGGTCTCTCAGTATGGTGATAATATGGTATGGTGAGGTCCCTCAGTATGGTGATAATATGGTATGGTGAGGTCTCTCAGTATGGTGATAATATGGTATGGTGAGGTCTCTCAGTATGGTGATTATATGGTATGGTGAGGTCTCTCAGTATGGTGATAATATGGTATGGTGAGGTCTCTCAGTATGGTGATAACATGGTATGGTGATAATATGGTATGGTGGTAATATGGTATGGTGATAATATGGTATGGTGATTATATGGTATGGTGATTATATGGTATGGTGAGGTCTCTCAGTATGGTGATTATATGGTATGGTGATAATATGGTATGGTGAGGTCTCTCAGTATGGTGATAATATGGTATGGTGGTAATATGGTATGGTGATAATATGGTATAGCAGTCAGGTGATAATATCATATAGTATAGTAGTATAATTCCCAGCCCTAGTAGTCAGGCGCTAAAATGGTACTTAGATTTATTTCAGACGCTTGACACGCTGCAAGTCCCACCTCTCCAATCTCCTCATTGGTTTACACAAGCATACTAACATACGTGGGTGATTGGAAGATGAACAAGGAGAGACTAATCAACAGGAGACACTAATCAACAGGAGAGACTAATCAACAGGAGAAACTAAATCAACAGGAGAAACTAATCAACAGGAGAAACTAATCAACAGGAGAGACTAATCAACAGGAGAGACTAATCAACAGGAGACTAATCCAAAAGGAGAGACTAATCCACAGGGAGAGAGACTAATCAACAGGATAAACTAATCAACAGGAGAGACTAATCAACAGGAGAGACTAATCAACAGGAGAGACTAATCAACAGGAGAGACTAATCAACAGGAGAAACTAATCAACAGGAGAGACTAATCAACAGGAGAGAAACTAATCAACAGGAGAGACTAATCAACAGGAGACTAATCCAAAAGGAGAGACTAATCCACAGGGAGAGAGACTAATCAACAGGAGAAACTAATCAACAGGAGAGACTAATCAACAGGAGAGAGACTAATCAACAGGAGAGACTAATCAACAGGAGACTAATCCAAAAGGAGAGAGACTAATCAACAGGAGACTAATCCAAAAGGAGAGAGACTAATCAACAGGAGACTAATCCAAAAGGAGACTAATCTAAAAGTAGAGAGACTAATCCACAGGGAGAGAGACTAATCCAAACATACGATAACATACGTGGGTGATTGGAGAGAGACTAATCAACAGGAGACTAATCCAAAAGGAGAGAGACTAATCAACAGGAGACTAATCCAAAAGGAGAGAGACTAATCAACAGGAGACTAATCCAAAAGAAGAGAGACTAATCAACAGGAGAGACTAATCAACAGGAGAGACTAATCAACAGGAGAGACTAATCAACAGGAGAGACTAATCAACAGGAGACTAATCCAAAAGGAGAGAGACTAATCAACATGAGAGACTAATCAACAGGAGATACTAATCAACAGGAGAGACTAATCCAAAAGAAGAGAGACTAATCCAAAAGAAGAGAGACTAATCCAACAGGAGAGAGACTAATCAACAGGAGAGACTAATCAACAGGAGAGACTAATCAACAGGAGAGAGACTAATCAACAGGAGAGAGACTAATCAACAGGAGACTAATCCAAAAGGAGAGAGACTAATCAACAGGAGAGACTAATCAACAGGAGACTAATCCAAAAGGAGAGGGACTAATCAACAGGAGAGACTAATCAACAGGAGACTAATCCAAAAGGAGAGAGACTAATCAACAGGAGAGACTAATCAACAGGAGAGACTAATCAACAGGAGACTAATCCAAAAGGAGAGAGACTAATCAACAGGAGAGACTAATCAACAGGAGAGACTAATCAACAGGAGACTAATCCAAAAGGAGAGAGACTAATCAACAGGAGAGACTAATCAACAGGAGAGACTAATCAACAGGAGAGACTAATCCACAGGGAGAGACTAATCCACAGGGAGAGAGACTAATCAACAGGAGAGAGACTAATCAACAGGAGAGAGACTAATCACCAGGAGAGAGACTAATCACCAGGAGAGAGACTAATCACCAGGAGAGAGACTAATCACCAGGAGAGAGACTAATCACCAGGAGAGAGACTAATCACCAGGAGAGAGACTAATCCACATGGAGAGAGACTAATCCACATGGAGAGAGACTAATCCACATGGAGAGAGACTAATCAACAGGAGAGAGACTAATCAACAGGAGAGAGACTAATCAACAGGAGAGAGACTAATCACCAGGAGAGAGACTAATCACCAGGAGAGAGACTAATCAACAGGAGAGAGACTAATCAACAGGAGAGAGACTAATCAACAGGAGAGACTAATCACAGGAGAGAGACTAATCAACAGGAGAGACTAATCAACAGGAGAGAGACTAATCACCAGGAGAGAGACTAATCACCAGGAGAGAGACTAATCACCAGGAGAGAGACTAATCAACAGGAGAGAGACTAATCAACAGGAGAGAGACTAATCAACAGGAGAGACTAATCAACAGGAGAGAGACTAATCACCAGGAGAGAGACTAATCAACAGGAGAGAGACTAATCAACAGGAGAGAGACTAATCAACAGGAGAGAGACTAATCACCAGGAGAGAGACTAATCAACAGGAGAGAGACTAATCAACAGGAGAGAGACTAATCACCAGGAGAGACTAATCACCAGGAGAGAGACTAATCAACAGGAGAGAGACTAATCAACAGGAGAGAGACTAATCAACAGGAGAGAGACTAATCAACAGGAGAGAGACTAATCAACAGGAGAGAGACTAATCAACAGGAGAGAGACTAATCAACAGGAGAGAGACTAATCACCAGGAGAGAGACTAATCAACAGGAGAGAGACTAATCAACAGGAGAGAGACTAATCAACAGGAGAGAGACTAATCAACAGGAGAGAGACTAATCAACAGGAGAGAGACTAATCACCAGGAGAGAGACTAATCAACAGGAGAGAGACTAATCAACAGGAGAGAGACTAATCAACAGGAGAGAGACTAATCAACAGGAGAGAGACTAATCAACAGGAGAGAGACTAATCAACAGGAGAGAGACTAATCAACAGGAGAGAGACTAATCAACAGGAGAGAGACTAATCAACAGGAGAGACTAATCAACAGGAGAGAGACTAATCAACAGGAGAGAGACTAATCAACAGGAGAGAGACTAATCAACAGGAGAGAGACTAATCAACAGGAGAGAGACTAATCAACAGGAGAGAGACTAATCAACAGGAGAGACTAATCAACAGGAGAGACTAATCAACAGGAGAGACTAATCAACAGAGACTAATCAACAGGAGAATCAACAGGAGAGAGACTAATCAACAGGAGAGAGACTAATCAACAGGAGACTAATCAACAGGAATCAACAGGAGAGACTAATCAACAGAGAGACTAATCAACAGGAGAGACTAATCAACAGGAGAGACTAATCAACAGGAGACTAATCAACAGAGAGACTAATCAACAGGAGAGAGACTAATCAACAGGAGAGACTAATCAACAGGAGACTAATCAACAGGAGAGAGACTAATCAACAGGAGAGACTAATCAACAGGAGACTAATCAACAGGAGAGAGACTAATCAACAGGAGACTAATCAACAGGAGAGACTAATCAACAGGAGACTAATCCAAAAGGAGAGAGACTAATCAACAGGAGAGACTAATCAACAGGAGAGACTAATCAACAGGAGAGAGACTAATCAACAGGAGAGAGACTAATCAACAGGAGAGACTAATCAACAGGAGAGAGACTAATCAACAGGAGAGAGACTAATCAACAGGAGAGAGACTAATCACCAGGAGAGAGACTAATCAACAGGAGAGAGACTAATCAACAGGAGAGAGACTAATCAACAGGAGAGAGACTAATCAACAGGAGAGAGACTAATCACCAGGAGAGAGACTAATCAACAGGAGAGAGACTAATCAACAGGAGAGAGACTAATCAACAGGAGAGAGACTAATCACCAGGAGAGAGACTAATCAACAGGAGAGACTAATCAACAGGAGAGAGACTAATCAACAGGAGAGACTAATCAACAGGAGAGAGACTAATCAACAGGAGAGACTAATCAACAGGAGAGAGACTAATCAACAGGAGAGAGACTAATCAACAGGAGAGACTAATCAACAGGAGAGAGACTAATCAACAGGAGAGAGACTAATCAACAGGAGAGAGACTAATCAACAGGAGAGACTAATCAACAGGAGAGACTAATCAACAGGAGAGACTAATCAACAGGAGAGACTAATCAACAGGAGAGACTAATCAACAGGAGACTAATCCAAAAGAAGAGAGACTAATCAACAGGAGAGAGACTAATCAACAGGAGAGACTAATCAACAGGAGAGGAGAGAGACTAATCAACAGGAGAGAGACTAATCAACAGGAGAGAGACTAATCAACAGGAGAGAGACTAATCAACAGGAGAGAGACTAATCAACAGGAGAGACTAATCAACAGGAGAGAGACTAATCAACAGGAGAGAGACTAATCAACAGGAGAGAGACTAATCACAGGAGAGAGACTAATCAACAGGAGAGAGACTAATCAACAGGAGAATCAACAGGAGAGAGACTAATCACCAGGAGAGAGACTAATCACCAGGAGAGAGACTAATCACCAGGAGAGAGACTAATCACCAGGAGAGAGACTAATCAACAGGAGAGAGACTAATCACCAGGAGAGAGACTAATCAACAGGAGAGACTAATCAACAGGAGAGACTAATCAACAGGAGAGAGACTAATCAACAGGAGAGAGACTAATCAACAGGAGAGACTAATCAACAGGAGAGAGACTAATCAACAGGAGAGAGACTAATCAACAGGAGAGAGACTAATCAACAGGAGAGAGACTAATCAACAGGAGAGAGACTAATCACCAGGAGAGAGACTAATCAACAGGAGAGAGACTAATCAACAGGAGAGAGACTAATCAACAGGAGAGAGACTAATCAACAGGAGAGACTAATCAACAGGAGAGAGACTAATCAACAGGAGAGAGACTAATCACCAGGAGAGAGACTAATCAACAGGAGAGAGACTAATCAACAGGAGAGAGACTAATCAACAGGAGAGACTAATCAACAGGAGAGAGACTAATCAACAGGAGAGAGACTAATCAACAGGAGAGAGACTAATCAACAGGAGAGACTAATCAACAGGAGAGAGACTAATCACCAGGAGAGAGGCTAATCACCAGGAGAGAGACTAATCAACAGGAGAGACTAATCAAAGAAAACTAAAAACTAACATTGTTTCCCCTTTCGGTAGGTTTTATCTTTGGATAAAAAAACACATGATTTTGTACGACTCAAAATGTGGTTTGATCTAGGTTTTAGGCTGCGTTTACACAGGCAGCAACATTCTGATATTTGATTCACTAATTGATCTTTTGGCCTATCACATCTGATCTGATCAGAATTGGGCTGCATGTGTAAACGCAGCCAAACGCTATCCAATAAACTGCCCCAGTCCTTCATATATATATATGTGTTTTTAAAGATGGTAAAACAACAGTGTACCTGATGAAGTCTCGCTCTGTGAAATGAAATGCACACAACAGATCCACCGTCTGAGAACGCAGCTCTTTGATTGGGTGCCGGGTGCGGGCGCGGACCTTGTCGATGCTATTTCGACCAATCTGGTTGAACTCCAGGTAACTGACCTCCAGGAAGAGGGCGGAACCAAGGCCAGAGGAGCAGGACTTGAACAGCTCATTGGTCGAGATCCCCACCTGGGAGAGGCAAAGGGGACGAGGGTTAGACAGTGGCTCACTTGAAATGATACCTAAGGTGATAAATAGCAGCTATTGTGTAACGGCTATCATTAAGTTTAACAACCAACCATCCACACATACAGACCTGGAAGGATCCTGACTGGTTGCTGGCTCGGTCCACGGCAATGTGAAAGGTTGGCCACTCCACCTGAAGCTCAGAGCTCCACCACCAGGTGGCAGTAGTAGTAACAACCCCATTCCAATCTCTATCCGTTACGCTAGCATTAGCATTACCGTTTGCATTAGCATTGGCGGTTGCGTAGTCAATCTGCTCCAGGCAGAAGCGGAATGTTCCAGCATACAGGAAGCAGGAGCAGTTGAATTCTAAAATCAAGTCAGATCAAAGTGTATTTGTAATATGGGATACAGCGTAGTGTACATAGCTTCCTACAACAGAGCACATATACAGTATTTAGAGAGTTTAGCCAGCTTTTAGAATTAATCAAATGTGATCGCTTTTCAGCATTGTATTTATCCATTCATGACGAAAATTTGGAATCTTGTTCAAATTCAGAAAATTCTGTGAACTGCTATTGGTCAATATTGCCCATGGGGAGCCAACATGGCTGCCATGAAATGTAGTTTCATTTAAATGCATCAATGCAGAAACCTCAATGTCCTCACTAAATACACGGCTCTGACTTTGAATGCGACAAGTTTTGTCTACAGACAATGTCGTTATCGACCAAGTAGAAACCAGAGCACTAACCTAATCTCCCCTCTGATTGGTTGGCTGGCAGGGTTCTGGTGAGCAGGGTGGCGTTAGTTTCCGTGTCAACCAGAGTTAGGGTCATGTTCCGGATGTGGGAGGAAGCGTTGTGGTCTGCGGTGTCGTAGTTGAGGAACACACTGCTGTTACTAAGTGCAACATGGACGGAGGGCCACAGGTGGAGGCCAGCCATAGCTATACAATCAGAGAAGGGGGCAGATTTATTTCAATAGTAGGTAGTTAGGTAGACGGTAAGAAAAATCATGTAGATATTAGCCCATTTCATCAATTATGGTATCTCTGTGTTTGTTTGTCTGTCTGTCTACCTCTAAGTTTCGGTCTCTGTCCGCCTCTCTAGGTCTCTGTCCGCCTCTCTAGGTCTCTGTCCGCCTCTCTAGGTCTCTGTCTAACGCCTCTAGGTCTCTGTCCGCCTCTCTAGGTCTCTGTCTGCCTCTCTAGGTCTCTGTCTAACTCTCTAGGTCTCTGTCCGCCTCTCTAGGTCTCTGTCTGCCTCTCTAGGTCTCTGTCTGCCTCTCTAGGTCTCTGGCCGCCTCTCTAGGTCTCTGTCTGCCTCTCTAGGTCTCTGTCTGCCTCTCTAGGTCTCATTTTCTGTCCGTCTGTCTGTCTGTCTCTGTCTCTGCCTCTCTGTGTCTCTCTCTGCCTGTCTCTGTGTCTCTCTCTCTGCCTGTCTGTGTCTCTGCGTGTCTCTGTGTCTCTCTCTCTGCCTGTCTCTGTGTCTCTCTCTCTGCCTGTCTCTGTGTCTCTCTCTCTGCCTGTCTCTGTGTCTCTCTCTCTGCCTGTCTGTGTCTCTGCGTGTCTCTGTGTCTCTCTCTATTTCTGTCCGTCTCTCTCTGTATCTTTGTAGTACAGGGCTGCAGTGGCATTGTGATGTGAGAATGCCGCTGTGTATAGGTCACATCCTGTCACACCCTACAAAGGGAAGAGGGTGGAGGAACAGACTGCCCCTCCCTTCAACCATCTCCCCCCATCTCTTCAACACTCTCTCTCTCCCTTCCCCTCTCCCCCTCTCTCCCTTCCCCCTCTCTCCCTTCCTCTCTCTCTCTCTCCCTCTCTCCCTTCCCCTCTCTCCCTTTATGTCCTGTCCCCGTGGTCTTTCCTCTCTCAGCAGGTTTGAATGGGTTTGGTTGACCTTCATACTAAAAACGTATGTCCCTATTGGCACCCTATTCCCTATTTAGTGCACTACTTTTGACCAGGACCCCATAGGGAATAGGGTGCCAATTGGGACAAACGTCAGTAGCAAGAGGTAGAGTAGAACAAAGAGGACTGTATTTATAGAAATCAACTTTGTTGTGTGCATGTGTGTTTATGTGCCTTCAAAAAGTCTCACCACTTGACTTGTTCCAGATTTTGTTGCGTTACAAATTGGGATTAAAATGGATTTAATTGTACTTTATTTATTTTCAACGATCTACACAAAATACTGTAATGTCAAAGTAGAAGGAAACTAACCTAGTGGTTAGAGTGTAGAGGTGACAGCGAGGCCTAGTGGTTAGAGTGGAGGGGAGGCAGGTAGCCTAGTGGTTAGAGTGGAGGGGTGGCAGGTAGCCTAGTGGTTAGAGTGGAGGGGTGGCAGGTAGCCTAGTGGTTAGAGTGGAGGGGTGGCAGGTAGCCTAGTGGTTAGAGTGGAGGGGAGGCAGGTAGCCTAGTGGTTAGAGTGGAGGGGTGGCAGGTAGCCTAGTGGTTAGAGTGGAGGGGCGGCAGGTAGCCTAGTGGTTAGAGTGGAGGGGCGGCAGGTAGCCTAGTGGTTAGAGTGGAGGGGCGGCAGGTAGCCTAGTGGTTAGAGTGGAGGGGCGGCAGGTAGCCTAGTGGTTAGAGTGGAGGGGAGGCAGGTAGCCTAGTGGTTAGAGTGGAGGGGTGGCAGGTAGCCTAGTGGTTAGAGTGGAGGGGCGGCAGGTAGCCTAGTGGTTAGAGTGTAGGGGCGGCAGGTAGCCTAGTGGTTAGAGTGGAGGGGTGGAGGGGTGGCAGGTAGCCTAGTGATTAGAGTGGAGGGGTGGCTGGTAGCCTAGTGGTTAGAGTGGAGGGTAGGCAGGTAGCCTAGTGGTTAGAGTGGAGGGGCGGCAGGTAGCCTAGTGGTTAGAGTGTAGGGGCGGCAGGTAGCCTAGTGGTTAGAGTGGAGGGGTGGCAGGTAGCCTAGTGATTAGAGTGGAGGGGTGGCTGGTAGCCTAGTGGTTAGAGTGGAGGGTAGGCAGGTAGCCTAGTGGTTAGAGTGGAGGGGAGGCAGGTAGCCTAGTGGTTAGAGTGGAGGGGTGGCAGGTAGCCTAGTGGTTAGAGTGGAGGGTAGGCAGGTAGCCTAGTGGTTAGAGTGGAGGGGAGGCAGGTAGCCTAGTGGTTAGAGTGGAGGGGTGGCAGGTAGCCTAGTGATTAGAGTGGAGGGGTGGCTGGTAGCCTAGTGGTTAGAGTGGAGGGTAGGCAGGTAGCCTAGTGGTTAGAGTGGAGGGTAGGCAGGTAGCCTAGTGGTTAGAGTGGAGGGGCGGCAGGGTAGCCTAGTGGTTAGAGTGGAAGGGCGGCAGGTAGCCTAGTGGTTAGAACGCTGGACTAGTAACCAAAAGGTTGCTAGATCAAATCCCAGAGCTGACAAGGTAAAAATCTGTTGTTCTACCCCTGAACAAGGCAGTTAACCCACTGTTCCTAGGCCATCATTGTTAATAAAAATATGTTCTTAACTGACTTGCCTCGTTAAATAAAGGTTAAAAAATAAATAAAAATGTATGTATGTATGTACAGTTGAAGTCGGAAGTTTACATACACCTTCGCCAAATACATTTAAACTCAGTTTTTCAGTTAGGATCACCACTTTATTTGAAGAATGTGAAATGTCAGAATAATAGCAGAGAGGATTATTTATTTCAGCTTTTATTTCTTTCATCACATTCCCAGTGGGTCAGAAGTTTACATACACTCAATTAGTAAGAAAGACTCACAGCTGTAATCGCTGCCAAAGGTGATTCTAACATGTATTGACTCAGGGGTATGAATACTTATGTAAATTAGATATTTCTGTATTTCATTTTCAAAACATTTTCAAAAAGTTCTAAAACCTTTTTCACTTTGTCATTATGGGGTATTGTGATGTCATTATGGGGTATTGTGATGTCATTATGGGGTATTGTGATGTCATTATGGGGTATTGTGATGTCATTATGGGGTATTGAGTGTAGATGGGTGAGAAAAAACTAATTGAATCCATTATGAATTCAGGCTGTAACACAACATGTGGACTAATACTTTCTGAATGCTGTGTGTGTGTGTGTGTGTGTGTGTGTGTGTGTGTGTGTGTGTGTGTGTGTGTGTGTGTGTGTGTGTGTGTGTGTGTGTGTGTGTGTGTGTGTGTGTGTGTGTGTGTGTGTGTGTGTGTGTGTGTGTGTGTGTGTGTGTGTCAAAAGGTAAATATGCGTAACAAAGAAAGTACATATCTACTTACAAGTCACTGACAGTACATTGATAACGAGCACATTTGGGAAAGAGGAAACAGTACCCAGCGTAATTTATTTTAATTGTTTTGCACCCTGCTCTGGAGCATCATACCCTGCATCATACCCTGCTACCGAGCATCATACCCTGCTACCGAGCATCATACCCTGTATCATACCCTGCTACCGAGCATCATACCCTGCATCATACCCTGCTACCGAGCATCATACCCTGCTACCGAGCATCATACCCTGCATCATACCCTGCTACCGAGCATCATACCCTGCTACAGATCATAATACCCTGCTACCGAGCATCATACCCTGCTACCGAGCATCATACCCTGCTACCGAGCATCATACCCTGCTACCGAGCATCATACCCTGCTACCGAGCATCATACCCTGCTACCCGAGCATCATACCCTGCTACAGATCATAATACCCTGCTACCGAGCATCATACTCTGCTACCGAGCATCATACCCTGCTACCTGAGCATCATACCCTGCTACCGAGCATCATACCCTGCATCATACCCTGCTACCGAGCATCATACCCTGCTACCGAGCATCATACCCTGCATCATACCCTGCTACCGAGCATCATACCCTGCTACCGAGCATCATACCCTGCTACCGAGCATCATACCCTGCATCATACCCTGCTACCGAGCAACATACCCTGCTCCCGAGCATCGTACCCTGCTACCGAGCATCGTACCTTGCTACCGAGCATCGTACCTTGCTACCAAGCATCGTACCTTGCTACCAAGCATCATACCTTGCTCCCGAGCATCACACCTTGCTACTTATTATGCATCTCAGTGAGACCCTATCACAGGGATGGGACTGGTTCAATGAGGACCTGTACGGTGTGCACGGTTTCACTCCAGCCCATCACTAACACACTTTACGGACACCCCTGTACCCCCTCAAGCATACAAAATATATACAGTGCCTTGCAAAAGTATTCGGCCCCCTTGAACTTTGCGATCTTTTGCCACATTTCAGGCTTCAAACATATAGATATAAAACTGTATTTTTTTGTGAAGAATCAACAACAAGTGGGACACAATCATGAAGTGGAACGACATTTATTGGATATCCATAAAAAGTGTTGTTTAAAGTTTGCCACAAGCCACCTGGGAGACACACCAAACATGTGGAAGAAGGTGCTCTGGTCAGATGAAACCAAAATTGAACTTTTTGGCAACAATGCAAAACGTTATGTTTGGCGTAAAAGCAACACAGCTCATCACCCTGAACACACCATCCCCACTGTCAAACATGGTGGTGGCAGCATCATGGTTTGGGCCTGCTTTTCTTCAGCAGGGACAGGGAAGATGGTTAAAATTGATGGGAAGATGGATGGAGCCAAATACAGGACCATTCTGGAAGAAAACCTGATGGAGTCTGCAAAAGACCTGAGACTGGGACGGAGATTTGTCTTCCAACAAGACAATGATCCAAAACATAAAGCAAAATCTACAATGGAATGGTTCAAAAATAAACATATCCAGGTGTTAGAATGGCCAAGTCAAAGTCCAGACTTGAATCCAATCGAGAATCTGTGGAAAGAACTGAAAACTGCTGTTCACAAATACTCTCCATCCAACCTCACTGAGCTCAAGCTGTTTTGCAAGGAGGAATGGGAAAACATTTCAGTCTCTCGATGTGCAAAACTGATAGACATACCCCAAGCGACTTACAGCTGTAATCGCAGCAAAAGGTGGCGCTACAAAGTATTAACTTAAGGGGGCTGAATAATTTTGCACGCCCAATTTTTCAGTTTTTGATTTGTTAAAAAAGTTTGAAATATCCAATAAATGTCGTTCCACTTCATGATTGTGTCCCACTTGTTGTTGATTCTTCACAAAAAAAATACAGTTTTATATCTTTATGTTTGAAGCCTGAAATGTGGCAAAAGGTCGCAAAGTTCAAGGGGGCCGAATACTTTCGCAAGGCACTGTATATAAACATACAAAACATGTATACAAACATACATATATATACAGTGGGGCAAAAAAGTATTTAGTCAGCCACCAATTGTGCAAGTTCTCCCACTTAAAAAGATGAGACCTGCAATTGTCATCATATGTACACTTCAACTATGACAGACAAAATGAGAAAAAAATCCAGAAAAACACATTGTAGGATTTTTTATTAATTAATTTGCAAATTATGGTGGAAAATAAGTATTTGGTCACCTACAAACAAGCAAGATTTCTGGCTCTCACAGACCTGTAACTTCTTCTTTAAGAGGCTCCTCTGTCCTCTACTCGTTACCTGTATGAATGGCACCTGTTTGAACTTGTTATCAGTACAAAAGACACCTGTCCACAACCTCAAACAGTCACACTCCAAACTCCACTATGGCCAAGACCAAAGACCTGTCAAAGGACACCAGAAACAAAATTGTAGACCTGCACCAGGCTGGGAAGATCTGCAATAGGTAAGTAAGCAGCTTGGTTTGAAGAAATCAACTGTGGGAGCAATTATTAGGAAATGGAAGACATACATGACCACTGATAATCTCCCTCGATCTGGGGCTCCACGCAAGATCTCAACCCGTGGGGTCAAAATGATCACAAGAACGGTGAGCAAAAATCTCAGAACCACACGGGGGGACCTAGTGAATGACCTGCAGAGATCTGGGACCAAAGTAACAAAGCCTACCATCAGTAACACACTATGCCGCCAGGGACTCAAATCCTGCACTGCCAGATGTGTCCCCCTGCTTAGGCCAGTACATGTCCAGGCCCGTCTGAAGTTTGCTAGAGAGCATTTGGATGATCCAGAAGAAGATTGGGAGAATGCCATATGGTCAGATGAAACCAAAATATAACTTTTTGGTAAAAACTAAACTCATCGTGTTTGGAGGACAAAGAATGCTGAGTTACATCCAAAGAACACCATACCTACTTTGAAGCATGGGGGTGGAAACATCATGCGTTGGGGCTGTTTTTCTGCAAAGGGACCAGGACGACTGATCCGTGTAAAGGAAAGAATGAATGGGGCCATGTATCATGAGATTTTGAGTGAAAACCTCCTTCCATCAGTAAGGGCATTGAATATGAAACGTGGCTGGGTCTTTCAGCATGACAATGATCCCAAACACACCGCCCGGGCAAGGAAGGAGTGGCTTCGTAAGAAGCATTTCAAGGTCCTGGAGTGGCCTAGCCAGTCTCCAGATCTCAACCTGTTACTGTAATTTAATTATACCAATGTGTTTTCATTAATTGAATTCCCTTAATCTATTTTATGAGAATTTGTAAGATTCTTGTTTGCATAAAATAGACGGAGACCAGTCTTATCAATAATATGTAACAGAATTTATTCTCGGAGCGCGTTGCCAAGTTACCACGAGTAACAGTTTATATACAATAACATGCCGTCATTTCATTGCTTAACAGAATCCCCTCCTCTCGACCGGGACAAAGGGAACTTTAAAAGTTCATTCTGAACTCATTCTGACCCCGCCAGCACATACACAGGACACACAACACAGCTGAATTAACTTTTGACCCCTCAACATTATCGATCACCACTTAGCTGACAGTTCTAATTAACAGAAAACCTAGGAATGCACGCACTGCCTTATCTAAAACACCCCAGAGCTCAGTTTCGTCGGTTCAACCATAGGTTAACTACCTTATCTGTTTACTTAATCCACAACCCATTCCTTACTTCCTAGTTGGAATGGTGTTCATTAACTTTAATTACTCATTGTACGTGTCACACAATCCCTTCTTATGAATTCAGATATAATAAAACAGAGTATAAGTTTACTTAGTTACAGTTTCATTTAAAATAAGACTATTGTTCAGTCATTTAATCATCATTTTCCTAACACAACCCCATAGAAAATCTTTGGAGGGAGTTGAAAGTCTGTGTTGCCCAGCAACAGCCCCAAAACATCACTGCTCTAGAGGAGATCTGCATGGAGGAATGGGCCAAAATACCAGCAACAGTGTGTGAAAACCTTGTGAAGACTTACAGAAAACGTTTGACCTCTGTCATTGCCAACAAAGGGTTAATAACAAAGTATTGAGGTAAACTTTTGTTATTGGCCAAATACTTATTTTCCACCATAATTTGCAAATAAATTCATTAAAAATCCTACAATGTGATTTTCTGGATTTTTTTCTTCTCATTTTGTCTGTCATAGTTGAAGTGTACCTATGATGAAAATTACAGGCCTCTCATCTTTTTAAGTGGGAGAACTTGCACAATTGGTGGCTGACTAAATACTTTTTGCCACACTGTGTGTGTGTGTGTGTGTGTGTGTGTGTGTGTGTGTGTGTGTGTGTGTGTGTGTGTGTGTGTGTGTGTGTGTGTGTGTGTGTGTGTGTGTGTGTGTGTGTGTGTGTGTGTGTGTGTGTGTGTGTGTGTGTGTGTGTGTGTGTGTGTGTGTGTGTGTGTGTGTGTGTGTGTGTGTGTGTGTGTGTGTGTGTGTGTGTGTGTGTGTGTGTGTGTGTGTGTATATATACATATATATCACACACACACAAAATACATACACAAAATAACCCAGAATGACATCTGCATTGCTTGCTGTTTTAGGCTGGGTTTCTGTACAGCACTTTGTGACATCGGCTGATGTAAAAAGAGCTTTATCAATACAGTTCATAGATATGACGCTCCATTCCAGCGTGTCCAATAGGAAGAGGAGCAACGGCGTGGAACCCCGTGGCAAAGTTTTGTTTCAGGCCAGCACTAAAACCCTCAAGCCCCTCCCACTCACCATATCCCAGCGTGGCCAATAGGAAGAGGAGCAGCGGTGTCGGCGTGGAACCCTGTGGCATTCCGATGCATGAGCCCCGGAACCCCCGTCACACCGCATGACACTCCTCCTCCAACATCCCAAAGGCTCTGAGGAAACACACACAGACCAATCAGGACACACCAATACAAACTAATATGCTGCTGTTAGTGATAGACAACATACTCAGAATGATACCTGGTGATATGGTGCTGTTAGACAACATACTCAGAATGATACCTGGTGATATGGTGCTGCTAGACAACATACTCAGAATGTTACCTGGTGATATGGTGCTGTTAGACAACACACTCAGAATGATACCTGGTGATATGGTGCTGTTAGACAACACACTCAGAATGATACCTGGTGATATGGTGCTGCTAGACAACATACTCAGAATGTTACCTGGTGATATGGTGCTGTTAGACAACATACTCAGAATGATACCTGGTGATATGGTGCTGTTAGACAACACACTCAGAATGTTACCTGGTGATATGGTGCTGTTAGACAACATACTCAGAATGATACCTGGTGATATGGTGCTGTTAGACAACACACTCAGAATGTTACCTGGTGATATGGTGCTGTTAGACAACATACTCAGAATGTTACCTGGTGATATGGTGCTGTTAGACAACACACTCAGAATGTTACCTGGTGATATGGTGCTGCTAGACAACACACTCAGAATGTTACCTGGTGATATGGTGCTGATAGTGATAGACAACAAGTAGAGAAAGAATACAGAATGCTTTGGGTTCATTTGAGTGTCTAGGTCTGAAAAATGAAAGCTCATGTTAGCTCCTAGTGCTAATGCCTCAACGTTATCTCAGTGGGCTAATTCCTGCATACAGTAGGTAATGGACATAGGTTACTGTGTAAAGGGTACAGCATGACTGTATAAAGGGTACAGCATTACTGTGTAATGTGTTTAGGGTACAGCATTACTGTGTAATGTGTTTAGGGTACAGCATTACTGTGTAAAGGGTACAGCATTACTGTGTAAAGGGTACAGCATTACTGTGTAATGTGTAAAGGGTACAGCATTACTGTGTAATGGGTACATCATTACTGTGTATAGGGTACAGCATTACTGTGTAAAGGGTACAGCATTACTGTGTATAGGGTACAGCATTACTGTGTAATGTGTAAAGGGTACAGCATTACTGTGTATAGGGTACAGCATTACTGTGTAATGTGTAAAGGGTACAGCATTACTGTGTAAAGGGTACAGCATTACTGTGTAATGTGTTTAGGGTACAGCATTACTGTGTAAAGGGTACAGCATTACTGTATAATGTGTTTAGGGTACAGCATTACTGTGTAAAGGGTACAGCATTACTGTGTAATGTGTTTAGGGTACAGCATTACTGTGTAAAGGGTACAGCATTACTGTATAATGTGTTTAGGGTACAGCATTACTGTGTAAAGGGTACAGCATTACTGTATAATGTGTTTAGGGTACAGCATTACTGTGTAAAGGGTACAGCATTACTGTATAATGTGTTTAGGGTACAGCATTACTGTGTAAAGGGTACAGCATTACTGTGTAATGTGTTTAGGTACAGCATTACTGTGTAAAGGGTACAGCATTACTGTATAATGTGTTTAGGGTACAGCATTACTGTGTAAAGGGTACAGCATTACTGTGTAAAGGGTACAGCATTACTGTGTAAAGGGTACAGCATTACTGTGTAATGGGTACAGCATTACTGTGTAATGGGTACATCATTACTGTGTATAGGGTACAGCATTACTGTGTAATGTAAAGTGTGTTAAAAGACATGACAGTACCACACTCACTGAGCTATAGCGTATCAAAAATACAAGGACAAGAACATGTTGAAGTCAACTAGTAAAGACGGTCGTCTGATTTACACTGTTCTGATCCCCCTTTCACCTTTTAAATCGCTAGGATGAAAAACACACTCACAGCGTGACCCCCGGCTCAGTCACACTCACAGCGTGAACCTCGGCTCAGTCACACTCACCGCGTGAACCTCGGCTCAGTCACACTCACAGCGTGACCCTCGGCTCAGTCACACTCACAGCGTGACCCCTCGGCTCTGTCACACTCACAGCGTGACCCTCGGCTCTGTCACACTCACAGCGTGATCCCGGCTCAGTCACACTCACAGCGTGAACCTCGGCTCTGTCACACTCACCGCGTGACCCTCGGCTCAGTCACACTCACAGCGTGACCCCCTCGGCTCTGTCACACTCACAGCGTGACCCTCGGCTCAGTCACACTCACAGCGTGACCCTCGGCTCAGTCACACTCACAGCGTGACCCCGGCTCTGTCACACTCACAGCGTGACCCCGGCTCAGTCACACTCACAGCGTGAACCTCGGCTCAGTCACACTCACCGCGTGAACCTCGGCTCAGTCACACTCACAGCGTGACCCTCGGCTCAGTCACACTCTCTCCTAACTGAAATAAACGTAATTACTGCCTGTAAGCACAATGGAGCTGCTCCCTCTCCTCTCCTCTCCTCTCCTCTCCTCCCTCTCCCTCTCCCTCTCCTCTCCTCCCCTCCCCCTCCCCTCCCCTCCCCCTCTCCTCCCCTCCCCTCCCCTCCCCTCTCTCCTCCCCTCCCTCCTCCCCTCCCTGATATAGTTTTTCCATACAGTGTGGAACAGTGAAGTTAAAATAACTGTCTGGTGATAGAGTTTTATTTAGCAGGGAATACACTGTGTGTAATACACTGTGTTCCGTTATGTAACTGTCCATAACACCCTCTGTTTCCATTATCCACAACACAGAAAAGCCACCCTCTGTGTTCTGTTAGACAGGTAACTCTTTATCCACATTATAGCAGGGGTGTAAAGCCATAACACCCTCTGTGTTCTGTTAGACAGGTAACTCTTTATCCACATTATAGCAGGGGGTGTAAAGCCATAACACCCTCTGTGTTCTGTTAGACAGGTAACTCTTTATCCACATTATAGCAGGGGGTGTAAAGCCATAACACCCTCTGTGTTCCGTTAGACAGGTAACTCTTTATCCACATTATAGCAGGGGGTGTAAAGCCATAACACCCTCTGTGTTCTGTTAGACAGGTAACTCTTTATCCACAACACAGCAGGAGGTGTAAAGCCATAACACCCTCTGTGTTCTGTTAGACAGGTAACTCTTTATCCACAACACAGCAGGGGGTGTAAAGCCATAACACCCTCTGTGTTCTGTTAGACAGGTAACTCTTTATCCACAACACAGCAGGGGGTGTAAAGCCATAACACCCTCTGTGTTCTGTTAGACAGGTAACTCTTTATCCACATTATAGCAGGGGGTGTAAAGCCATAACACCCTCTGCGTTCTGTTAGACAGGTAACTCTTTATCCACATTATAGCAGGGGGTGTAAAGCCATAACACCCTCTGTGTTCTGTTAGACAGGTAACTCTTTATCCACATTATAGCAGAGGGTGTAAAACCAGAACATCTACATTTTTTCCAGCAGCAGACTATGTTCGATAATGTCAAAAGCCTCACTGAAGTCTAACAAAACAGCCCCCACAGTCATTTTATTATAGATTTCTCTCAGCCAATTTTATTTTATTTGACCTTTATTTAACTCAGCAAGTCAGTTAAGAACAAATTCTTATTTTCAATGACGGCCTAGGAACAGTGGGTTAACTGCCTGTTCAGGGGCAGAACGGCAGATTTGTACCTTGTCAGCTCGGGGGTTTGAACTTGCAACCTTCCGGTGGTTACTAGTCCAACACTCTAACCACTAGGCTACCCTGCCGTCCCAATCATCAGTCATTTGTGTAAGTGCTGTGCTTGTTGAATGTCCTTCCCTATAAGCTGAAAGTCTGTCAATTTTGTTTACTGTACAATAGCATTGACAAGATACAAACACCATTTTTTCCAGAAGTTTAGTAAAGGTTGGTAACAGCCTGATTGGTCGGCCATTTGAGCCAGTTAGGGGGGCTTTACTATTCTTAGGTGGGGGAATAGTTTTTGCTTCCCTCCAGGTCTGAGGGCACACGCAATTTCTATTACATTTCTGCTTAATATCTGCTTAAATAGAAGATGTGGCAAACAGGAATGGCAATATCGTCCGCTATTTTCAGGATAATAATAATAATAAATAATAATAATAATAATAATAAATTCCAAGTTCTCATAACCCGGTGGCTTGTTATTGTTGACATTCTTTCACTTCTTCCAAACTCACTTTAAGGAATTCAAAATTACAACGCTTGACTTTCATCATTTGGTCCGTTTTCCTTGGATGTGTAGTATCAGCGTTTGTTGCTGGCATGCCCATGGCCTAAATTCGCTAGTCTTACCAATTCATTTTTTTTTTAAAGTAGTTGGTAATATCAGTGGGTTTTGTGATGAATGAGACATGATGGAGCAGAGTTTGCCTTTTTGTGATGAATGAGCCATCTGATTCAATGAATGATGGAGCAGAGTTTGCCTTTTTGCCCTAAATTTCATTTAAAAGATTCTCCAAAGTCTTTTTACTATCATTATTTGTCATTTATCTTTGTTTCATTGTGTAATTTCTTCTTCTTTTTATTCAGTTTAGTCACATGATCCCTCTAGTTGCGGTACGTTAGCCAATCCGCTAGCAAACAATTGTGGCATTGGAACTCCGGAGTGTCAATATCATATAAAACATCTTAAAAAATATTAAAAAATATCAAATATTTAAAAAACAAAAATCTTCTACATCTTCTATCTTCTGCTGCAAAGGTTCATTACCGTAGTCATTCCAGGCTACATTGCAACCCAACTAGCTGAGTAGTTAGTAGTAGGTGTTGACACAGATATCCGAGTTCTTGAGTTCGGATATTTTTCAGGGTGGAGTCGGGCGTCTGTTTCATTGGCCCATCCGGTATGAACAGTTGGAACAGCCGAGTCGGAGTTGAAGTCGTATTCAAAGTCGAAAAGGAGGTCAGTAACTGTCGGTCTGATGTCCAGAAGTGCTTGGCGGTCATAGGTAGTATGAACTTTGATAAACGTGATAACAAGTCAATAGCAGGTTGAAACTCTTTAAGATGTAGTAATAATACCTAGCGATAGAAGAAGAAAAAACAGGAGGTTGGTGGAACCTTAACTTGGGGAGGACGGGCTCCAGGTAAGGAATGGAGTGGAATCAGTGGAATTGTATCAAGTACATCAAACACGTGTCCAGGTCCATTTGTTCCGTTCCGGACATTATTAGGACATTTAAAATAAAAGACAATCAGAATGAGCAATTATATAAGTCTCCACTGATTATAAATATATGGACACACATGATCAAAAAGTTAAAATAAACAGACAATCATTATAAATATATGGAAATATTAGAATGAGCAATTATATAAGGACAGAAAAGTCCTGATTATAAATATATGGACAGAAAAGTGGACAGTTATTATTATAAATATATGGACAGAAAAGTGGACCTGATTATAAATATATGGACAGAAAACAGTGGACAACGGTAGTTATATAAATCCAGATTATAAATATATGGACAGAAAAGTGGACAACGGTAGTTATATAGGATGAACCATGACCAGAATACAGTAGATACAGTTGAAGTCAGAAGTTTACATACACCTTAGCCAAATATATTTAAACTCAGTTTCACAATTCCTGACATTTAATCTGGGTAAAGATTCCCTGTTTTAGGTCAGTTAGGATCACCACTCTATTTTAAAGAATATGAAATGTCAGAATAATAGTAGAGAGAATTATTTATTTCAGCTTTTATTTCTTTCATCACATTCCCAGTGGGTCAGAAGTCTACATACACTCAATTAGTATTTGGTAGCATTTCCTTTAAATTGTTTAACTTGGGTCAAATGTTTCAGGTGCTTCACGGTTGGGATGATGTTCTTTGGCTTGTAAACCTCCCCCTTTTTCCTCCAAACATAACGATGGTCAAAAAGTACAATCTTTGTCCCCATGTGCAGTTGCAAACTGTAGTCCAGTGGCCTTTCAGGTCATGTCGATATAGGACTCGTTTTACTGTGGATATAAATACTTTTGTACCCGTTTCCTCCAGCATCTTCATAAGGTCCTTTGCTGTTGTTCTGGGATTGATTTGCACTTTTCACACCAAAGAACATTCATCTGAGCGGTATGACGGCTGCGTGGTCCCATGGTGTTTATACTTGCATACTATTGTTTGTACAGATGAACGTGGTACCTTCAGGCGTTTGGAAATTGCCCCCAAGGATGAACCAGACTTGTGGAGGTCGAAAATTTATTTTCGCAGGTCTTGGCTGATTTCTTTTGATTTTCCCATGACGTCAAGCAAAGAGGCGCTGAGTTTGAAGTTAGGCCTTGAAATACATCCACAGGTACACCTCCAATTGACTCAAATTATGTCAATTAGCCTATCAGAAGCTTCTAAAGCCATGACATCATTTTCTGGAATTTTCCAAGCTGTTTAAAGGCACAGTCAACTTAGTGTATGTAAACTTCCGACCCACTGGAATTGTGATAGATTATTTCACTTATAATTCACTCTGTCTGTAAACAATTGTTGGAAAAATTACTTGTGTCATGCACAAAGTAGATGTCCTAACCGACTTGCCAAAACTATAGTTTGTTAACAGAAAAATGTGTGGAGTGGTTGAAAAACGAGTTAATGACTCCAACCTAAGTGTATGTAAACTTCCGACTTCAACTGTACATATGAAGTAGGTAAAACAGTATACATTATTAAAGTGACCAGTGTTCAATGATGTTCAATAGGGAAAAGTAGTCTCAGGTTCAGGACAGGGTACTGAGTGGAGGCTAGTAACAGTGACTAAGGTTCAGGGCAGGGTACTGAGTGGAGGCTGGCTAGTAACAGTTACTAAGGTTCAGGGCAGGGTACTGAGTGGAGGCTGGCTAGTAACAGTGACTACGGTTCAGGGCAGGGTACTGCCAGCTAGTAACAGTGACTAAGGTTCAGGGCAGGGTACTGAGTGGAGGCTGGCTAGTAACAGTGACTACGGTTCAGGGCAGGGTGGTGGAGGCTGGCTAGTAACAGTGACTAAGGTTCAGGACAGGGTCTGAGTGGAGGCTAGTAACAGTGACCAAGGTTCAGGACAGGCTGGGTGGTAGCCAGCTAGTAACAGTGACTAAGGTTCAGGACAGACTGAGTGGAGGCCGGCTAGTAACATTGACTAAGGTTCAGGGCAGGGTACTGAGTGGAGGCTGGCTAGTAACAGTGACTAAGGTTCAGGGCAGGGTACTGAAGGCTGGTAACAGTGACTAAGGTTCAGGGCAGGGTACTGGGTGGAGGCTGGCTAGTAACAGTGACTAAGGTTCAGGGTACTGAGTGGAGGCTGGCTAGTAACAGTGACTAAGGTTCAGGGCAGGGTGGTGGAGCTGGCTAGTAACAGTGACTAAGGTTCAGGGTAGAGACTGAGTGGAGCTGGCTAGTAACAGTGACTAAGGTTCAGGGTAGAGAACCGGGTGGTAGCTGGCTAGTAACAGTGACTAAGGTTCAGGGTAGAGAACCGGGTGGTAGCCGGCTAGTAACAGTGACTAAGGTTCAGGGTAGAGAACCGGGTGGTAGCCGGCTAGTAACAGTGACTAAGGTTCAGGGTAGAGAACCGGGTGGTAGCCGGCTAGTAACAGTGACTAAGGTTCAGGGTAGAGAACCGGGTGGTAGCCGGCTAGTAACAGTGACTAAGGTTCAGGACAGGGTACTGGGTGGTAGCCGGCTAGTAACAGTGACTAAGGTTCAGGACAGGGTACTGGGTGGTAGCCAGCTAGTAACAGTGACTAAGGTTCAGGACAGGGTACTGGGTGGTAGCCGGCTAGTAACAGTGACTAAGGTTCAGGACAGGGTACTGGGTGGTAGCCAGCTAGTAACAGTGACTAAGGTTCAGGGTAGAGAACCGGGTGGTAGCCGGCTAGTAACAGTGACTAAGGTTCAGGGTAGAGAACCGGGTGGTAGCCGGCTAGTAACAGTGACTAAGGTTCAGGACAGGGTACTGGGTGGTAGCCGGCTAGTAACAGTGACTAAGGTTCAGGACAGGGTACTGGGTGGTAGCCGGCTAGTAACAGTGACTAAGGTTCAGGACAGGGTACTGGGTGGTAGCCGGCTAGTAACAGTGACTAAGGTTCAGGACAGGGTACTGGGTGGTAGCCGGCTAGTAACAGTGACTAAGGTTCAGGACAGGGAACTGGGTGGTAGCCGGCTAGTAACAGTGACTAAGGTTCAGGACAGGGTACTGGGTGGTAGCCGGCTAGTAACAGTGACTAAGGTTCAGGACAGGGTACTGGGTGGTAGCCGGCTAGTAACAGTGACTAAGGTTCAGGACAGGGAACTGGGTGGTAGCCGGCTAGTAACAGTGACTAAGGTTCAGGGCAGGGTACTGGGTGGAGGCTGGCTAGTAACAGTGACTAAGGTTCAGGGCAGGGTACTGAGTGGAGGCTAGTAACAGTGACTAAGGTTCAGGGCAGGGTACTGGGTGGAGGCTGGCTAGTAACAGTGACTAAGGTTCAGGGCAGGGTACTGGGTGGTAGGCTGGCTAGTAACAGTGACTAAGGTTCAGGGCAGGGTACTGAGTGGAGGCTGGCTAGTAACAGTTACTACGGTTCAGGGCAGGGTACTGAGTGGAGGCTGGCTAGTAACAGTGACTAAGGTTCAGGGCAGGGTACTGAGTGGAGGCTGGCTAGTAACAGTGACTAAGGTTCAGGGCAGGGTACTGAGTGGAGGCTGGCTAGTAACAGTGACTAAGGTTCAGGGCAGGGTACTGAGTGGAGGCTGGCTAGTAACAGTGACTACGGTTCAGGGCAGGGTACTGAGTGGAGGCTGGCTAGTAACAGTTACTAAGGTTCAGGACAGGGTACTGAGTGGAGGCTAGTAACAGTGACCAAGGTTCAGGACAGGTACTGGGTGGTAGCCGGCTAGTAACAGTGACTAAGGTTCAGGGCAGGGTACTGAGTGGAGGCTAGTAACAGTGACTAAGGTTCAGGGCAGGGTACTGGGTGGAGGCTGGCTAGTAACAGTGACTAAGGTTCAGGGCAGGGTACTGAGTGGAGGCTGGCTAGTAACAGTGACTAAGGTTCAGGGCAGGGTACTGAGTGGAGGCTGGCTAGTAACAGTGACTAAGGTTCAGGGTAGGGTACTGAGTGGAGGCTGGCTAGTAACAGTGACTACGGTTCAGGGCAGGGTACTGAGTGGAGGCTGGCTAGTAACAGTGACTAAGGTTCAGGGCAGGGTACTGAGTGGAGGCTGGCTAGTAACAGTGACTAAGGTTCAGGGCAGGGTACTGAGTGGAGGCTGGCTAGTAACAGTGACTAAGGTTCAGGGTAGAGAACCGGGTGGTAGTCGGCTAGTAACAGTGACTAAGGTTCAGGGTAGAGAACCGGGTGGTAGCCGGCTAGTAACAGTGACTAAGGTTCAGGGTAGAGAACCGGGTGGTAGCCGGCTAGTAACAGTGACTAAGGTTCAGGGTAGAGAACCGGGTGGTAGCTGGCTAGTAACAGTGACTAAGGTTCAGGGTAGAGAACCGGGTGGTAGCCGGCTAGTAACAGTGACTAAGGTTCAGGACAGGGTACTGGGTGGTAGCCGGCTAGTAACAGTGACTAAGGTTCAGGGCAGGGTACTGAGTGGAGGCTAGTAACAGTGACTAAGGTTCAGGACAGGGTACTGGGTGGTAGCCGGCTAGTAACAGTGACTAAGGTTCAGGACAGGGTACTGGGTGGTAGCCGGCTAGTAACAGTGACTAAGGTTCAGGACAGGGTACTGGGTGGTAGCCGGCTAGTAACAGTGACTAAGGTTCAGGACAGGGTACTGGGTGGTAGCCGGCTAGTAACAGTGACTAAGGTTCAGGGCAGGGTACCGTGGAGGCTAGTAACAGTGACTAAGGTTCAGGGCAGGGTACTGAGTGGAGGCTGGCTAGTAACAGTGACTACGGTTCAGGACAGGGTACTGAGTGGAGGCTAGTAACAGTGACCAAGGTTCAGGACAGGGTACTGGGTGGTAGCCGGCTAGTAACAGTGACTAAGGTTCAGGACAGGGTACTGAGTGGAGGCTGGCTAGTAACAGTGACTAAGGTTCAGGGCAGGGTACTGAGTGGAGGCTGGCTAGTAACAGTGACTAAGGTTCAGGACAGGGTACTGAGTGGAGGCTAGTAACAGTGACCAAGGTTCAGGACAGGGTACTGGGTGGTAGCCGGCTAGTAACAGTGACTAAGGTTCAGGACAGGGTACTGGGTGGTAGCCGGCTAGTAACAGTGACTAAGGTTCAGGGCAGGGTACTGAGTGGAGGCTAGTAACAGTGACTACGGTTCAGGACAGGGTACTGGGTGGTAGCCGGCTAGTAACAGTGACTAAGGTTCAGGACAGGGTACTGGGTGGTAGCCGGCTAGTAACAGTGACTAAGGTTCAGGACAGGGTACTGGGTGGTAGCCGGCTAGTAACAGTGACTAAGGTTCAGGGCAGGGTACTGAGTGGAGGCTAGTAACAGTGACTAAGGTTCAGGACAGGGTACTGGGTGGTAGCCGGCTAGTAACAGTGACTAAGGTTCAGGACAGGGTACTGGGTGGTAGCCGGCTAGTAACAGTGACTAAGGTTCAGGACAGGGTACTGGGTGGTAGCCGGCTAGTAACAGTGACTAAGGTTCAGGGCAGGGTACTGAGTGGAGGCTAGTAACAGTGACTAAGGTTCAGGGCAGGGTACTGAGTGGAGGCTGGCTAGTAACAGTGACTAAGGTTCAGGACAGGGTACTGAGTGGAGGCTAGTAACAGTGACCAAGGTTCAGGACAGGGTACTGGGTGGTAGCCGGCTAGTAACAGTGACTAAGGTTCAGGACAGGGTACTGAGTGGAGGCTGGCTAGTAACAGTGACTAAGGTTCAGGGCAGGGTACTGAGTGGAGGCTGGCTAGTAACAGTGACTAAGGTTCAGGACAGGGTACTGAGTGGAGGCTAGTAACAGTGACCAAGGTTCAGGACAGGGTACTGGGTGGTAGCCGGCTAGTAACAGTGAC
Organism: Oncorhynchus keta; assembly: GCF_023373465.1. Lineage (NCBI taxonomy): Eukaryota > Metazoa > Chordata > Actinopteri > Salmoniformes > Salmonidae > Oncorhynchus > Oncorhynchus keta. Next base: position 186,795 of record NC_068426.1, read on the forward strand.
TAAGGTTCAGGACAGGGTACTGAGTGGAGGCTGGCTAGTAACAGTGACTAAGGTTCAGGGCAGGGTACTGAGTGGAGGCTGGCTAGTAACAGTGACTAACAGGGCAGTGACTGAGTGGAGGTTCAGTGACTAAGGTTCAGGGCTGGGTACTGGGTGGAGGCTGGCTAGTAACAGTGACTAAGGTTCAGGGCAGGGTACTGAGTGGAGGCTGGCTAGTAACAGTGACTAAGGTTCAGGGCAGGGTACTGAGTGGAGGCTGGCTAGTAACAGTTACTAAGGTTCAGGGCAGGGTACTGAGTGGAGGCTGGCTAGTAACAGTGACTACGGTTCAGGGCAGGGTACTGAGTGGAGGCTGGCTAGTAACAGTGACTAAGGTTCAGGGCAGGGTACTGAGTGGAGGCTGGCTAGTAACAGTGACTAAGGTTCAGGGCAGGGTACTGAGTGGAGGCTGGCTAGTAACAGTGACTACGGTTCAGGGCAGGGTACTGAGTGGAGGCTGGCTAGTAACAGTTACTAAGGTTCAGGACAGGGTACTGAGTGGAGGCTAGTAACAGTGACCAAGGTTCAGGACAGGGTACTGGGTGGTAGCCGGCTAGTAACAGTGACTAAGGTTCAGGACAGGGTACTGAGTGGAGGCTGGCTAGTAACAGTGACTAAGGTTCAGGGCAGGGTACTGAGTGGAGGCTGGCTAGTAACAGTGACTACGGTTCAGGGCAGGGTACTGAGTGGAGGCTAGTAACAGTGACTAAGGTTCAGGGCAGGGTACTGGGTGGAGGCTGGCTAGTAACAGTGACTAAGGTTCAGGGCAGGGTACTGAGTGGAGGCTGGCTAGTAACAGTGACTAAGGTTCAGGGCAGGGTACTGAGTGGAGGCTGGCTAGTAACAGTTACTAAGGTTCAGGACAGGGTACTGAGTGGAGGCTGGCTAGTAACAGTTACTAAGGTTCAGGGCAGGGTACTGAGTGGAGGCTGGCTAGTAACAGTGACTAAGGTTCAGGGCAGGGTACTGAGTGGAGGCTGGCTAGTAACAGTGACTAAGGTTCAGGGCAGGGTACTGAGTGGAGGCTGGCTAGTAACAGTTACTAAGGTTCAGGGCAGGGTACTGAGTGGAGGCTGGCTAGTGGTGACTATTTAACAGTCTGATGACCTGAAGATAAAAGCTGTTTTTCAGTCTCTGTCCCAGTTTTGATGCACCTGTACCGTGTCTGCCTTCTAGATGATAGCGGTGTGAACAGGCAGTGGCTATAGTCTCCTGTAGTCCACGATCAGCTAATTCGTTTTGTTGACATTGAGGGAGGTTCATTTCCTGGCACCACCTCCTCCAGCGCTCTCATCTCCTCCCTGTCGCCGGTCTCGTCGGTAACCAGGACTACCACTGTTGTGCCATCAGCAAACTTGATGATTGAGTTGTGAGGCATGCGTGGCCATGCAGTAATACGTGAACAGGGAGTACAGGAGGGGGCCGAGCACCGTGTCTGTCTGGCCGTCTGCATCTCAGTCTCACAGGGAATTAAAGACATTCTCTGGAACTTTGGCGACTACATAAGTATTTTTTAATCCTCACATTTTTGGGCTGAATGTGTCAATGTGTAGTTCATACATGAATAACTTATGTGCAGAATTACTGTTTTACCTCAATTAACCACGAACTCCTTGGTTTGAAAGTGACTGTTTTCTGTGGCGTCATTTCGAGTTACGGCAAGCTTGGGTCCAGTTGGCCAGCTCCCTAGCAACAGGAGTTCCAATCCTTCACCTTTTGAGTGACAGCTAGCTTGGGTCCAGTTGGCCAGCCCCCTAGCAACAGGAGTTCCAATCCCTCGCCTTTTGAGTGACAGCTAGCTTGGGTCCCGTTGGCCAGCCCCCTAGCAACAGGAGTTCCAATCCCGCGCCTTTTGAGTGACAGCTAGCTTGGGTCCAGTTGGCCAGCCCCCTAGCAACAGGAGTTCCAATCCCTCGCCTTTTGAGTGAAGGCAAGCTTGGGTCCAGTTGGCCCCCTAGCAACAGGAGTTCCAATCCCTCGCCTTTTGAGTGAAGGCTAGCTTGGGTCCAGTTGGCCAGCCCCCTAGCAACAGGAGTTCCAATCCCTCGCCTTTTGAGTGAAGGCAAGCTTGGGTCCAGTTGGCCAGCCCCCTAGCAACAGGAGTTCCAATCCCTCGCCTTTTGAGTGAAGGCAAGCTTGGGTCCAGTTGGCCAGCCCCCTAGCAACAGGAGTTCCAATTCCTCACCATTTGAGTGACAGCTAGCAAGATGCAGATAGACCAGTTAGAACCTGTGTTATAGTCCACATATCTGCACACAGTGACGTAGCTATTTTCATGGGAGACATTGATGCCCGCTACCTCAGAACAACAGGAGTTCCAATCCTACTCGACCAGGCAGCTCTTCAGAACTGCTACTGGGTGACCAGGCAGCTCTACCTCAGAACCTCTACTGGGTCGACCAGGCAGCTCTACCTCAGAACCTCTACTGCAACCAGGCAGCTTCCTCAGAACCTCTACTGGGTACGACCAGGCAGCTCTTGAACCTCTACTGAAGGGCAGCTCTACCTCAGAACCTCTAGGGTTGGACCAGGCCTCTACCTCAGAACCTCTACTGGACAGGCAGCTTACCTCAGAACCTCTACTGGGTACGACCAGGCAGCTTTCAGAACCGTGACGACCAGGCAGCTACCTCAGAACCTCTAAGACCAGGCAGCGCTGCAGAACCTCTAGGGTACCAGTTACCTCAGAACCACTGTGGGTATACCAGGCAGCTCTACCTCAGAACCGCTACTGGGTACGACCAGGCAGCTCTACTTCAGAACCGCTACTGGGTAGACCAGGCAGCTCTACCTCAGAACCCCTACTGGGTACGACCAGGCAGCTCTACCTCAGAACCTCTACTGGGTACGACCAGGCAGCGCTACCTCAGAACCACTACTGGGTACGACCAGGCAGCTCTACTTCAGAACCACTACTGGGTAGACCAGGCAGCGCTACCTCAGAACCACTACTGATGGCTCTACTTCAGAACCACTACTGGGTCGAGCAGGCAGCTCTACCTCAGAACCTCTACTGGGTACGACCAGGAACCACTACTGGGTACACCAGCAGCTCTACCTCAGAACCACTACTGGGTACGACCAGGCAGCTCTACCTCAGAACCTCTACTGGGTACACCAGGCAGCTCTACCTCAGAACCTCTACTGGGTACGACCAGGCAGCGCTACCTCAGAACCGCTACTGGGTACGACCAGGCAGCTCTACCTCAGAACCGCTACTGGGTACGACCAGGCAGCTCTACCTCAGAACCTACTGGGTACGACCAGGCAGCGCTACCTCAGAACCGCTACTGGGTACGACCAGGCAGCGCTACCTCAGAACCACTACTGGGTACGACCAGGCAGCTCTACCTCAGAACCCAGGCAGCGCTACTTCAGAACCCCTACTGGGTACGACCAGGCAGCGCTACCTCAGAACCTCTACTGCACCAGGCAGCTACCTCAGAACCCCTACTGGGTACGACCAGGCAGCTCTACTTCAGAACCTCTACTGGGTACGACCAGGCAGCGCTACCTCAGAACCACTACTGGGTACGACCAGGCAGCGCTACCTCAGAACCTCTACTGGGTACGACCAGGCAGCTCTACCTCAGAACCACTACTGGGTACGACCAGGCAGCTCTACCTCAGAACCACTACTGGGTACGACCAGGCAGCTCTACCTCAGAACCACTACTGGGTACGACCAGGCAGCTCTACCTCAGAACCACTACTGGGTACGACCAGGCAGCTCTACCTCAGAACCACTACTGGGTACGACCAGGCAGCTCTACCTCAGAACCTCTACTGGGTACGACCAGGCAGCGCTACCTCAGAACCCCTACTGGGTACGACCAGGCAGCTCTACTTCAGAACCTCTACTGGGTACGACCAGGCAGTGCTACCTCAGAACCCCTACTGCAGGCTCTACTTCAGAACCTCTACTGGGTACGACCAGGCAGCGCTACCTCAGAACCTCTAGAACCAGGCAGCGCTACCTCAGAACTGCTACTGGGTACGACCAGGCAGCGCTACCTCAGAACCTCTACTGGGTAACCAGGCAGCTCTACCTCAGAACCGCTACTGGGTACGACCAGGCAGCTCTACCTCAGAACCTCTACTGGGTACGACCAGGCAGCTCTACCTCAGAACCTCTACTGGGTACGACCAGGCAGCTCTACCTCAGAACCTCTACTGGGTACGACCAGGCAGCTCTACCTCAGAACCTCTACTGGGTACGACCAGGCAGCTCTACCTCAGAACCTCTACTGGGTACGACCAGGCAGCTCTACCTCAGAACCGCTACTGGGTACGACCAGGCAGCTCTACCTCAGAACCTCTACTGGGTACGACCAGGCAGCGCTACCTCAGAACCTCTACTGGGTACGACCAGGCAGCTCTACCTCAGAACCACTACTGGGTACCCAGGCAGCTCTACCTGGGGTACGACCAGGCAGCTCTACTTCAGAACCGCTACTGGGTGCACCAGGCAGCTCTACCTCAGAACCCCTACTGGGTCGACCAGGCAGCTCTACCTCAGAACCTCTACTGGGTACGACCAGGCAGCGCTGAACCACTACTGGGTACGACCAGGCAGCTCTACTTCAGAACCACTACTGGGTACGACCAGGCAGCGCTACCTCAGAACCACTACTGGGTGACCAGGCAGCTCTACTTCAGAACCACTACTGGGTACCAGGCAGCTCTACCTCAGAACCGCTACTGGGTACGACCAGGCAGTGCTACCTCAGAACCACTACTGGGTACCCAGGCAGCTCTACCTCAGAACCACTACTGGGTACGACCAGGCAGCTCTACCTCAGAACTGCCTGGTCATACCTCAGAACCTCTACTGGGTACCCAGGCAGCGCTACCTCAGAACCGCCAGGCAGCTCTGGGTACGTACCTCAGAACCGCTACTGGGTACGACCAGGCAGCGCTGCCACTGGTCGACCAGGCAGCGCTACCTCAGAACCACTACTGGGTACGACCAGGCTCTACCTCAGAACCTGGTCGACCAGGCAGCGCTACCAGAACCCCTACTGGGTACGACCAGGCAGCCTGAACCTCTACTGGGTACGACCAGGCAGCGCTACCTCAGAACCCCTACTGGGTACCCAGGCAGCTCTGGTCAGAACCTCTACTGGGTACGACCAGGCAGCTCTACCTCAGAACCACTACTGGGTACGACCAGGCAGCGCTGAACCTCTACTGGGTACGACCAGGCAGCTCTACCTCAGAACCACTACTGGGTACCAGGCAGCTCTACCTCAGAACCACTACTGGGACCAGGCAGCTCTACTTCAGAACCTCTACTGGGTACCAGGCAGCTCTACCTCAGAACCACTGGGGTCGACCAGGCAGCTCTACCTCAGAACCACTACTGGGTATGACCAGGCAGCTCTACCTCAGAACCTCTACTGGGTACGACCAGGCAGCGCTACCTCAGAACCCCTACTGGGTACGACCAGGCAGCTCTACTTCAGAACCTCTACTGGGTCCAGGCAGTGCTACCTCAGAACCCCTACTGGTACGACCAGGCAGCTCTACTGAACCTGGGTACGACCAGGCAGCGCTACCTCAGAACCTCTACTGGGTACGACCAGGCAGCGCTACCTCAGAACTGCTACTGGGTGCCAGGCAGCGCTACCTCAGAACCTCTACCCGGTACCGCTGCTCTGGTCAGAACCCTACTGGGTACCCACCAGGCAGCTCTACCTCAGAACCTCTACTGGGTACGACCAGGCAGCTCTACCTCAGAACCTCTACTGGGTACGACCAGGCAGCTCTACCTCAGAACCACTACTGCCAGGCAGCGCTACCTCAGAACCACTACTGGGTACGACCAGGCAGCTCTACCTCAGAACCGCTACTGGGTACGACCAGGCAGCGCTACCTCAGAACCTCTACTGGGTACGAGCAGGCAGCTCTACCTCAGAACCTCTACTGGGTACGACCAGGCAGCGCTACCTTAGAACCTCTACTGGGTACGACCAGGCAGCTCTACCTCAGAACCTCTACTGGGTACGACCAGGCAGCGCTACCTCAGAACCGCTACTGGGTACGACCAGGCACTACTGACTGAAATTAAACTAAAAGTTTGAGAGTGGATCTTTAATGGTTCTGCTGGTTGTACCCAGTACCGCTGCCTGGTCGTACCTACCCCGTACCGCTGCCTGGTCATACCTACCCAGTACCGCTGCCTGGTCATACCTACCCAGTACCGCTGCCTGGTCATACCTACCCAGTACCGCTGCCTGGTCGTACCTACCCAGTACCGCTGCCTGGTCGTACCTACCCGGTACCGCTGCCTGGTCGTACCTACCCGGTACCGCTGCCTGGTCGTACGTCCCCACTACCGCTGCCTGGTCGTACCCAGTACCGCTGCCTGGTCGTACCTACCCGGTACCGCTGCCTGGTCGTACGTCCCCTGTACCGCTGCCTGGTCGTACCCGGTACCGCTGCCTGGTCGAACCCACCCGGTACCGCTGCCTGGTCGTACCCACCCTGTACCGCTGCCTGGTCGTACCCGGTACCGCTGCCTGGTCGAACCCACCCGGTACCGCTGCCTGGTCGTACGTCCCGGTACCGCTGCCTGGTCGTACCCCCGGTACCGCTGCCTGGTCGTACCCACCCAGTACCGCTGCCTGGTCGTACCCGCCCAGTACCGCTGCCTGGTCGTACGTCCCCAGTACCGCTGCCTGGTCGTACCCGCCCAGTACCGCTGCCTGGTCGTGTACCCGGTACCGCTGCCTGGTCGTACCCGGTACCGCTGCCTGGTCGTGCCTGGTACCGCTGCCTGGTCGTGCGTACCACCGCTGCCTGGCCGTACCCGGTACCCTGCCTGTACCACTGCCTGGCTGCCTGGCCGTACCCCCAGTACCGCTGCCTGGTCGTACCCCCCGGTGGTCGTACCCCCGGTACCGCTGCCTGGTCGTACCCCCCCAGGTACCGCTGCCTGGTCGTACCCCCGTACCGCTGCCTGGTCGTACCCCCGGTACCGCTGCCTGGTCGTACCCCCGGTACCGCTGCCTGGTCGTACCCCCCGGTACCGCTGCCTGGTTGTACCCCCAGTACCGCTGCCTGGTTGTACCCCCAGTACCGCTGCCTGGTCGTGTTACCGCTGCCCCCCAGTACCGCTGCCTGGGTGTACCCGGTACCGCTGCCTGGGTGTACCCGTACCGCTGCCTGGTTGTACCCGGTACCGCTGCCTGGTCGTACCCGGTACCGCTGCCTGGTCGTACCCGGTACCGCTGCCTGGTCGTACCCGGTACCGCTGCCTGGTTGTACCCCCCAGTACCGCTGCCTGGTTGTACCCGGTACCGCTGCCTGGTTGTACCCCCAGTACCGCTGCCTGGTTGTACCCCCAGTACCGCTGCCTGGTTGTACCCGGTACCGCTGCCTGGTTGTACCCGGTACCGCTGCCTGGTCGTACCCGGTACCGCTGCCTGGTCGTACCCGGTACCGCTGCCTGGTCGTACCCGGTACCGCTGCCTGGTTGTACCCGGTACCGCTGCCTGGTCGTACCCGGTACCGCTGCCTGGTTGTACCCGGTACCGCTGCCTGGTTGTACCCGGTACCGCTGCCTGGTTGTACCCGGTACCGCTGCCTGGTTGTACCCAGTACCACTGCCTGGTCGTACCCGCCCCCAGTACCGCTGCCTGGTTGTACCCAGTACCGCTGCCTGGTCGTACCCGCCCGGTACCGCTGCCTGGTCGTACCCGCCCGGTACCGCTGCCTGGTCGTACCCGCCCAGTACCGCTGCCTGGTCGTACCCAGTACCGCTGCCTGGTCGTACCCGCCCAGTACCGCTGCCTGGTCGTACCCGCCCAGTACCGCTGCCTGGTCGTACCCGCCCAGTACCGCTGCCTGGTCGTACCCGCCCAGTACCGCTGCCTGGTCGTACCCGCCCAGTACCGCTGCCTGGTCGTACCCACCCAGTACCGCTGCCTGGTTGTACCCGGTACCGCTGCCTGGTCGTACCCGGTACCGCTGCCTGGTCGTACCCGGTACCGCTGCCTGGTCGTACCCGGTACCGCTGCCTGGTCGTACCCGGTACCGCTGCCTGGTCGTACCCGGTACCGCTGCCTGGTCGTACCCGGTACCGCTGCCTGGTCGTACCCGGTACCGCTGCCTGGTCGTACCCGGTACCGCTGCCTGGTCGTACCCGGTACCGCTGCCTGGTCGTACCCGGTACCGCTGCCTGGTCGTACCCGGTACCGCTGCCTGGTTGTACCCGGTACCGCTGCCTGGTTGTACCCGGTACCGCTGCCTGGTTGTACCCGGTACCGCTGCCTGGTTGTACCCAGTACCGCTGCCTGGTTGTACCCGGTACCGCTGCCTGGTTGTACCCCCAGCCGCTGCCTGGGTGTACCCAGTACCGCTGCCTGGTCGTACCCCCAGTACCGCTGCCTGGTTGTACCCCCAGTACCGCTGCCTGGTTGTACCCGGTACCGCTGCCTGGTCGTACCCAGTACCGCTGCCTGGTTGTACCCGGTACCGCTGCCTGGTCGTACCCCCAGTACCGCTGCCTGGTTGTACCCAGTACCGCTGCCTGGTTGTACCCGGTACCGCTGCCTGGTTGTACCCGGTACCGCTGCCTGGTTGTACCCGGTACCGCTGCCTGGTTGTACCCAGTACCACTGCCTGGTCGTACCCCCCCAGTACCGCTGCCTGGTTGTACCCAGTACTGGTTGAAAAGTTATGATCATGTTCAGGCTGAATGTACCAACAGCCAAATCAAATTCAGCAGTTATAAAACCTGTCGAACAGGTGTTGAAGCCTGGGGAACTATAGCCCCGCCCTCCCGCAATCTCTAATCTCTTATCTCCTGCTCAAATACTTTTATACAAGTCTATGAGGTGAATCAGAGATCAGAGTTAACAGGTTAATAGTTCTCAGGTAGCCTAAGTTATTACTATAGTAACAGAGATCACATGACATCAGAAACAGAACATTTTTCTGTTAACTTTGCTATTATATTTCATTTAATATTCATCTATAAAGAGCCTGGGATTGTTACTGAGGAACAGTCACATTGTCTGGCCTTATTGTCTAGTAAATGAGGAGAAAAGGCTGTTGTCTGGTCTGAAACAGGGAGAGCCCAGCCAACTTTATACAACAGAGGAGGCTGGTGGAGGGGAGCTACAGGAGGACAGGTTCATTGTAATGGCTGGAATGGAATAAGTGCAACAGAGTCAACCGTGTGGTTTTCATTTGTTTGATGTGTTTAATACCATTCCATTCCAGCCATTACAACGAACCCGTCCTCTTAAACCTCCTCCCACCAGCCTCCTCTGCTACACACACACACACTGGCCAACTCTGCTCACAGGCCAACTCTGCTGCTGTGTCCAACAAAACCCACTGACTCCAAGTTTCCCCCTGCAACACACACACACACACACACACACACACACACACACACACACACACTGTCCATGTCAACTATAACAGACACTAGACAGGCCAAACCCACAGCCAGCTTTATATTCTATTTATTTAAATAGGTGTTGTCCGACCAAACTCGGACAATGCTGGGCCAATTGTGCGCCGCCCTATGGGGCTCCCAACCAAGGCCGGATGTGATACAGCCTGGATTCGAACCAGGGACTGTAGTGACGACTCTTGCACTGAGATGCAGAGCCTTTAGACCGCTGCGCCACTCGGCAGCCTATAGGCTAATCACAAGCTACATGAGGCATGAACAACCTTTACCTTAAGAGGATAGTTCAGGACTTCTCCGACGAGGCCCTTGATCTGCTTCCCCGACGAGGCCCTTGACCTAGATCCCCGACGAGGCCCTTGACCTAGATCCCCGACGAGGCCCTTGACCTAGATCCCCGACGAGGCCCTTGATCTAGATCCCCGACCAGGCCCTTTATCTAGATCCCCGACCAGGCCCTTGATCTAGATCCCCGACGAGGCCCTTGACCTAGATCCCCGACGAGGCCCTTGACCTAGATCCCCGACGAGGCCCTTGATCTAGATCCCCGACGAGGCCCTTGATCTAGATCCCCGACCAGGCCCTTGATCTAGATCCCCGACGAGGCCCTTGACCTAGATCCCCGACGAGGCCCTTGACCTAGATCCCCGACGAGGCCCTTGACCTAGATCCCCGACGAGGCCCTTGATCTAGATCCCCGACGAGGCCCTTGATCTGATCCCGACCAGGCCCTTGATGTAGATCCCCGACGAGGCCCTTGACCTAGATCCCCGACGAGGCCCTTGATCTAGATCCCCGACGAGGCCCTTGATGTGCTTCCCCGACCAGGCCCTTGATGTAGATCCCCGACGAGGCCCTTGATCTAGATCCCCGACGAGGCCCTTGATCTAGATCCCCGACGAGGCCCTTGACCTAGATCCCCGACGAGGCCCTTGATCTAGATCCCCGACGAGGCCCTTGATCTAGATCCCCGACGAGGCCCTTGATCTAGATCCCGACGAGGCCCTTGATCTAGATCCCCGACGAGGCTCTTTATCTGCTTTCCCGACCAGGCCCTTTATCTGATTCCCCGACGAGGCCCTTGATCTAGATCCCCGACGAGGCCCTTGATCTAGATCCCCGACGAGGCCCTTTATCTGCTTCCCAGACGAGGCCCTTTATCTGAAACTCCCAAAGTCATCCAACCGTATAAACATCAGGGGTGGAGAGCTGCCTGAAGTCATCCAACCGTATAAACATCAGGGGTAGAGAGCTGCCTGAAGTCATCCAACCGTATAAACATCAGGGGTAGAGAGCTGCCTGAAGTCATCCAACCGTATAAACATCAGGGGTGGAGAGCTGCCTGAAGTCATCCAACCGTATAAACATCAGGGGTGGAGAGCTGCCTGAAGTCATCCAACCGTATAAACATCAGGGGTGGAGAGCTGCCTGAAGTCATCCAACCGTATAAACATCAGGGGTGGAGAGCTGCCTGAAGTCATCCAACCGTATAAACACCAGGGGTGGAGAGCTGCCTGAAGTCATCCAACCGTATAAACATCAGGGGTGGAGAGCTGCCTGAAGTCATCCAACCGTATAAACATCAGGGGTGGAGAGCTGCCTGAAGTCATCCAACCGTATAAACATCAGGGGTGGAGAGCTGCCTGAAGTCATCCAACCGTATAAACATCAGGCCCTGAAGTCATCCAACCGTATAAACATCAGGGGTGTAGAGCTGCCTGAAGTCATCCAACCATAAACATCAGGGGTGTAGATCTGCCTGAAGTCATCCAACCGTATAAACATCAGGGGTGGAGAGCTGCCTGAAGTCATCCAACCGATAAACATCAGGGGTGGATGCCTGAAGTCATCCAACCGTATAAACATCAGAGAGAGCTGCCTGAAGTCATCTGGGGTGGAGGCCCTTTATCTGCTTAAACATCAGGGGTGGAGAGCTGCCTGAAGTCATCCAACCGTATAAACATCAGGGGTGGAGAGCTGCCTGAAGTCATCCAACCGTATAAACACCAGGGGTTGGAGAGCTGCCTGAAGTCATCCAACCGTATAAACATCAGGGGTGGAGAGCTGCCTGAAGTCATCCAACCGTATAAACATCAGGGGTGGAGAGCTGCCTGAAGTCATCCAACCGTATAAACATCAGGGGTGGAGAGCTGCCTGAAGTCATCCAACCGTATAAACATCAGGGGTGGAGAGCTGCCTGAAGTCATCCAACCGTATAAACATCAGGGGTGGAGAGCTGCCTGAAGTCATCCAACCTTGTAATCAGGGGTGGAGAGCTGCCTGAAGTCATCCAACCGTATAAACATCAGGGGTGGAGAGCTGCCTGAAGTCATCCAACCGTATAAACATCAGGGGTGGAGAGCTGCCTGAAGTCATCCAACCGTATAAACATCAGGGGTGGAGAGCTGCCTGAAGTCATCCAACCGTATAAACATCAGGGGTAGAGAGCTGCCTGAAGTCATCCAACCGTATAAACATCAGGGGTGTAGAGCTGCCTGAAGTCATCCAACCGTATAAACATCAGGGGTGGAGAGCTGCCTGAAGTCATCCAACCGTATAAACATCAGGGGTGGAGAGCTGCCTGAAGTCATCCAACCGTATAAACATCAGGGGTGGAGAGCTGCCTGAAGTCATCCAACCGTATAAACATCAGGGGTGGAGAGCTGCCTGAAGTCATCCAACCGTATAAACATCAGGGGTGGAGAGCTGCCTGAAGTCATCCAACCGTATAAACATCAGGGGTGGAGAGCTGCCTGAAGTCATCCAACCGTATAAACATCAGGGGTGGAGAGCTGCCTGAAGTCATATATTAAAATGTTCCTTTAGCCACTGCCATTGAATTCAGAATAATAAGTGGTGACTATCTGGCCTTGGGGAGAGAGCACAACCCTACAGGAAGAACGCACAACCCTACAGGAGGAACGCACAACCCTACAGGAGGAACGCACAACCCTACAGGAGGACCGCACAGCCCTGCAGGAGGACCGCACAGCCCTGCAGGAGGACCGCACAGCCCTGCAGGAAGAACGCACAGCCCTGCAGGAGGACCGCACAGCCCTGCAGGAAGAACACACAGCCCTGCAGGAGGACCGCACAGCCCTGCAGGAGGACCGCACAGCCCTGCAGGAGGAACGCACAGCCCTGCAGGAAGAACGCACAGCCCTGCAGGAAGAACACACAGCGCTACAGGAAGAACACACAGCGCTACAGGAAGAACGCACAGCCCTGCAGGAAGAACGCACAACCCTACAGGAGGAACGCACAACCCTACAGGAGGAACGCACAACCCTACAGGAGGAACGCACAGCCCTGCAGGAAGAATGCACAGCCCTGCAGGAAGAACGCACAGCCCTGCAGGAAGAACACACAGCCCTGCAGGAAGAACACACAGCCCTGCAGGAAGAATGCACAGCCCTGCAGGAAGAACACACAGCCCTGCAGGAAGAACACACAGCCCTGCAGGAAGAATGCACAGCCCTGCAGGAAGAACGCACAGCCCTGCAGGAAGAACACACAGCGCTACAGGAAGAACGCACAGCCCTGCAGGAAGAACGCACAACCCTACAGGAGGAACGCACAACCCTACAGGAGGAACGCACAGCCCTGCAGGAAGAATGCACAGCCCTGCAGGAAGAACGCACAGCCCTGCAGGAAGAACACACAACGCTGCAGGAAGAACACACAACGCTGCAGGAAGAACACACAACGCTGCAGGAAGGGCTGCAGGAAGAACACACAGCGCTACAGGAAGAACACAGCGCTACAGGAAGGGCTGCAGATTAAGTTTAATACATATGTCAAATTAGATCATGACTCCGGTCTCTATAGAAACAAATCATTGAAAATACTACACCAGCATAATTTAGCCACAATAGAGGATCAATAGTTAAAAAAAGAAAAATGTAATCCCTGTAGATTGTGTTGTCACATAATGAGCGTTTAGGCCTCGTCTACAGTCGGGATTCCCGCAATTCAGCAGCAAATATAAAACAGATGATTGATGAGTTGATGATGATTGATAAGTTGTCGCTGTCAGTGAAAAGCAGCTAGAAGGTATTTCGCAATATTTTTAAAATACAATTGCGGGAAGAATATGATAGAATACATGAGTGCCACTGGAGAGTTGGACTATAATGACCTCCTCATATTGTTGGCATGAGATCTGTGTGTCCACTCGTGTCATTGGCCTATGCTATTGGTCGCCTCCAAGACATCGGTCGTTGGTTTTATTGATATCAGTATTTAAATGTCAGAGTAGCTTGTCATTTTTATAATGTGTGTGTGGTATAAAAAAAATATTGTAACGTCTCCAATAACTGGTTCTGGCCCACAGCCCTGGCTTGCATGCTACTGGTTCCTATAAACTCCCAGTCATTGCGATAACACTAGTTAGCATTGACTCGCAAAACTGTCTTCTTCCTTCATACTGGAAGCAAAATAAAGAAACTGGTATGCAGGAGTTGATCTGACTGGGGGAAGTAGATAAAGGACCTCTCCACTGCTCATTTCAACGTCTGTTGAATTTATTTTGAATTGACGTTGAAACAACGTTGACTCAACCAGCGTGAGTCCAGCGGGTCATTGCCAAAATCCTGAACTATCCCTTTAAGCTCATAAGGACATTAGCCTACATAACATATAGCCTAATGTTTTCGCAATGTTTGCTCAAATGAATAGAACATTTTAGAAATGTTAGTCTTTCTGTCCCTCCGGCTATAATGACCAGTCAGGCTTATTCCGAAGGGGTCGGCGTACACGTTGTAGGCTACCTGTCATTCTCAATAGACTAGGACCACATTTGCGTACTTACATTTCCTGTAGACTCAGAAAGGCGTTGATTATTCCCAACGAAACCTCCATCAAACGTCCCGACTCATCCATGGAAACGTCATTCCGTCCATTTCTGATCGTCAACCTCCACAGATGATTAATTAACGTGACCCGCGGAACAGCAGCTCGATTACAGATCAACTTCAGAGAGAAGAAGATGCAGAGAGAGACGGAGAGGAACGGCAATCCCTTTGCGCGCGTCCGTGCCGTGAGCGGACAGAACAGAGCCAGGGTGACCGCGCATTCCCGTGCCGCTCGTCCTCTGTTACGGTCAATTATACGCGGCTCATTGCAACCTATGAGGTTGTACGTGGCCATACGTGCGGTCAATCAGTTTAAATTAATGTATAGATCTCAAACAGTGCTCAAAGTTTGAGCCAAGAACAGAAGTAAAGGTTTAAAAGATGAATAAAAAGACAGACTAATGACTTATAAAATGACAAAGGATGTATTGTTTTCATATTTAATGAGGGTAATACAAGCAATACATATATGGTAGGCTGTAGCTTATTGGGTTCCAAGGAAAATACTCAGCACACATTATAATAACCCCCCCCCCCCCTTTAGGACGTGTTGAACACTGCAGAGCGATGCCGAAACCTAGGACTACCTGAGGCCTACCTGAACACTGCAGAGCGATGCCGAAGCCTAGGACTACCTGAGGCCTACCTGAACACTGCAGAGCGATGCCGAAGCCTAGGACTACCTGAGGCCTACCTGAACACTGCAGAGCGATGCCGAAGCCTAGGACTACCTGAGGCCTACCTGAACACTGCAGAGCGATGCCGAAGCCTAGGACTACCTGAGGCCTACCTGAACACTGCAGAGATGTATGCCCTAAACCTAGGACTACCTGAGGCCTACCTGAACACTGCAGAGGCAGCAGAGCCTAGGACTACCTGAGGCCTACCTGAACACTGCAGAGCGATGCCGAAGCCTGGACTACCTGAGGCCTACCTGAACACTGCAGATTGCGTGCAAGCCTTGACTACCTGAGCCTACCTGAACACTGCAGAGCGTGCCTGTAAGCCTAGGACTGATTGAGGCCTAAACCTGAACACTGCAGAGTTGCCGAAGCCTAGGACTACCTGAGGCCTACCTGAACACTGATTGAATAATGCCGTTACACCCAGCACTCCTGAGGCCTATGATTATAAGACAGGCTGTCAAAACAAGCCTAGGACTACCTGAGGCCTACCTGAACACTGCAGAGAAACGTTTAGGTGTTGAATCACTGATGCGCATCAGGCTATAACCTGTACCAGCGATATCAACAGGGTTATACAACACTGACTCACAGAGATGTATAGCCCTAAACATTAACGATAAGTCCCAGTGTCATCTAAAAACCTATGAGGCAGTCAGAGTTCAACACCACAGGCACCCTAGGAAGTAGACAGGAGAGGTGTAGGGCGATGGGTTGGGCATTGCCTGAGTCGTGTTTAACTGTTCAATTGCAGTAAGCAAGCTTTGACACAGCTAAACAAATCATTCTGGAGTCTGCCGTGGGCTGTATAGGCCTAAATGTAATGATTGATGGGGGAAACAGCTGAAATGGGGTCTTGAACCATGGAGTTGAGGTCACAGGGCAACTACACTGCCTCCTGTCCCTTAATGACATGATTGAATAATGGCCGTTACACCCAGCACTCCGTTATGATATGATTATAAGACAGGCTGTCAAAACAAGGTCACAGAGAACTGGACTAGGAGAATCACAGATTATACACTGTGGAGCTATATACAGGAAGTGTGTCAATGTGTGTGTGTGTGTGTGTGTGTGTACCAGATCAATGTGTGTGTGTGTGTGTGATCAATGTGTGATGTGTGTGAGTGTGGTGTGTGTGTATTTATGTGTGTGTGTGTGTGTGTGTGTGTGTGTGTATTTATGTGTGTGTGTGTGTGTGTGTGTGTGTGTGTGTGTGTGTGGTACCAGTACCAGTGTGTGGAGTATTTATGTGTGTGTGTGTGTGCTACATACAGGAAGACCATTTTTCCAAGTGCATTGACTGAGAACACATTATCTACATCAATGGGGAATAGTTACAAATATAATAGCATCTTATTTATCATTTTTACTCTGATTAAATGTCAGGATTTGAGGAAAAACTGAGTTTAAATGTATTTGACTAAAGTGTATGTAAACTTCCAACTTCAACTGTATATACAGGGAGTAACAGATCAATGTGGAGCTATATACAGGGAGTACCAGTACCAGATCAATGTGAAGCTATATACAGGGAGTACCAGTACCAGATCAATGTGGAGCTATATACAGGAAATACCAGTACCAGATCAATGTGGAGCTATATACAGGGAATACCAGATCAATGTGGAGCTATATACAGGAAGTACCAGATCAATGTGGAGCTATATACAGGAAGTACCAGTACCAGATCAATGTGGAGCTATATACAGGAAGTACCAGTACCAGATCAATGTGGAGCTACATACAGGGAGTACCAGGACCAGATCAATGTGGAGCTACATACAGGGAGTACCAGGACCAGATCAATGTGGAGCTACATACAGGAAGTACCAGTACCAGATCAATGTGGAGCTACATACAGGAGTACCAGGACCAGATCAATGTGGAGCTACATACAGGGAGTACCAGGACCAGATCAATGTGGAGCTACATACAGGAGTACCAGGACCAGATCAATGTGGAGCTACATACAGGGAGTACCAGTACCAGATCAATGTGGAGCTATATACAGGGAGTACCAGATCAATGTGGAGCTATATACAGGGAGTACCAGTACCAGATCAATGTGGAGCTATATACAGGGAGTACCAGATCAATGTGGAGCTATATACAGGGAGTACCAGTACCAGATCAATGTGGAGCTACATACAGGAAGTACCAGTACCAGATCAATGTGGAGCTATATACAGGAAGTACCAGTACCAGATCAATGTGGAGCTATATACAGGAAGTACCAGATCAATGCGGAGCTATATACAGGAAGTACCAGATCAATGTGGAGCTATATACAGGAAGTACCAGATCAATGTGGAGCTATATACAGGAAGTACCAGTACCAGATCAATGTGGAGCTACATACAGGAAGTACCAGTACCAGATCAATGTGGAGCTATATACAGGAGTAGCAGTACCAGATCAATGTGGAGTTATATACAGGGAGTACCAGATCAATGTGGAGCTACATACAGGAAGTACCAGTACCAGATCAATGTGAAGTTATATACAGGGAGTAGCAGTACCAGATCAATGTGGAGTTATATACAGGGAGTACCAGATCAATGTGGAGCTATATACAGGAAGTACCAGAACAATGTGGAGCTATATTCAGGAAGTACCAGATCAATGTGGAGCTATATACAGGGAGTACCAGTACCAGATCAATGTGGAGCTACATACAGGAAGTACCAGTACCAGATCAATGTGGAGCTATATACAGGGAGTACCAGTAAGATCAATGTGGAGCTACATACAGGGAGTACCAGTACCAGATCAATGTGGAGCTACATACAGGGAGTACCAGTACCAGATCAATGTGGAGCTACATACAGGGAGTACCAGTACCAGATCAATGTGGAGATATATACAGGAGTACCAGATCAATGTGGAGTTATATACAGGAAGTACCAGTACCAGATCAATGTGGAGCTACATACAGGAAGTGCCAGTACCAGATCAATGTGGAGCTATATTCAGCTCAATAGCTACAGGGAGTACCAGTACCAGATCAATGTGGAGCTACATACAGGGAGTACCAGAACCAGATCAATGTGGAGCTACATATCAATGTGGAGCTATATACAGGGAGTAGTACCAGATCAATGTGGAGCTACATACAGGGAGTACCAGTACCAGAACAATGTGGAGATATATTCAGGAAGTACCAGATCAATGTGGAGTTATATACAGGAAGTACCAGTACCAGATCAATGTGGAGCTACATACAGGAACCAGTACCAGATCAATGTGGAGCTATATTCAGGGAGTACCAGAACAATGTGGAGCTATATACAGGGAGTACCAGAACAATGTGGAGCTATATACAGGGAGTACCAGATCAATGTGGAGCTATATACAGGGAGTACCAGAACAATGTGGAGCTATATACAGGGAGTACCAGATCAATGTGGAGCTACAGTTGAAGTCGGAGGTTTAAATACACCTTAGCCAAATACATCTAAACTTAGTTTTTCACAATTCCTGACATTTAATCAGTAAAAAATTCCCTATTTTAGGCCAGTTAGGATCACCACTTTATTTTGAGAATGTGAAATGTCAGAATAATAGTAGAGAGAATTATTTATTTCAGCTTTTATTTCTTTCATCACATTCCAAGTGGGTCAGAAGTTTACATACACTCAATTAGTATTTGGTAGCATTGCCTTTTTGGGTCAAATGTTTTGGGTTGCCTTCCACAAGCTTCCCACAATAAGTTTGGTGATTTTTGGCCCATTCCTCCTGGCAGAGCTGGTGTAACTGAGTCAGGTTTGTAGGCCTCCTGACAGAGCTGGTGTAACTGAGTCAGGTTTGTAGGCCTCCTTGCTCACACACACCTTTTCAGTTCTGACAACAAATTTGCTATAGGATTGAGGTCAGGTCTTTGTGATGGCCACTCCAATACCTTGACTTCGTTGTCCTTAAGCCATTTTACCACAACTTTGGAAGTATGTTTGGGGTCATTGTCCATTTGGAAGACTCATTTATGACCGAGCTTTAACTTCCTGACTGATGTCTTGAGATGTTGCTTTAATATATCCACATAATTTTCCGTCCTCATGATGCCATCTATTTTGCGAAGTGCACCAGTCCCTCCTGCAGCAAAGCACCCCCACAACATGATGCTGCCACCCCCGTGCTTCACGGTTGGGGTGGTGTTCTTCGGCTTGCAAGCCTCCCCCTTTTTCCTCCAAACATAACGATGGTCATTATGGCCAAACAGTTCTATTTTTGTTTCATCAGACCAGAGGAAATTTCTCCAAAAAGTACGATCTTTGTACCCATGTACAGTTGCAAACTGTAGTCTGGCTTTTTATGGCGGTTTTGGAGCAGTGGCTACTTCCTTGCTGAGCGGCCTTTCAGGTTATGTCGATATAGGACTCGTTTTACTGTGGATATAGATACTTTTGTACCTGTTTTCTCCAGCAACTTCACACCAAAGTACGTTCATCTCTTGGAGACAAAATGGGTCTCCGTTCTGAGCGGTATGACGGCTGCATGGTCCCATTGCGTTTATACTTGCATACTATTGTTTGTACAGATGAACGTGGTACCTTGAGGCGTTTGTAAATTGATCCCAAGGATGAACCAGACTTGTGGAGGTCTACAATTTTTTTTGTCTGAGGTCTTGACTGATTCTATTGATTTTCCCATGATGTCAAGCAAAGAGGCAATGAGTTTGAAGGTAGGCCTTGAAATACATCCACAGGTCCACCTCCAATTGACTCAAATGATGTCAATTAGCCTATCAGAAGCTTCTAAAGCCATGACATCATTTTCTGGAATTTTCCAAGCTGTTTAAAGGCACAGTCAACTTAGTGTATGTAAACTTCTGACCCACTGGAATTGTGATACAGTGAATTATAAGTTAAATAATTTGTCTGTAAACAATTACTGGAAAAATTACTTGTGTCACGCACAAAGTAGATGTCCTAACTGACTTGCCAGAACTATAGATTGCTAACAAGAAATTTGTGGAGTGGTTGAAAAATGAGGAATAATGACTCCAATCTAAGTGTATGTAAACTTCAGACTTCACCTCTATATACAGGGAGTACCAGATCAATGTGAAACTGTATACAGGGAGTACCGGAAGGGTACTGGGGGGACATCAAAACTACGAAATAACACATACGGAATCATGTAGTAACTCAAAAAAAAATCTAAATATATTTACATGTGAGATTCTTCAAATAGCCACCCTTTGCCTTGATGACAGCTTTGCATTCTCTC
Source organism: Oncorhynchus keta (assembly GCF_023373465.1). Lineage (NCBI taxonomy): Eukaryota > Metazoa > Chordata > Actinopteri > Salmoniformes > Salmonidae > Oncorhynchus > Oncorhynchus keta. The sequence goes on from NC_068426.1 coordinate 207,023, forward strand.
AACCAGCTTTGAGGTAGTCACATGGAATGCTTCTGACCGGTACTGTTGTGAGGCTGGTTGGATGTACTGGCAAAAGCTCTAAAACAACAATGGAGGTGGTTTATGGTAGAGAAATGACCATTCAATTATTTGGCAATAGCTCTGGTGGGCATTCCTGCAGTCAGTATACAAATAGCACCTTCAGAACTTGACACATCTGTGGAATTGTGTTGTGACAAAACTGCACATTTTAGAGTCTCCTTTTATTGTCCCCAGCACAAGGTGCACCTGTGTAATGATCATGCTGTTTAATCATCTTATTGATATGCCACACCTGTCAGATGGATGGATTATCTTGGCAAAGGAGAAATGCTCACTAACAGGGATGTAAACTAATTTGTGCAATACATTTTTTGTGCGTATGTAAAATTTCCGGCATCTTTTATTTCAGCTCATGGGACCAACACCTGACATGTGTGTTTATATTTTTGTTCAACGCAAAAAGTATGACATAACTGATCACATATAATATATATTACATATAAATCAGTTACTCCCCAACCCTGATTGAGTCATAGCTTCCTTCCACTGCATTGTACTGTGTGTGTGTATGTAGTGTGTGTGTGTGTGTGTGTGTAGTGTGTGTGAATGCGTGTCTGCCTTTGAGTGTGTCATACAGTAGCTCCCGTCTCTACATGGGTCTACTCCATGTCTAGTCTTTACCTCTACCTACATTATATTACCTACCCTACTACCAACACTGCTGTTACTGTCTATTATCTATCCTGTTGTCTAGTCTTTACCTCTACCTACATTATATTACCTACCCTACTACCAACACTGCTGTTACTGTCTATTATCTATCCTGTTGTCTAGTCTTTACCTCAACCTACATTATATTACCTACCCTACTACCAACACTGCTGTAACTGTCTATTATCTACCCTGTTGTCTAGTCTTTACCCCTACCTACATTATATTACCTACCCTACTACCAACACTGCTCTTACTGTCTATTATCTATCCTGTTGCCTAGTCTTTACCCCTACCTACATTATATTACCTACCCTACTACCAACACTACTGTTACTGTCTATTATCTATCCTGTTGTCTAGTCTTTACCTCTACCTACATTATATTACCTATCCTACTACCAACACTGCTGTTACTGTCTATTATCTATCCTGTTGTCTAGTCTTTACCTCTACCTACATTATATTACCTACCCTACTACCAACACTGCTCTTACTGTCTATTATCTATCCTGTTGTCTAGTCTTTACCTCTACCTACATTATATTACCTACCCTACTACCAACACTGCTCTTACTGTCTATTATCTATCCTGTTGTCTAGTCTTTACCCCTACCTACATTATATTACCTACCCTACTACCAACACTGCTGTAACTGTCTATTATCTACCCTGTTGTCTAGTCTTTACCCCTACCTACATTATATTACCTACCCTACTACCAACACTGCTGTTACTGTCTATTATCTATCCTGTTGTCTAGTCTTTACCCCTACCTACATTATATTACCTACCCTACTACCAACACTGCTCTTACTGTCTATTATCTATCCTGTTGTCTAGTCTTTACCCCTACCTACATTATATTACCTACCCTACTACCAACACTGCTGTTACTGTCTATTATCTATCCTGTTGTCTAGTCTTTACCCCTACCTACATTATATTACCTACCCTACTACCAACACTGCTGTTACTGTCTATTATCTATCCTGTTGTCTAGTCTTTACCCCTACCTACATTATATTACCTACCCTACTACCAACACTGCTGTTACTGTCTATTATCTATCCTGTTGTCTAGTCTTTACCCCTACCTACATTATATTACCTACCCTACTACCAACACTGCTGTTACTGTCTATTATCTATCCTGTTGTCTAGTCTTTACCCCTACCTACATTATATTACCTACCCTACTACCAACACTGCTGTTACTGTCTATTATCTATCCTGTTGTCTAGTCTTTACCCCTACCTACATTATATTACCTACCCTACTACCAACACTGCTGTTACTGTCTATTATCTATCCTGCTGTCTAGTCTTTACCCCTACCTACATTATATTACCTACCCTACTACCAACACTGCTCTTACTGTCTATTATCTATCCTGTTGTCTAGTCTTTACCCCAAACTACATTATATTACCTACCCTACTACCAACACTACTGTTACTGTCTATTATCTATCCTGTTGTCTAGTCTTTACCTCTACCTACATTATATTACCTATCCTACTACCAACACTGCTCTTACTGTCTATTATCTATCCTGTTGTCTAGTCTTTACCCCTACCTACATTATATTACCTACCCTACTACCAACACTGCTGTTACTGTTACTGTCTATTATCTATCCTGTTGTCTCGTCTTTACCTCTACCTACATTATATTACCTACCCTACTACCAACACTGCTGTTACTGTCTATTATCTATCCTGTTGTCTAGTCTTTACCCCTACCTACATTATATTACCTATCCTACTACCAACACTGCTCTTACTGTCTATTATCTATCCTGTTGCCTAGTCTTTACCCCTACCTACATTATATTACCTACCCTACTACCAACACTGCTGTAACTGTCTATTATCTATCCTGTTGTCTAGTCTTTACCTCTACCTACATTATATTACCTACCCTACTACCAACACTGCTGTTACTGTCTATTATCTATCCTGTTGTCTAGTCTTTACCTCTACCTACATTATATTACCTACCCTACTACCAACACTGCTGTTACTCTGTCTATTATCTATCCTGTTGTCTAGTCTTTACCCCTACCTACATTATATTACCTACCCTACTACCAACACTGCTGTTACTGTCTATTATCTATCCTGTTGTCTAGTCTTTACCTCTACCTACATTATATTACCTACCCTACTACCAACACTGCTGTTACTGTCTATTATCTATCCTGTTGTCTAGTCTTTACCCCTACCTACATTATATTACCTACCCTACTACCAACACTGCTGTTACTGTTACTGTCTATTATCTATCCTGTTGTCTAGTCTTTACCCCTACCTACATTATATTACCTACCCTACTACCAACACTGCTGTTACTGTTACTGTCTATTATCTATCCTGTTGTCTAGTCTTTACCTCTACCTACATTATATTACCTACCCTACTACCAACACTGCTCTTACTGTCTATTATCTATCCTGTTGTCTAGTCTTTACCTCTACCTACATTATATTACCTACCCTACTACCAACACTGCTCTTACTGTCTATTATCTATCCTGTTGTCTAGTCTTTACCCCTACCTACATTATATTACCTACCCTACTACCAACACTGCTGTTACTGTCTATTATCTATCCTGTTGTCTAGTCTTTACCTCTACCTACATTATATTACCTACCCTACTACCAACACTGCTCTTACTGTCTATTATCTATCCTGTTGTCTAGTCTTTACCTCTACCTACATTATATTACCTACCCTACTACCAACACTGCTGTTACTGTCTATTATCTATCCTGTTGTCTAGTCTTTACCTCTACCTACATTATATTACCTACCCTACTACCAACACTGCTGTTACTGTCTATTATCTATCCTGTTGTCTAGTCTTTACCCCTACCTACATTATATTACCTACCCTACTACCAACACTGCTGTTACTGTTACTGTCTATTATCTATCCTGTTGTCTCGTCTTTACCTCTACCTACATTATATTACCTACCCTACTACCAACACTGCTGTTACTGTCTATTATCTATCCTATTGTCTAGTCTTTACCCCTACCTACCCTACTACCAACACTGCTCTTACTGTCTATTATCTATCCTGTTGTCTAGTCTTTACCTCTACCTACATTATATTACCTACCCTACTACCAACACTGCTCTTACTGTCTATTATCTATCCTGTTGTCTAGTCTTTACCCCTACCTACATTATATTACCTACCCTACTACCAACACTGCTCTTACTGTCTATTATCTATCCTGTTGTCTAGTCTTTACCCCTACCTACATTATATTACCTACCCTACTACCAACACTGTTGTTACTGTCTATTATCTATCCTGTTGTCTAGTCTTTACCTCTACCTACATTATATTACCTACCCTACTACCAACACTGCTGTTACTGTCTATTATCTATCCTGTTGTCTAGTCTTTACCTCTACCTACATGTACACATTACCTCAACTAACCGTTACCCCCAGTGTATATAGCCTGGGTACCCCCTGTGTACCCCCTGTGTATATAGCCTGTTTACCGGTACCCCCTGTGTATATAGCCTGGGTACCGTTACCCCCTGTGTATATAGCCTGGGTACCGTTACCCCCTGTGTATATAGCCTGGGTACCGTTACCCCCTGTGTATATAGCCTGGGTACCGTTACCCCCTGTGTATATAGCCTGGGTACCGTTACCCCCTGTGTATATAGCCTGGGTACCGTTACCCCCTGTGTATATAGCCTGGGTACCGTTACCCCCTGTGTATATAGCCTGGGTACCGGTACCCCCTGTGTATATAGCCTGGGTACCGTTACCCCCTGTGTATATAGCCTGGGTACCGGTACCCCCTGTGTATATAGCCTGGGTACCGTTACCCCCTGTGTATATAGCCTGGGTACCGGTACCCCCTGTGTATATAGCCTGGGTACCGTTACCCCCTGTGTATATAGCCTGGGTACCGGTACCCCCTGTGTATATAGCCTGGGTACCAGTACCCCCTGTGTATATAGCCTGGGTACCAGTACCCCCTGTGTATATAGCCTGGGTACCAGTACCCCCTGTGTATATAGCCTGGGTACCGGTACCCCCTGTGTATATAGCCTGGGTACCGGTACCCCCTGTGTATATAGCCTGGGTACCGTTACCCCCTGTGTATATAGCCTGGGTAACGGTACCCCCTGTGTATATAGCCTGGGTACCAGTACCCCCTGTGTATATAGCCTGGGTACCAGTACCCCCTGTGTATATAGCCTGGGTACCAGTACCCCCTGTGTATATAGCCTGGGTACCGGTACCCCCTGTGTATATAGCCTGGGTACCGGCCTCGTTATTGTTATTTGTGTTACTTTTTATTTAATATTTTACTAAATAAACAAAAAGTTAACAATTATCTTAATTCTATTTCTTGAATTGCATTGTAAGTAAGCATTTCACAGAAAGGTCTACTACACCCGTTGTATTCGGCACACGTGACAAATTCAAATGGATTTGATTCTACTCCAGGGCAAAGTCTTCTGGTTTCCTCCCAGTTCTGTTTAATCCATTCATTTAAATTGATGACCCACATGGAGGACACAGCAGGCTAATCTAATCTGGGGTACACCACGTGCTCCCACACTACGTGTGTGTTCATATATATATATGTGTGTGTGTGTGTGTGTGTGTGTGTGTGTGTGTGTGTGTGTGTGTTGGGAATAGGATTCCATTTGGGACACGGCCTAATAGTCTCTAGCCTGCATCTGACCTAGGATCAGTTAGCTTGCTGATCACAAGAAGCTGGTCTGCAGGGTAATGGGCCTGCATCTGACTGCTGACCAAGGATCAGTTAGCTTGCTGATCACTGTAAAGTAGCCTGGTCCTATTAACACTGTAAAGTAGCCTGGTCCTATTAACACTGTAAAGTAGCCTGGTCCTATTAACACTGTAAAGTAGCCTGGTCCTATTAACACTGTAAAGTAGCCTGGTCCTATTAACACTGTAAGGTAGCCTGGTCCTATTAACACTGTAAAGTAGCCTGGTCCTATTAACACTGTAAAGTAGCCTGGTCCTATTAACACTGTAAAGTAGCCTGGTCCTATTAACACTAAGGTAGCCTGGTCCTATTAACACTGTAAGGTAGCATGGTCCTATTAACACTGTAAGGTAGCCTGGTCCTATTAACACTGTAAAGTAGCCTGGTCCTATTAACACTGTAAAGTAGCCTGGTCCTATTAACACTAAGGTAGCCTGGTCCTATTAACACTGTAAAGTAGCCTGGTCCTATTAACACTGTAAAGTAGCCTGGTCCTATTAACACTGTAAAGTAGCCTGGTCCTATTAACACTGTAAGGTAGCCTGGTCCTATTAACACTGTAAAGTAGCCTGGTCCTATTAACACTGTAAAGTAGCCTGGTCCTATTAACACTGTAAAGTAGCCTGGTCCTATTAACACTAAGGTAGCCTGGTCCTATTAACACTGTAAAGTAACCTGGTCCTATTAACACTAAAGTAGCCTGGTCCTATTAACACTGTAAGGTAGCCTGGTCCTATTAACACTGTAAAGTAGCCTGGTCCTATTAACACTGTAAAGTAGCCTGGTCCTATTAACACTAAGGTAGCCTGGTCCTATTAACACTGTAAAGTAACCTGGTCCTATTAACACTGTAAAGTAGCCTGGTCCTATTAACACTGTAAGGTAGCCTGGTCCTATTAACACTGTAAGGTAGCCTGGTCCTATTAACACTGTAAGGTAGCCTGGTCCTATTAACACTGTAAAGTAGCCTGGTCCTATTAACACTAAGGTAGCCTGGTCCTATTAACACTAAGGTAGCCTGGTCCTATTAACACTGTAAAGTAGCCTGGTCCTATTAACACTGTACAGTAGCCTGGTCCTATTAACGCTAAGGTAGCCTGGTCCTATTAACACTGTAAGGTAGCCTGGTCCTATTAACACTAAGGTAGCCTGGTACTATTAACACTGTAAAGTAGCCTGGTCCTATTAACACTGTAAGGTAGCATGGTCCTATTAACACTGTAAGGTAGCCTGGTCCTATTAACACTGTAAGGTAGCCTGGTCCTATTAACACTGTAAAGTAGCCTGGTCCTATTAACACTGTAAAGTAGCCTGGTCCTATTAACACTAAGGTAGCCTGGTCCTATTAACACTGTAAAGTAGCCTGGTCCTATTAACACTGTAAAGTAGCCTGGTCCTATTAACACTGTAAGGTAGCCTGGTCCTATTAACACTGTAAAGTAGCCTGGTCCTATTAACACTGTAAAGTAGCCTGGTCCTATTAACACTAAGGTAGCCTGGTCCTATTAACACTGTAAAGTAGCCTGGTCCTATTAACACTGTAAAGTAGCCTGGTCCTATTAACACTGTAAGGTAGCCTGGTCCTATTAACACTGTAAGGTAGCCTGGTCCTATTAACACTGTAAAGTAGCCTGGTCCTATTAACACTGTATGGTAGCCTGGTCCTATTAACACTAAGGCAGCCTGGTCCTATTAACACTGTAAAGTAGCCTGGTCCCATTAACATTGTAAGGTAGCCTGGTCCTATTAACACTAAGGTAGCCTGGTCCTATTAACACTGTAAAGTAGCCTGGTCCTATTAACACTGTAAAGTAGCCTGGTCCTATTAACACTGTAAAGTAGCCTGGTCCTATTAACACTGTAAGGTAGCCTGGTCCTATTAACACTGTAAAGTAGCCTGGTCCTATTAACACTGTAAAGTAGCCTGGTCCTATTAACACTGTAAAGTAGCCTGGTCCTATTAACACTGTAAAGTAGCCTGGTCCTATTAACACTGTAAAGTAGCCTGGTCCTATTAACACTAAGGTAACCTGGTCCTATTAACACTGTAAAGTAGCCTGGTCCTATTAACACTGTATTGTAGCCTGGTCCTATTAACACTGTAAAGTAGCCTGGTCCTATTAACACTGTAAGGTAGCCTGGTCCTATTAACACTGTAAAGTAGCCTGGTTCAACAGACACAAAGAATTAGCGATAGACAGCCTAGACAGGGTAGCCAGACAGGCCAGATATACTGACTAGCTAGGCAGGCTAGCCAGACAGACACAGGCAGACAGGCAGGTTACTAAACAGACAGACAGATAAACAGGAAGGCTAGCCAGCCAGCCAGCCAGCCAGCCAGACAGACAGACAGACAGACAGAGACAAACAGACAGACAGACAGAGACAGGCTAACTGGACAGACAGACAGAGACAGGCTAACTGGACAGACAGACAGAAAGGCTAACTGGACAGACAGACAGAAAGGCTAACTGGACAGACAGACAGACAGACAGACAGACAGACAGACAGACAGACAGACAGGCTAGCTGGACAGACAGACAGAGAGAGTGACAGACACAGACAGACAGACAGAGAGAGTGACAGACAGACAGACAGACAGACAGACAGACAGACAGACAGACAGACAGACAGACTAACTGGACAGACAGACAGACAGACAGACAGACAGACAGACAGACAGACAGACAGACAGACAGACAGACAGACTGACAGACAGACAGAGTGACAGACAGACAGAGTGACAGACAGACAGACAGAGTGACAGACAGACAGACAGAGTGACAGACAGAGTGACAGACAGACAGAGTGACAGACAGACAGAGTGACAGACAGACAGAGTGACAGACAGGCAGACAGGCTAGCTGGACAGACAGACAGACAGAGAGAGTGACAGAGTGACAGACAGACAGACAGACAGACAGACAGACAGACAGACAGACAGAGTGACAGAGTGACAGACAGAGAGAGTGACAGAGTGACAGACAGAGACAAACAGACTAGCTGATATCGGTACAGTTACAGTTGAATAACTAATTCAGTTTGAATGAAGGAGCACGTTGACCATTATGTTACATACAGTCTTTATCATGTAAAGGAACACACAGCATGTGGTGATGAGTACAACGTTATTTAAGACTCTCTTCAAAAAGGAGGTTTCAGACTTACTGAGACGTTCCACCTGTAAAAGGTTTCAACAGTAAACACGCTTTACATTAAAACGAGAAGTTTGGTATTTTACAACTTAGTTCCATAGTGTTACCTAGATCCAACACTAGGTACAATGTTGATGATGACAGATACAGACCTGATATCAAACTGAAAGCATCGAGACAAGACAACGTTAACCTTATTATCCAATACATGGAAGAAAAAAAAACTTTACCTTATTAACCATTTACATCTATACTAGATTATTGTTGTCTGGGACTATAAGGAGACGAGACATATTCTGATACATTTGACTTTCTTCCAGCGCTCTGTGGCCCAAACGGCTCTAGAGAGTCCAGAGAACAGTCGTAGGAACGACACCCTTTGTGCTAGCAAGGTGAGGTCTGGGATAGATGTCGCCCTTCTCTTTTCTACTGTATCAACACAACGCAGTAACCATGGATACGGAGGGCTCTGCTACAATGCAGGATCAACTAGTTGGTCGGGTACCTTTAAAATCAACAAACAGAAATATCTATTGAATTTTCTGATTTGTGAAGAACGTTAAACTGAGAGATTATCTGAATACAATTATTAGACCCATGTCCATTTTAAATGTATCTTTCTCAAAAAACAAAACAAAAAATTCATGTCGAGAATATAATTCCAGAATATTTAGGCAAAGTTAGTTGGCCAACTCATTGATCCTGCTTTGTAGTATACCCGCGGTACAACTGAGAAGTGGGTTTTTGGTTTGCCAGTCGTTGAACCCACAACACATGCTGTCCTCAGATCAGACATGAGTGGAGAAAGAGTTTTTAGTAGAACCGATATAGTGCACTAAAACCCTACGGATCCCTGGTCAAAAGCAGTGCACTGTACTGGGACTAGGGTACTATTTGGACGCGTTGACATCCTGACTGTTGAAAAGGTTGGGGTAGAACCGTAGTCCTTCCACAGAGTCGTCTCTACACAGGTGACCCATCTTCTCTGCTAGTAACAACCTGACAGACAGAGAGACAAAGAAGAGACAGAGAAGAGGATAGAGAGATAGAGGGATAGAGGGATAGAGGGATGGAGGGATAGAGGGGATAGAGGGATAGAGGGATAGAGGGATAGAGGGATAGAGGGATGGAGGGATAGGGACAGAAACATGTCATGTTATCAACCGAACAAACTACTGAATAATAAACTGTAATAATTTATAATACACTATAATTACAAAAGTATGTGGACACCGCAATTAGTGGATTTGTCTTTCAGCCACACCCGTTGCTGACAGGTGTATAAACATCGAGCACACAACCATGCAATCTCCATAGACAAATATTGGCAGTAGAATGGCCTTACTGAAGAGCTCAGTGACTTTCAGAGTGTCACCGTCATAGGATGCCACCTTTCCAACAAGTCAGTTCGTCAAATTTCTGCCCTGCTAGATCTGCCCCGGTCAACTGTAAGTGCTGTTATTGTGAAGTGGAAATGTCTAGGAGCAAAAACGGCTCAGCCACAAAGTGGTTGGCCACATAAGCTCACAGAACGGGACCGCAGAGTGCTGAAGCACATAAAAATCGTCTGTCCTCGGCTGCAACACTCACTACCGAGTTCCAAACTGTTTGGTGAAGGTCCTTTCCTGTTTCAGCATGACAATGCCCCCGTGCACAAAGCGAGGTCCGTACAGAAATGGTTTGTTGAGATCAGTGTGGAAGAACTTGACTGGCCTGCACAGAGCCCTGACCTCAACCCCTTTGGGATGAAATGTAATTACGACTGTGAGTCAGGCCTAATTGCCCAACATCAGTGCCCGACCTCACTAATGCTCTTTTGTCTGAATGGGAAGCAAGTCCCTACAGCAATGTTCCAACATCTAGTAGAAAGCCTTTCCAGAAGAGTGGAGGCTGTTATAGCAGAAATGTTCCAACATCTAGTGGAAAGCCTTCCCAGAAGAGTGGAGGCTGTTATAGCAGCAATGTTCCAACATCTAGTGGAAAGCCTTCCCAGAAGAGTGGAGGCTGTTATAGCAGCAATGTTCCAACATCTAGTGGAAAGCCTTCCCAGAAGAGTGGAGGCTGTTATAGCAGCAATGTTCCAACATCTAGTGGAAAGCCTTCCCAGAAGAGTGGAGGCTGTTATAGCAGCAATGTTCCAACATCTAGTGGAAAGCCTTCCCAGAAGAGTGGAGGCTGTTATAGCAGCAATGTTCCAACATCTAGTGGAAAGCCTTCCCAGAAGAGTGGAGGCTGTTATAGCAGCAATGTTCCAACATAACTCCACATAACATTTAAAAAAAATGTTTTAACACTCTAACCACTAGGCTACCAGCCGCCCCTCCACTCTAACCACTAGGCTACCTGCCGCCCCTCCGCTCTAACCACTAGGCTACCTGCCGCCCCTCCACTCTAACCACTAGGCTACCTGCCGCCCCTCCACTCTAACCACTAGGCTACCTGCCGCCCCTCCACTCTAACCACTAGGCTACCTGCCGCCCCTCCACTCTAACCACTAGGCTACCTGCCGCCCCTCCACTCTAACCACTAGGCTACCTGCCGCCCCTCCACTCTAACCACTAGGCTACCTGCCGCCCCTCCACTCAAACCATTAGGCTACCTGCCACCCCTCCACTCTAACCACTAGGCTACCTGCCGCCCCTCCACTCTAACCACTAGGCTACCTGCCGCCCCTCCACTCTAACCACTAGGCTACCTGCCGCCCCTCCACTCTAACCACTAGGCTACCTGCCGCCCCTCCACTCTAACCACTAGGCTACCTGCCGCCCCTCCACTCTAACCACTAGGCTACCTGCCGCCCCTCCACTCTAACCACTAGGCTACCTGCCGCCCCTCCACTCAAACCATTAGGCTACCTGCCACCCCTCCACTCTAACCACTAGGCTACCTGCCGCCCCTCCACTCTAACCACTAGGCTACCTGCCGCCCCTCCACTCTAACCACTAGGCTACCTGCCACCCCTACACTCTAACCACTAGGCTACCTGCCGCCCCTCCACTCTAACCACTAGGCTGCCTGCCACCCCTCCACTCTAACCACTAGGCTACCTGCCACCCCTCCACTCTAACCACTAGGCTGCCTGCCGCCCCTCCACTCTAACCACTAGGCTACCAGCCGCCTATGATTTTGGAATGAGATGTTTGACGAACAAGTGTCCACATACTTCTGATCATATTGTGTATTATCAACAATAGTCAGGACAGCTGTAGTTCAATCCAGTGGGACGATGGGAGTTGTAGTTCTATATACAGTGGGCGACAATGGGAGTTGTAGTTCTATATACAGTGGGTGACGATGGGAGTTGTAGTTCTATATACAGTGGGCGAAGATGGGAGTTGTAGTTCTATATACAGTGGGCGAAGATGGGAGTTGTAGTTCTATATACAGTGGGCGAAGATGGGAGTTGTAGTTCTATATACAGTGGGCGAAGATGGGAGTTGTAGTTCTATATACAGTGGGCGAAGATGGGAGTTGTAGTTCTATATACAGTGGGCGACGATGGGAGTTGTAGTTCTATATACAGTGGGCGACGATGGGAGTTGTAGTTCTATATACAGTGGGGATTAAAGGAGTTGGTAGTTCTTTAGACAGAAGAACAGGCGACGATGGGAGTTGTAGTTCTATATACAGTGGGTGACGATGGGAGTTGTAGTTCTATATACAGTGGGTGAATGGGAGTTGTAGTTCTATATACAGTGGCGACCTTTGGGAGTTGTAGTTCTATATACAGTGGTGAGATGGGAGTTGTAGTTCTATATACAGTGGGTGGAGATGGGAGTTGTAGTTCTATATACAGTGGCCATGGGAGTTGTAGTTCTATATACAGTGGGCGACAATGGGAGTTGTAGTTCTATATACAGTGGGTGACGATGGGAGTTGTAGTTCTATAGAGCCAGTGGTTACACATGGGAGTTAGTAGTTACTATAGGGCAAAGATGGGAGTAGTAGTTACTATACAGTGCCATGGGAGTTGTAGTTCTATATACAGTGGGCGAAGATGGGAGTTGTAGTTCTATATACAGTGGGCGAAGATGGGAGTTGTAGTTCTATATACAGTGGGCGACGATGGGAGTTGTAGTTCTATATCCAGTTAGGGATTAAAGAGTGAGTAGTGGTACCTACCTTTCTTTAGACAGAAGAACAGAGAGACCGAGCAGCTTGGCAAACTCCTCAGCTGTCAGAGAGCCTTTATCAGTTACCTATGGGAAAGAGAGAGGAGAGAGGAGAGAAGAGAGAGAGGAGAGAAGAGAGAGGAGAGGGAGAGTTAGTAGTTACTATAGAGCCATGTAAGTTAGTAGTTACTATAGAGCCATGGTTACACATGTAAGTTAGTAGTTACTATAGAGCCATGTAAGTTAGTAGTTACTATAGAGCCATGGTTACACATGTAAGTTAGTAGTTACTATAGAGCCATGTAAGTTAGTAGTTACTATAGAGCCATGGTGACACATGTAAGTTAGTAGTTACTATAGAGCCATGGTTACACATGTAAGTTAGTAGTTACTATAGAGCCATGTAAGTTAGTAGTTACTATAGAGCCATGTAAGTTAGTAGTTACTATAGAGCCATGGTGACACATGTAAGTTAGTAGTTACTATAGAGCCATGGTTACACATGTAAGTTAGTAGTTACTATAGAGCCATGTAAGTTAGTAGTTACTATAGAGCCATGTAAGTTAGTAGTTACTATAGAGCCATGTAAGTTAGTAGTTACTATAGAGCCATGGTTACACATGTAAGTTAGTAGTTACTATAGAGCCATGGTTACACATGTAAGTTAGTAGTTACTATAGAGCCATGGTGACACATGTAAGTTAGTAGTTACTATAGAGCCATGTAAGTTAGTAGTTACTATAGAGCCATGTAAGTTAGTAGTTACTATAGAGCCATGTAAGTTAGTAGTTACTATAGAGCCATGTAAGTTAGTAGTTACTATAGAGCCATGGTGACACATGTAAGTTAGTAGTTACTATAGAGCCATGGTTACACATGTAAGTTAGTAGTTACTATAGAGCCATGGTTACACATGTAAGTTAGTAGTTACTATAGAGCCATGGTTACACATGTAAGTTAGTAGTTACTATAGAGCCATGGTTACACATGTAAGTTAGTAGTTACTATAGAGCCATGGTTACACATGTAAGTTAGTAGTTACTATAGAGCCATGGTGACACATGTAAGTTAGTAGTTACTATAGAGTCATGTAAGTTAGTAGTTACTATAGAGCCATGTAAGTTAGTAGTTACTATAGAGCCATGGTGACACATGTAAGTTAGTAGTTACTATAGAGCCATGTAAGTTAGTAGTTACTATAGAGCCATGTAAGTTAGTAGTTACTATAGAGCCATGGTTACACATGTAAGTTAGTAGTTACTATAGAGCCATGTAAGTTAGTAGTTACTATAGAGCCATGGTGACACATGTAAGTTAGTAGTTACTATAGAGCCATGTAAGTTAGTAGTTACTATAGAGCCATGGTGGCACATGTAAGTTAGTAGTTACTATAGAGCCATGGTGGCACATGTAAGTTAGTAGTTACTATAGAGCCATGTAAGTTAGTAGTTACTATAGAGCCATGGTGACACATGTAAGTTAGTAGTTACTATAGAGCCATGTAAGTTAGTAGTTACTATAGAGCCATGGTGACACATGTAAGTTAGTAGTTACTATAGAGCCATGTAAGTTAGTAGTTACTATAGAGCCATGGTGACACATGTAAGTTAGTAGTTACTATAGAGCCATGGTTACACATGTAAGTTAGTAGTTACTATAGAGCCATGGTTACACATGTAAGTTAGTAGTTACTATAGAGCCATGTAAGTTAGTAGTTACTATAGAGCCATGGTGGCACATGTAAGTTAGTAGTTACTATAGAGCCATGTAAGTTAGTAGTTACTATAGAGCCATGGTGACACATGTAAGTTAGTAGTTACTATAGAGCCATGTAAGTTAGTAGTTACTATAGAGCCATGGTTACACATGTAAGTTAGTAGTTACTATAGAGCCATGTAAGTTAGTAGTTACTATAGAGCCATGTAAGTTAGTAGTTACTATAGAGCCATGTAAGTTAGTAGTTACTATAGAGCCATGATGACACATGTAAGTTAGTAGTTACTATAGAGCCATGTAAGTTAGTAGTTACTATAGAGCCATGGTGGCACATGTAAGTTAGTAGTTACTATAGAGCCATGTAAGTTAGTAGTTACTATAGAGCCATGGTGACACATGTAAGTTAGTAGTTACTATAGAGCCATGTAAGTTAGTAGTTACTATAGAGCCATGTAAGTTAGTAGTTACTATAGAGCCATGTAAGTTAGTAGTTACTATAGAGCCATGGTTACACATGTAAGTTAGTAGTTACTGTAGAGCCATGGTTACACATGTAAGTTAGTAGTTACTATAGAGCCATGTAAGTTAGTAGTTACTATAGAGCCATGGTGGCACATGTAAGTTAGTAGTTACTATAGAGCCATGGTGACACATGTAAGTTAGTAGTTACTATAGAGCCATGTAAGTTAGTAGTTACTATAGAGCCATGTAAGTTAGTAGTTACTATAGAGCCATGTAAGTTAGTAGTTACTATAGAGCCATGGTTACACATGTAAGTTAGTAGTTACTGTAGAGCCATGGTTACACATGTAAGTTAGTAGTTACTATAGAGCCATGTAAGTTAGTAGTTACTATAGAGTCATGTAAGTTAGTAGTTACTATAGAGCCATGTAAGTTAGTAGTTACTATAGAGCCATGGTTACACATGTAAGTTAGTAGTTACTATAGAGCCATGTAAGTTAGTAGTTACTATAGAGCCATGGTTACACATGTAAGTTAGTAGTTACTATAGAGCCATGGTGACACATGTAAGTTAGTAGTTACTATAGAGCCATGTAAGTTAGTAGTTACTATAGAGCCATGGTGACACATGTAAGTTAGTAGTTACTATAGAGCCATGGTTACACATGTAAGTTAGTAGTTACTATAGAGACATGTAAGTTAGTAGTTACTATAGAGCCATGGTTACACATGTAAGTTAGTAGTTACTATAGAGCCATGTAAGTTAGTAGTTACTATAGAGACATGTAAGTTAGTAGTTACTATAGAGCCATGGTGACACATGTAAGTTAGTAGTTACTATAGAGCCATGGTTACACATGTAAGTTAGTAGTTACTATAGAGCCATGGTTACACATGTAAGTTAGTAGTTACTATAGAGCCATGGTTACACATGTAAGTTAGTAGTTACTATAGAGCCATGGTTACACATGTAAGTTAGTAGTTATTATAGAGCCATGGTTACACATGTAAGTTAGTAGTTACTATAGAGCCATGGTTACACATGTAAGTTAGTAGTTACTATAGAGCCATGGTTACACATGTAAGTTAGTAGTTACTATAGAGCCATGGTGACACATGTAAGTTAGTAGTTACTATAGAGCCATGTAAGTTAGTAGTTACTATAGAGCCATGTAAGTTAGTAGTTACTATAGAGCCATGGTGACACATGTAAGTTAGTAGTTACTATAGAGCCATGTAAGTTAGTAGTTACTATAGAGCCATGGTTACACATGTAAGTTAGTAGTTACTATAGAGCCATGGTTACACATGTAAGTTAGTAGTTACTATAGAGCCATGGTTACACATGTAAGTTAGTAGTTACTATAGAGCCATGTAAGTTAGTAGTTACTATAGAGCCATGGTTACACATGTAAGTTAGTAGTTACTATAGAGCCATGGTTACACATGTAAGTTAGTAGTTACTATAGAGCCATGGTTACACATGTAAGTTAGTAGTTACTATAGAGCCATGTAAGTTAGTAGTTACTATAGAGCCATGATGACACATATAAGTTAGTAGTTACTATAGAGCCATGGTTACACATGTAAGTTAGTAGTTACTATAGAGCCATGGTTACACATGTAAGTTAGTAGTTACTATAGAGCCATGGTTACACATGTAAGTTAGTAGTTACTATAGAGCCATGGTTACACATGTAAGTTAGTAGTTACTATAGAGCCATGGTGACACATGTAAGTTAGTAGTTACTATAGAGCCATGTAAGTTAGTAGTTACTATAGAGCCATGTAAGTTAGTAGTTACTATAGAGCCATGGTTACACATGTAAGTTAGTAGTTACTATAGAGCCATGTAAGTTAGTAGTTACTATAGAGCCATGGTTACACATGTAAGTTAGTAGTTACTATAGAGCCATGTAAGTTAGTAGTTACTATAGAGCCATGGTGACACATGTAAGTTAGTAGTTATATTGATATGGCTAATATGATACATGATATGACTAATATGATATGATATATGATATGACTAATATGATATGCTTGATATGATATGACTAATATATGATACATGATATGACTAATATATGATACATGATATGACTAATATGATATATGACTAATATTGTCACGAGTCCGACCGAGGGTGTTTCCCCTTCCCGGGCGGTTGGCGCTTCAGGCGGATGGTCGTCACCGGCCTATTAGCTGCCACTGATTGTTTTTTACTCTCCCTCCTTGTATGTTTAGTGGTAGCACCTGTTCATGATTAATCAAGTAATTAGTTTGTCTTTATTAGACAGCCGGCCCGCCTGGTTGTTGTGCGGGATTATTGCAGTGTAACTTTCAGCTCTGTTGTTAGAAGTACGTGTTAGTGCCTGGTCGTTACTTTTCCGTTGTACATTCTCTTTCCCTGTGTTTGGGGCAGACATACTATTGTGAGCACCCTGGGATGCGTTGGCGCTATTAAAGACGCACAGCTTTGCACTCACTGTCTCCTGCGTTTGACTCCACACACCTACGACACCTGAAGTGTTACAAATATATGATACATGATATGACTAATATGATATGATATATGATATGACTAATATGATATGCTTGATATGATATGACTAATATATGATACATGATATGACTAATATATGATACATGATATGACTAATATATGATACATGATATGACTAATATGATATGCTTGATATGATATGACTAATATATGATACATGATATGACTAATATATGATACATGATATGACTAATATGATATGACTGATATGATGTGATATATGATATGACTGATATGATGTGATATATGATATGACTGATATGACTGATATGATGTGATATATGATATGACTGATATGATGTGATATATGATATGACTGATATGATGTGATATATGATATGACTGATATGACTGATATGATGTGATATATGATATGACTGATATGATGTGATATATGATATGACTGATATGATGTGATATATGATATGACTGATATGATGTGATATATGATATGACTGATATGACTGATATGATGTGATATATGATATGATATGATGTGATATATGATATGACTGATATGATGTGATATATGATATGACTGATATGATGTGATATATGATATGACTGATATGATGTGATATATGATATGACTGATATGACTGATATATGATATGACTGATATGATGTGATATATGATATGACTGATATGATGTGATATATGATATGACTGATATGACTGATATGATTGATATATGATATGACTGATATGATGTGATATATGATATGACTGATATGACTGATATGATGTGATATATGATATGACTGATATGATGTGATATATGATATGACTGATATGACTGATATGATGTGATATATGATATGACTGATATGACTGATATGATGTGATATATGATATGACTGATATGATGTGATATATGATATGACTGATATGATGTGATATATGATATGACTGATATGATGTGATATATGATATGACTGATATGATTGTTGAAGAAATGCAGAATTCATAGACAAAGACTTCCAAAAGTCTTGTGATGAAATCATTTCTATTAATGGAATTTAATAAAAAATGTATCAGCAAGTTAAAAGAGAACAAATCTTCAGGGAATGATGGCCTTATTAGTGAATTCTATAAATATTTTCAGGACGATATTGTTATATTTACTGTTTTATTATTTCATGTTTTAGTGGGTCCTGCCTGTTTCTATGACACAAGGCCTTATTTCTGTAATACCCAAACCAAACAAAGATTCCTATGATGTTAGAAAATTGGAGACCAAATCACATTAATGAACAATGATGGAAAAGCTGCATGCATCCATCATGGCAGAAAGACTTAAAAAAGGTCTTGACCAAATCATTGATGAAACTCAGTCTGGTTTTATGAAGGGCAGACATATACAGTGGGGGAAACAGTATTTAGTCAGCCACCAATTGGGCAAGTTCTCCCACTTAAAAAGATGAGAGAGGCCTGTAATTTTCATCATAGGTACACTTCAACTATGACAGACAAAATGAAGAAAAAAAAATCCAGAAAATCACATTGTAGGATTTTTCATTTATTTACTTGCGAATTATGGTGGAAAATAAGTATTTGGTCAATAACAAATGTTTCTCAATACTTTGTTATATACCCTTTGATGGCAATGACAGAGGTCAAACGTTTTCTGGAATGTGGAATGCAGCTCTAGGACAAGTGGGGTGGAATGCAGCCCTAGGACAAGTGGAGTGGAATGCAGCCCTAGGACAAGTGGAGTGGAATGCAGCCCTAGGACAAGTGGAGTGGAATGCAGCCCTAGGACAAGGAGTGGAATGCAGCCCTAGGACAAGTGGAGTGGAATGCAGCCCTAGGACAAGTGGAGTGGAATGCAGCCCTAGGACAAGTGGAGTGGAATGCAGCCCAGGACAAGGAGTGGAATGCAGCTCTAGGACAAGTGGGGTGGAATGCAGCCCTAGGACAAGTGGAGTGGAATGCAGCCCTAGGACAAGTGGAGTGGAATGCAGCCCTAGGACAAGTGGGGTGGAATGCAGCCCTAGGACAAGTGGGGTGGAATGCAGCCCTAGGACAAGGAGTGGAATGCAGCCCTAGGACAAGGAGTGGAATGCAGCCCTAGGACAAGGAGTGGAATGCAGCCCTAGGACAAGGAGTGGAATGCAGCCCTAGGACAAGGAGTGGAATGCAGCCCTAGGACAAGGAGTGGAATGCAGCCCTAGGACAAGGAGTGGAATGCAGCCCTAGGACAAGTGAAGTGGAATGCAGCCCTAGGACAAGTGGAGTGGAATGCAGCCCTAGGACAAGGAGTGGAATGCAGCCCTAGGACAAGTGGAGTGGAATGCAGCCTAGGACAAGGAGTGGAATGCAGCCCTAGGACAAGGAGTGGAATGCAGCCCTAGGACAAGGAGTGGAATGCAGCCCTAGGACAAGGAGTGGAATGCAGCCCTAGGACAAGTGAAGTGGAATGCAGCCCTAGGACAAGTGGGGTGGAATGCAGCCCTAGGACAAGTGGGGTGGAATGCAGCCCTAGGACAAGTGGGGTGGAATGCAGCCCTAGGACAAGGAGTGGAATGCAGCCCTAGGACAAGTGGAGTGGAATGCAGCCCTAGGACAAGGAGTGGAATGCAGCCCTAGGACAAGTGGAGTGGAATGCAGCCCTAGGACAAGTGAAGTGGAATGCAGCCCTAGGACAAGTGGAGTGGAATGCAGCCCTAGGACAAGGAGTGGAATGCAGCCCTAGGACAAGTGAAGTGGAATGCAGCCCTAGGACAAGTGGAGTGGAATGCAGCCCTAGGACAAGTGAAGTGGAATGCAGCCCTAGGACAAGTGGGGTGGAATGCAGCCCTAGGACAAGTGGAGTGGAATGCAGCCCTAGGACAAGTGGGGTGGAATGCAGCCCTAGGACAAGTGGGGTGGAATGCAGCCCTAGGACAAGTGGGGTGGAATGCAGCCCTAGGACAAGTGGAGTGGAATGCAGCCCTAGGACAAGTGGGGTGGAATGCAGACCTAGGACAAGTGGAGTGGAATGCAGCCCTAGGACAAGTGGGGTGGAATGCAGCCCTAGGACAAGTGGGGTGGAATGCAGCCCTAGGACAAGTGGGGTGGAATGCAGCCCTAGGACAAGTGAAGTGGAATGCAGCCCTAGGACAAGTGGGGTGGAATGCAGCCCTAGGACAAGTGAGGTGGAATACAGCCCTAGGACAAGTGAAGTGGAATGCAGCCCTAGGACAAGTGAAGTGGAATGCAGCCCTAGGACAAGTGAGGTGGAATGCAGCCCTAGGACAAGTGAGGTGGAATGCAGCCCTAGGACAAGTGAAGTGGAATGCAGCCCTAGGACAAGTGAAGTGGAAAGCAGCCCTAGGACAAGTGGGGTGGAATGCAGCCCTAGGACAAGTGAGGTGGAATGCAGCCCTAGGACAAGTGGGGTGGAATGCAGCC
The DNA here is from genome assembly GCF_023373465.1 of Oncorhynchus keta. Lineage (NCBI taxonomy): Eukaryota > Metazoa > Chordata > Actinopteri > Salmoniformes > Salmonidae > Oncorhynchus > Oncorhynchus keta. The sequence goes on from NC_068426.1 coordinate 227,930, forward strand.
CTAGGACAAGTGAGGTGGAATGCAGCCCTAGGACAAGTGAGGTGGAATGCAGCCCTAGGACAAGTGAGGTGGAATGCAGCCCTAGGACAAGTGAGGTGGAATGCAGCCCTAGGACAAGTGGGGTGGAATGCAGCCCTAGGACAAGTGAGGTGGAATGCAGCCCTAGGACAAGTGAGGTGGAATGCAGCCCTAGGACAAGTGAGGTGGAATGCAGCCCTAGGACAAGTGAGGTGGAATACAGCCCTAGGACAAGTGAGGTGGAATGCAGCCCTAGGACAAGTGGGGTGGAATGCAGCCCTAGGACAAGTGAGGTGGAATGCAGCCCTAGGACAAGTGAAGTGGAATACAGCCCTAGGACAAGTGGGGTGGAATGCAGCCCTAGGACAAGTGAAGTGGAATGCAGCCCTAGGACAAGTGAGGTGGAATGCAGCCCTAGGACAAGTGAGGTGGAATACAGTGGGAAAGCCCCCAGGCCCAATTCCTCTAATTTGTCACTAGCAGCACCAACTCACTGTGTCATTCTGGGTAAATGTTCTTGGTGAATAAAAGTGATTGTGATTCTTACGTTGTCCAGGGCCGAGGAGATCATCTCCTCCTCACTGTGGGACTGCAGCTGAACCACCATCACACCACTGTCAAAGATACGCAACCTGGAGAGAGAGAGAGGGGTGACGGAGGGAGAGGGGGAGACAGAGGGAGAGTGAAAGGGGAAGGAGAGAGAGAGAGAGAGAGAGAGAGAGAGAGAGAGAGAGAGAGAGAGAGAGGAGAAGAAGGGAGAGGGGGGACGGAGGGAGGGAGAGGAGAAGATAAAAAAAGGTGGGAGAAATAAGGGGATGATGGAAATGAAAAGACTGAAGTTTATCAGAGAGTTGGTAAAGTAACACAGTGAACATGGTAGACAGTTGTTCCACTACAATGGTTTTCCTGTTGCTCTAACACAGAGTCAGTAGGTTTTCATTTTAAGCAAGTAAGTAGAAGGACCAGGAATGAGTCCCAAACAGCACCCCATTCCCTATATAGTGCACTACTTTTGAAAACAACCCTATGGGCCCTGGTCAAAAGTAGTGCACTATATAGGAAATAGGAAAACAATTGGAAAGTGGCCTGGGTCTGAGTTCTCTGTTTTCTTTTGAATCTCTGGGAAGGGGCAGGAAGTGACACGGCCACAGGAAACTGCCTCCAACAACAGGAAGTCAAACAGGAAGAGCTCGGCCGATTCCTCTATGACACACACACACACACACACACACACACACACACACACACACACACACACACACACACACACACACACACACACACACACACACACACACACACACACACACACACACACACACACACACACACACACACACACACTGACCTCAGTGGTTGCTTCAGCGACTCAAACATCTTACAGGCATTCACCAAATCCTCTGGAGACAGCAGCTAGGAGAGGACGAGAAAGAAGGGGGGTAAGAATGGAGAGAGGAGAGGACGAGAGAGGAGTAGAGAGGAGAGGACGAGAGGAGAGGAGTAGAGAGAAGGAGAAAGGACGAGAGAGGACGAGAGAGGACGAGAGGAGAGAGAAGGAGAGGACGAGAGTGGAGTAGAGAGAAGGAGAAAGGATGAGAGAGGAGAGGAGTAGAGAGGACGAGAGAGAAGGAGAGAGGACGAGAAAGAAGGGGGGAAAGAATGGAGAGAGGAGAGGACGAGAGAGTAGAGAGAAGGAGAAAGGACGAGAGAGGAGTAGAGAGAAGGAGAAAGAGAAAGGACGAGAGAGGAGTAGAGAGAAGGAGAAAGGACGAGAGAGGAGTAGAGAGGAGAGGACGAGAGGAGAGGAGTAGAGAGAAGGAGAAAGGACGAGAGAGGAAGAGAGGAGAGAGAAGGAGAGGACGAGAGTGGAGTAGAGAGAAGCAGAAAGGATGAGAGAGGAGAGGAGTAGAGAGGAGGAGAAAGGACGAGAGAGGAGAGGAGTAGAGAGGAGGAGAGGATGAGAAAGAAGGAGAGAGAAGGAGAGAGGACAAGAGAGAAGGAGAGAGGAGTAGAGAGGAGAGAGGAGGAGAGGATGAGAGAGGAGAGGATGAGAGAGGAGAGAGAAGGAGAGAGGACGAGAGTGGAGTAGAGAGAAGGAGAAAGGACGAGAGAGGAGGAGTAGAGAGGAGGAGAAAGGACGAGAGAGGAGAGGAGTAGAGAGGAGGAGAGGATGAGAAAGAAGGAGAGAGAAGGAGAGAGGACAAGAGAGAAGGAGAGAGGAGTAGAGAGGAGAGAGGAGGAGAGGATGAGAGAGGAGAGGATGAGAGAGGAGGAGAGAGAAGGAGAGAGGAGGAGAGAGAAGGAGAGAGGAGGAGAGAGAAGGAGAGGAGTAGAGAGAAGGAGAGGATGAGAAAGAAGGGGGAAAAGGGGAAAGAGGAGGAGAAAAAGAGAGGAGGAGAGAGAAGGAGAGAGGAGTAGAGAGAAGCGGGAAAAGAGGGGAGAGAATAATAAAGATAGGGAGGTAAGTTTATAAAAAAAAGTAACACTGAACAAAAATATAAAAACGCAACAATTTCAAAGATTTTACTGAGCTACAGTTAGGAATTAACTAAATGAACTAGGCCCTAATCTATGGATTTCCCACGACTGGGAATACAAATACGCATCAGTCAAATATACCTTCAATTATTTTAAAGGTAGGGGATCAGAAACACAGTCAGTATCTGGTGTGGATCCGAACACCAGTCAGTATCTGGTGTGGATCAGAACACCAGTCAGTATCTGGTGTGGATCAGAACACCAGTCAGTATCTGGTGGGGATCAGAAACACAGTCAGTATCTGGTGTGGATCAGAACACCAGTCAGTATCTGGTGTGGATCAGAACACCAGTCAGTATCTGGTGTGGATCAGAACACCAGTCAGTATCTGGTGTGGATCAGAACACCAGTCAGTATCTGGTGTGGATCAGAACACCAGTCAGTATCTGGTGTGGATCAGAACACCAGTCAGTATCTGGTGTGGATCAGAACACCAGTCAGTATCTGGTGTGGATCAGAACACCAGTCAGTATCTGGTGTGGATCAGAACACCAGTCAGTATCTGGTGTGGATCAGAACACCAGTCAGTATCTGGTGTGGATCAGAAAGCCAGTCAGTATCTGGTGTGGATCAGAACACCAGTCAGTATCTGGTGTGGATCAGAACACCAGTCAGTATCTGGTGTGGATCAGAACACCAGTCAGTATCTGGTGTGGATCAGAACACCAGTCAGTATCTGGTGTGGATCAGAACACCAGTCAGTATCTGGTGTGGATCAGAACACCAGTCAGTATCTGGTGTGGATCAGAACACCAGTCAGTATCTGGTGTGGATCAGAACACCAGTCAGTATCTGGTGTGGATCAGAACACCAGTCAGTATCTGGTGTGGATCAGAAAACCAGTCAGTATCTGGTGTGGATCAGAAAACCAGTCAGTATCTGGTGTGGATCAGAACACCAATCAGTATCTGGTGTGATCCACCATTTGCCTCAAGCAGCGCAACACATCTCCTTCACATAGAGTTGATCAGGCTGTTGATTGTGGCCTGTGGAATGTTGTCCCACTCCTCTTCAATGGCTGTGTGAAGTTGCTGGATATTGGAACTGGAACACGGTGTCATACACGTCGATCCAGAGCATCCCAAACATGCTCAATGGGGGACATGTCTAATGAGTATGCAGGCCATGGAAGAACTGGGACATTTTCAGCTTTCAGGAATTGTCTACATATCCTAGCGACATGGGACCGTGCGTTATCATGCTGAAACATGAGGTGATGGAGGAGGAAGAATGGCACAATGAGCCTCGGGATCTCGTCACGGCATCACTGTGCATTCAAATGTGCCATTGGTAAAATGCAATTGTTTTCGTTGTCCATAGTTTATGCCCAAACCATAACCCCACCACGGGGCACACACTGTCTGACAGCATGTTCCAGTTCCCGCCAATATCCCGGTACAGTTGAAAACCAGAATTCATCCCTGAGGAGCACACTTCTCCAGCGTGCCAGTGGCCATCGAAGGCGAGCATTTTCCCATTGAAGTTGGTTACGACATCGAACTGCAGTCAGATCAAGACCCTGGTGAGGATGACGAGCACGCAGATGAGCTTCCCTGAGACGGTTTCTGACAGTCGGTGCAGAAATTATTCAGTTGTGAAAACCCACAGTGTCATCAGCTGTCTGGGTGGCTGGTCTCAGACAAACCCACAGTGTCATCAGCTGTCTGGGTGGCTGGTCTCAGACAAACCCACAGTTTCATCAGCTGTCTGGGTGGCTGGTCTCAGACAAACCCACAGTTTCATCAGCTGTCCGGATGGCTGGTCTCAGACAAACCCACAGTTTCATCAGCTGTCCGGGTGGCTGGTCTCAGACAAACCCACAGTTTCATCAGCTGTCCGGGTGGCTGGTCTCAGACAAACCCACAGTTTCATCAGCTGTCCGGGTGGCTGGTCTCAGACAAACCCACAGTTTCATCAGCTGTCCGGGTGGCTGGTCTCAGACAAACCCACAGTTTCATCAGCTGTCTGGGTGGCTGGTCTCAGACAAACCCACAGTTTCATCAGCTGTCCGGGTGGCTGGTCTCAGACAAACCCACAGTTTCATCAGCTGTCTGGGTGGCTGGTCTCAGACAAACCCACAGTTTCATCAGCTGTCCGGGTAGCTGGTCTCAGACAAACCCACAGTTTCACCAGCTGTCTGGGTGGCTGGTCTCAGACAAACCCACAGTTTCATCAGCTGTCTGGGTGGCTGGTCTCAGACAAACCCACAGTTTCATCAGCTGTCTGGGTGGCTGGTCTCAGACAAACCCACAGTGTCATCAGCTGTCTGGGTGGCTGGTCTCAGACAAACCCACAGTTTCATCAGCTGTCTGGGTGGCTGGTCTCAGACAAACCCACAGTTTCATTAGCTGTCTGGGTGGCTGGTCTCAGACAACCCCCAATGGGTGAAGAAGCCGGATGTGGTGTTGTGTGACAAAACTACATATTTCAGAGTGGCCTTTTATTGTTCCCATCCAGGGCCTAAAATGAACACCACAACCTGCCAAAATACAGGCAGATTTTGGCATTGGTGTCTATTTCAGCAGCCATGTTGGCAGGTGGTCAGGGCTCTACAGAGTGAGCATTTAATTCGCATTTGTGAATAAAAAGTCAAGTATGATCACATTTATAGTAAAATAAATACTGCAGTAGCTGTTTTCAAAGTATTTCTGCCATTTTGTTTCATAGCTGGTAAATGAATCAAAACAACTATGAATCCTATATAACCACCTCGCGCTGCAACACTGCCTGGCTCGGGGCTGTTCGCACGTGGAAGTACTGAGGGAAATAGTCATTTGTAGAAGCGCTGCGCACAAGCATAAAAGTTCGCTTAAATGTACTTGAAAGGAAAGTCAACCGAAGTGAGACTTTGTGTCGTTGTATTTTATAAATAAATTGTTTTGTTCAAGCTAGGTTGTTTTTCTATATTTGAGTTGCTCGGGAAGACAAGGTAACGCTTGTAAACATGACGCGTTACCACGGTAACCTCCTGCCCTTAAAGGGGCAGGTGAACATTTGTCTCATCTTTTGATATTTTGGGTAAAAGACTCCGGTCACAAACAATTAAAGAATTTACCAATATACCACATTACCTCTTCCTAATAATTCATTTATTGTTTTAGAGACATTACAAAGCTCATAGTTATTATTATAATTTTTTTGTCATTTTAGCTCTGAAAAAAATATTAGGACTGTTGAAAAGAATCTGAGTGGCTGGTAGATTTTTTATTTACTAGTGGACCAAAAGATAAATGTTATAGGCTGTCCCCAGCACAAGGTGCACCTGTGTAATGATCATGCCGTTTAACCTCTTGGAACACTAGGGGCAGTATTTCATTTTTTGATGAAAAAACGTTCCCGTTTTAAATAAGATATTTTGTCACGAAAAGATGCTCGACTCGGCTTTGGAAAGAAAACACTCTGACGTATCCAAAACTGCAAAGATATTATCTGTGAACTGATGCTACAGGCGAAACCAAGATGAAACTTCAAACAGGAAGTGAGCCAAATGTTTGAGGCGCTGTTTTCCATTGTCTCCTTATATGGCTGTGAATGCGCCCTGAACGAGCCAGACTGTAAAAAGAAACCTCGAACGCAAAGTTTAAAGATGCCTTTAAAGATGCGCGCTTGTGTGTATGTGTGTGTATGCGTGTGTGTGTGTGTATATGTGTGTGTATGTGTGTGTGTGTATATGTGTGTGTATATATATGTGTGTGTATATGTATATGTGTGTGTATGCGTGTGTGTGTGTATATGTGTGTGTATGCGTGTGTGTGTGTATATGTGTGTGTATATATATATGTGTGTGTATGTGTATATGTGTGTGTGTGTGTGTGTGTGTATGTGTGTGTGTGTGTATATGTATATGTGTGTGTATGTGTGTGTGTGTATGTGTATATGTATATGTGTGTGTATGCGTGTGTGTGTGTGTGTATGTGTGTGTATATATATGTGTGTGTATGTGTATGTGGTCCTTCTGTAGCTCAGTTGGTAGAGCATGGCGCTTGTAACGCCAGGGTAGTGGGTTCGATTCCCGGGACCACCCATACGTAGAATGTATGCACACATGACTGTAAGTCGCTTTGGATAAAAGCGTCTGATAAATGGCATATATTATATTATATTATTATTATATTATGTGTATATGTATATGTGTGTGTATGTGTATATGTATATGTATATGTGTGTGTATGCGTGTGTGTGTGTGTGTATATGTGTGTATATATATATGTGTGTGTGTGTGTGTGTATATGTATATGTGTGTGTATGCGTGTGTGTGTGTGTGTATATGTATATGTGTGTGTATGCGTGTGTGTGTGTGTATATGTATATGTGTGTGTATGCGTGTGTGTGTGTGTATATGTATATGTGTGTGTATGCGTGTGTGTGTGTGTGTGTGTATGTGTGTGTGTGTATGCGTGTGTGTGTGTGTGTATATGTATATGTGTGTGTATGCGTGTGTGTGTGTGTGTATATGTGTGTGTATGCGTGTGTGTGTGTGTATATGTATATGTGTGTGTATGTGTGTGTGTGTGT
>NC_068426.1:242500-247500 GCF_023373465.1 Oncorhynchus keta
AATAGGTAACACAAGACATTAGTGTTTGGGTAAGGGGCTAGTCAATAGGAAACACAAGACATTAGTGTTTGGGTAAGGGGCTAGTCAACAGGTAACACAAGACATTAGTGTTTGGGTAAGGGCTAGTCAATAGGTAACACTAGACATTAGTGTTTGGGTAAGGGGCTAGTCAACAGGTAACACAAGACATTAGTGTTTGGGTAAGGGCTAGTCAACAGGTAACACAAGACATTAGTGTTTGGGTAAGGGGCTAGTCAATAGGTAACACTAGACATTAGTGTTTGGGTAAGGGCTAGTCAATAGGTAACACTAGACATTAGTGTTTGGGTAAGGGGCTAGTCAACAGGTAACACAAGACATTAGTGTTTGGGTAAGGGCTAGTCAATAGGTAACACTAGACATTAGGGTTTGGGTAAGGGCTAGTCAATAGGTAACACAAGACATTAGGGTTTGGGTAAGGGCTAGTCAATAGGTAACACAAGACATTAGTGTTTGGGTAAGGGGCTAGTCAATAGGTAACACAAGACATTAGTGTTTGGGTAAGGGGCTAGTCAACAGGTAACACTAGACATTAGTGTTTGGGTAAGGGCTAGTCAACAGGTAACACAAGACATTAGTGTTTGGGTAAGGGGCTAGTCAATAGGTAACACAAGACATTAGTGTTTGGGTAAGGGGCTAGTCAATAGGTAACACAAGACATTAGGGTTTGGGTAAGGGGCTAGTCAATAGGTAACACAAGACATTAGTGTTTGGGTAAGGGGCTAGTCAATAGGAAACACAAGACATTAGTGTTTGGGTAAGGGGCTAGTCAATAGGTAACACAAGACATTAGTGTTTGGGTAAGGGGCTAGTCAACAGGTAACACTAGACATTAGTGTTTGGGTAAGGGGCTAGTCAATAGGTAACACAAGACATTAGTGTTTGGGTAAGGGGCTAGTCAACAGGTAACACTAGACATTAGTGTTTGGGTAAGGGGCTAGTCAACAGGTAACACAAGACATTAGTGTTTGGGTAAGGGGCTAGTCAATAGGTAACACAAGACATTAGTGTTTGGGTAAGGGGCTAGTCAACAGGTAACACAAGACATTAGTGTTTGGGTAAGGGGCTAGTCAATAGGTAACACAAGACATTAGTGTTTGGGTAAGGGGCTAGTCAACAGGTAACAAGACATTAGTGTTTGGGTAAGGGGCTAGTCAACAGGTAACACAAGACATTAGTGTTTGGGTAAGGGGCTAGTCAACAGGTAACACAAGACATTAGGGTTTGGGTAAGGGGCTAGTCAACAGGTAACACAAGACATTAGTGTTTGGGTAAGGGGCTAGTCAACAGGTAACACTAGACATTAGGGTTTGGGTAAGGGGCTAGTCAATAGGAAACACAAGACATTAGTGTTTGGGTAAGGGGCTAGTCAATAGGAAACACAAGACATTAGTGTTTGGGTAAGGGCTAGTCAATAGGTAACACAAGACATTAGGGTTTGGGTAAGGGGCTAGTCAACAGGTAACACAAGACATTAGTGTTTGGGTAAGGGGCTAGTCAATAGGTAACACAAGACATTAGTGTTTGGGTAAGGGGCTAGTCAACAGGTAACACAAGACATTAGTGTTTGGGTAAGGGGCTAGTCAATAGGTAACACAAGACATTAGTGTTTGGGTAAGGGGCTAGTCAACAGGTAACACAAGACATTAGTGTTTGGGTAAGGGGCTAGTCAACAGGTAACACAAGACATTAGGGTTTGGGTAAGGGGCTAGTCAATAGGTAACACAAGACATTAGTGTTTGGGTAAGGGGCTAGTCAATAGGTAACACAAGACATTAGTGTTTGGGTAAGGGGCTAGTCAACAGGTAACACAAGACATTAGTGTTTGGGTAAGGGGCTAGTCAACAGGTAACACAAGACATTAGTGTTTGGGTAAGGGGCTAGTCAACAGGTAACACAAGACATTAGTGTTTGGGTAAGGGGCTAGTCAACAGGTAACACAAGACATTAGTGTTTGGGTAAGGGGCTAGTCAACAGGTAACACAAGACATTAGTAATGGGTCCACCCTAGTCCTCAATAATCTACAACAGTAATGGGTCCACCCTAGTCCTCAATAATCTACAACAGTAATGGGTCCACCTAGTCTTTAATAATCTACAACAGTAATGGTCCACCCTAGTCCTCAATAATCTACAACAGTAATGGGTCCACCCTAGTCCTCAATAATCTACAACAGTAATGGTCCACCCTAGTCCTCAATAATCTACAACAGTAATGGCCCACCCTAGTCTTCAATAATCTACAACAGTAATGGGTCCACCCTAGTCTTCAATAATCTACAACAGTAATGGGTCCACCCTAGTCCTCAATAATCTACAACAGTAATGGGTCCACCCTAGTCTTTAATAATCTACAACAGTAATGGTCCACCCTAGTCCTCAATAATCTACAACAGTAATGGGTCCACCCTAGTCTTCAATAATCTACAACAGTAATGGTCCACCCTAGTCCTCAATAATCTACAACAGTAATGGCCCACCCTAGTCTTCAATAATCTACAACAGTAATGGGTCCACCTAGTCCTCAATAATCTACAACAGTAATGGGTCCACCCTAGTCCTCAATAATCTACAACAGTAATGGGTCCACCCTAGTCTTTAATAATCTACAACAGTAATGGTCCACCCTAGTCCTCAATAATCTACAACAGTAATGGGTCCACCCTAGTCTTTAATAATCTACAACAGTAATGGTCCACCCTAGTCCTCAATAATCTACAACAGTAATGGTCCACCCTAGTCTTCAATAATCTACAACAGTAATGGGTCCACCCTAGTCTTTAATAATCTACAACAGTAATGGTCCACCCTAGTCCTCAATAATCTACAACAGTAATGGGTCCACCCTAGTCTTTAATAATCTACAACAGTAATGGTCCACCCTAGTCCTCAATAATCTACAACAGTAATGGGTCCACCCTAGTCTTTAATAATCTACAACAGTAATGGTCCACCCTAGTCCTCAATAATCTACAACAGTAATGGCTCCACCCTAGTCTTCAATAATCTACAACAGTAATGGGTCCACCTAGTCCTCAATAATCTACAACAGTAATGGGTCCACCCTAGTCCTCAATAATCTACAACAGTAATGGGTCCACCCTAGTCTTTAATAATCTACAACAGTAATGGTCCACCCTAGTCCTCAATAATCTACAACAGTAATGGGTCCACCCTAGTCCTCAATAATCTACAACAGTAATGGTCCACCCTAGTCCTCAATAATCTACAACAGTAATGGCCCACCCTAGTCTTCAATAATCTACAACAGTAATGGGTCCACCTAGTCCTCAATAATCTACAACAGTAGTGGGTCCACCCTAGTCCTCAATAATCTACAACAGAAATGGGTCCACCCTAGTCTTTAATAATCTACAACAGTAATGGTCCACCCTAGTCCTCAATAATCTACAACAGTAATGGGTCCACCCTAGTCTTTAATAATCTACAACAGTAATGGTCCACCCTAGTCCTCAATAATCTACAACAGTAATGGGTCCACCCTAGTCTTTAATAATCTACAACAGTAATGGTCCACCCTAGTCCTCAATAATCTACAACAGTAATGGCCCACCCTAGTCTTCAATAATCTACAACAGTAATGGGTCCACCCTAGTCCTCAATAATCTACAACAGTAATGGGTCCACCTAGTCCTCAATAATCTACAACAGTAATGGGTCCACCCTAGTCCTCAATAATCTACAACAGTAATGGGTCCACCCTAGTCCTCAATAATCTACAACAGTAATGGGTCCACCCTAGTCTTTAATAATCTACAACAGTAATGGTCCACCCTAGTCCTCAATAATCTACAACAGTAATGGGTCCACCCTAGTCCTCAATAATCTACAACAGTAATGGGTCCACCCTAGTCTTTAATAATCTACAACAGTAATGGCCCACCCTAGTCTTCAATAATCTACAACAGTAATGGGTCCACCCTAGTCTTCAATAATCTACAACAGTAATGGGTCCACCCTAGTCTTCAATAATCTACAACAGTAATGGGTCCACCCTAGTCCTCAATAATCTACAACAGTAATGGGTCCACCCTAGTCCTCAATAATCTACAACAGTAATGGGTCCACCCTAGTCTTTAATAATCTACAACAGTAATGGTCCACCCTAGTCCTCAATAATCTACAACAGTAATGGGTCCACCCTAGTCTTCAATAATCTACAACAGTAATGGGTCCACCCTAGTCTTCAATAATCTACAACAGTAATGGGTCCACCCTAGTCTTCAATAATCTACAACAGTAATGGGTCCACCCTAGTCCTCAATAATCTACAACAGTAATGGGTCCACCCTAGTCCTCAATAATCTACAACAGTAATGGGTCCACCCTAGTCTTCAATAATCTACAACAGTAATGGGTCCACCCTAGTCTTCAATAATCTACAACAGTAATGGGTCCACCCTAGTCCTCAATAATCTACAACAGTAATGGGTCCACCCTAGTCCTCAATAATCTACAACAGTAATGGGTCCACCCTAGTCTTCAATAATCTACAACAGTAATGGGTCCACCCTAGTCTTCAATAATCTACAACAGTAATGGGTCCACCCTAGTCCTCAATAATCTACAACAGTAATGGGTCCACCCTAGTCTTCAATAATCTACAACAGTAATGGGTCCACCCTAGTCTTTAATAATCTACAACAGTAATGGGTCCACCCTAGTCTTTAATAATCTACAACAGTAATGGGTCCACCCTAGTCTTCAATAATCTACAACAGTAATGGGTCCACCCTAGTCTTCAATAATCTACAACAGTAATGGTCCACCCTAGTCCTCAATAATCTACAACAGTAATGGGTCCACCCTAGTCCTCAATAATCTACAACAGTAATGGGTCCACCCTAGTCCTCAATAATCTACAACAGTAATGGGTCCACCCTAGTCCTCAATAATCTACAACAGTAATGGGTCCACCCTAATCCTCAATAATCTACAAC
>NC_068426.1:252500-347500 GCF_023373465.1 Oncorhynchus keta
TACCCAGTCTGTCTCCCTCTACCCAGTCTCTCTCTCTCTACCCAGTCTCTCTCTCTCTACCCAGTCTGTCTCTCTCTACCCAGTCTGTCTCTCATCCTCTCTCTCTACCCAGTCTGTGTCTCTCTCTACCCAGTCTGTCTCTCATCCTCTCTCTCTCTACCCAGTCTGTCTCTCACTGTCTCTCTCTACCCAGTCTGTCTCCCTCTACCCAGTCTCTCTCTCTCTACCCAGTCTGTCTCTCTCTACCCAGTCTGTCTCTCTCTACCCAGTCTGTCTCTCTCTCTCTCTACAGTCTGTCTCTCTCTACCCAGTCTGTCTCTCTCTCTCTCTACCCAGTCAGTCTGTCTCTCTCTACCCAGTCTGTCTCTCTCTCTAACCAGTCTCTCTCTCTCTACCCAGTCTGTCTCTCTCTACCCAGTCTGTCTCTCTCTCTCTCCCCGTCTGTCTCTCTCTCTACCCAGTCTGTCTCTCTCTCTCTCTACCCAGTCTGTCTCTCTCTCTCTCTAGTCTGTCTCTCTCTCTCTCCAGTCTGTCTCTCTCTACCCAGTCTGTCTCTCTCCCAGTCTCTCTCTCTCTCCCAGTCTGTCTCTCTCTCTCTCTCCCAGTCTGTCTCTCTCTCTCTCTACCCAGTCTGTCTGTCTCTCTCTCTAACCAGTCTGTCTCTCTCTCTACCAGTCTCTCTCTCTACCCAGTCTCTCTCTCTCCTCAGTCTCTCTCTCTCTCTCTCTCTCTCTCTCTCTCTCTCTCTCCCAGTCTGTCTCTCTCTCTGCAGTCTGTCTCTCTCTCTCCCAGTCTGTCTCTCTCTCTCCCAGTCTGTCTCTCTCTACCCAGTCTGTCTCTCTCTACCCAGTCTGTCTCTCTCTCTCTCTCTACCCAGTCTGTCTCTCTCTCTAGTCTGTCTCTCTCTCTCTCTGTCTCTCTCTAACCAGTCTCTCTCTCTACCCAGTCTCTCTCTCTCTACCCAGTCTCTCTCTCTCTACCCAGTCTGTCTCTCTCTACCCAGTCTGTCTCTCTCTACCCAGTCTGTCTCTCTCTCTACCCAGTCTGTCTCTCTATCCTCTCTCTCTACCCAGTCTGTGTCTCTCTCTCTCTGTCTCTCTCTACCCAGTCTCTCTCTCTACCCAGTCTGTCTCTCTCTGTCTCTCTCTACCCAGTCTGTCTCTCTCTACCCAGTCTGTCTCTCTCTCTACCCAGTCTGTGTCTCTCTCTGCAGTCTGTCTCTCTCTCTACCCAGTCTGTCTCTCTCTCTCTACCCAGTCTGTCTCTCTCTCTGCCAGTCTGTCTCTCTCTCTACCCAGTCTGTCTCTCTCTCTACCCAGTCTGTCTCTCTCTCTCTGTCTCTCTCTCTGTCTCTCTCTCTCTACCCAGTCTGTCTCTCTCTCTACCCAGTCTGTCTCTCTCTCTACCCAGTCTGTCTCTCCCTACCCAGTCTGTCTCTCTCTGCCCAGTCTGTCTCTCTCTCTACCCAGTCTGTCTCTCTCTCTCTCTACCCAGTCTGTCTCTCTCTCTACCCAGTCTGTCTCTCTCTCTAACCAGTCTCTCTCTCTACCCAGTCTGTCTCTCTCTACCCAGTCTGTCTCTCTCTCCCAGTCTGTCTCTCTCTCTACCCAGTCTGTCTCTCTCTCTCCCCCGTCTCTCTCTCTCTACCCAGTCTGTCTCTCTCTCTACCCAGTCTGTCTCTCTCTACCCAGTCTGTCTCTCTCTACCCAGTCTGTCTCTCTCTACCCAGTCTGTCTCTCTCTACCCAGTCTGTCTCTCTCTCTCTCTACCCAGTCTGTCTCTCTCTCTAACCAGTCTCTCTCTCTCTCTAACCAGTCTCTCTCTCTACCCAGTCTCTCTCTCTCTACCCAGTCTCTCTCTCTCTACCCAGTCTCTCTCTCTCTCTCTACCCAGTCTCTCTCTCTCTACCCAGTCTGTCTCTCTCTCTACCCAGTCTGTCTCTCTCTACCCAGTCTGTGTCTCTCTCTACCCAGTCTCTCTCTCTACCCAGTCTGTCTCTCTCTGTCTCTCTCTGCCCAGTCTGTCTCTCTCTACCCAGTCTGTCTCTCATCCTCTCTCTCTACCCAGTCTGTGTCTCTCTCTACCCAGTCTGTGTCTCTCTCTACCCAGTCTGTCTCTCTCTCTACCCAGTCTGTCTCTCTCTCTACCCAGTCTGTCTCTCTCTCTACCCAGTCTGTCTCTCTCTCTACCCAGTCTGTCTCTCTCTCTACCCAGTCTGTCTCTCTCTCTGTCTCTCTACCCAGTCTGTCTCTCTCTCTCTACCCAGTCTGTCTCTCTCTCTACCCAGTCTGTCTCTCTCTCTACCCAGTCTGTCTCTCTCTACCCAGTCTGTCTCTCTGTCTGTCTCTCTCTACCCAGTCTGTCTCTCTCTCTCTACCCAGTCTGTCTCTCTCTCTGCCCAGTCTGTCTCTCTCTCTCTCTACCCAGTCTGTCTCTCTCTCTACCCAGTCTGTCTCTCTCTCTACCCAGTCTGTCTCTCTCTCTACCCAGTCTGTCTCTCTCTACCCAGTCTGTCTCTCTCTCTACCCAGTCTGTCTCTCTCTCTACCCAGTCTGTCTCTCTCTCCCAGTCTGTCTCTCTCTCTACCCAGTCTGTCTCTCTCTCTGCCCAGTCTGTCTCTCTCTCTACCAGTCTGTCTCTCTCTCTACCCAGTCTGTCTCTCTCTCTACCCAGTCTGTCTCTCTCTCTACCCAGTCTGTCTCTCTCTCCCCAGTCTGTCTCTCATCCTCTCTCTCTCTACCCAGTCTCTCTCTCTCTGTCTCTCAGGCTGTCTCTCATCTCTCTCTCTACCCAGTCTGTCTCTCATCCTCTCTCTCTCTACCCTGTCTGTCTCTCTCTCTCCCCAGTCTGTCTCTCATCCTCTCTCTCTACCCAGTCTGTCTCTCTCTACCCAGTCTGTCTCTCTCTCTACCCAGTCTGTCTCTCTCTCTACCCAGTCTGTCTCTCTCTCTACCCAGTCTGTCTCTCTCTCTACCCAGTCTGTCTCTCTCTCTACCCAGTCTGTCTCTCTCTCTACCCAGTCTGTCTCTCTCTCTACCCAGTCTGTCTCTCTCTCTACCCAGTCTGTCTCTCTCTCTACCCAGTCTGTCTCTCTCTCTACCCAGTCTGTCTCTCTCTCTACCCAGTCTGTCTCTCTCTAGTCCCAGTCTGTCTGTCCCTCTCTACCCAGTCTGTCTCTCTCTACCCAGTCTGTCTCTCTCTCTGTCCCAGTCTGTCTCTCTCTCTACCCAGTCTGTCTCTCTCTCTGCCCAGTCTGTCTCTCTCTCCCAGTCTGTCTCTCTCTCTACCCAGTCTGTCTCTCTCTCTGCCCAGTCTGTCTCTCTCTCTCCAGTCTGTCTCTCTCTCCCCAGTCTGTCTCTCCCAGTCTGTCTCTCTCTCTACCCAGTCTCTCTCTCTCTCTCTACCCAGTCTGTCTCTCATCTCTCTGTCTCTCTCTCTACCCAGTCTGTCTCTCATCCTCTCTCTCTCTACCCTGTCTGTCTCTCTCTCTCTCCCCAGTCTGTCTCTCATCCTCTCTCTCTCTACCCAGTCTGTCTCTCTCTACCCAGTCTGTCTCTCTCTCTACCCAGTCTGTCTCTCTCTCTACCCAGTCTGTCTCTCTCTCTACCCAGTCTGTCTCTCTCTCTACCCAGTCTCTCTCTCTCTACCCAGTCTGTCTCTCTCTCTCTACCCAGTCTGTCTCTCTCTCTCTCTACCCAGTCTGTCTCTCTCTCTACCCAGTCTCTCTCTCTCTCCCCAGTCTGTCTCTCTCTCTCTCTCCCAGTCTGTCTCTCTCTCCCCAGTCTGTCTCTCTCTCTACCCAGTCTGTCTCTCTCTCTCTACCCAGTCTGTCTCTCTCTCTCTACCCAGTCTGTCTCTCTCTCTCTGCCCAGTCTGTCTCTCATCCTCTCTGTCTCTCTCCCAGTCTGTCTCTCTCTACCCAGTCTGTCTCTCTCTCTACCCAGTCTGTCTCTCTCTCTACCCAGTCTGTCTCTCTCTCTCTGTCTCTCAGTCTGTCTCTCTCTCTCTACCCAGTCTCTCTCTCTCTCTCTCTCCCAGTCTTTCTCTCTCTCTACCCAGTCTGTCTCTCTCTCTCTCTCTCAGTCTGTCTCTCTCTCTACCCAGTCTGTCTCTCTCTCTGCAGTCTGTCTCTCTCTACCCAGTCTGTCTCTCTCTCTACCCAGTCTGTCTCTCTCTCTACCCAGTCTGTCTCTCAGTCCTCTCTCTCTACCCAGTCTGTCTCTCTCTACCCAGTCTGTCTCTCTCTCTACCCAGTCTGTCTCTCTCTCTGCAGTCTGTCTCTCTCTAGTCTGTCAGTCTGTCTCTCTCTACCCAGTCTGTCTCTCTCTACCCAGTCTGTCTCTCTCTGCCCAGTCTGTCTCTCTCTCTCACCCAGTCTGTCTCTCTCTCTCTCTACCCAGTCTGTCTCTCTCTCTAACCAGTCTGTCTCTCTCTCTCTCTCTGTCTCTCCTAACCAGTCTCTCTCTCTACCCAGTCTCTCTCTCTCTACCCAGTCTGTCTCTCTCTCCCAGTCTGTCTCTCTCTACCCAGTCTGTCTCTCTCTACCCAGTCTGTCTCTCCCAGTCTGTCTCTCTCTCTACCCAGTCTGTCTCTCATCCTCTCTCTCTACCCAGTCTGTCTCTCTCTCTGCCCAGTCTGTCTCTCTCTGTCTCTCTCTCCCAGTCTGTCTCTCTCTACCCAGTCTGTCTCTCTCTCCCAGTCTGTCTCTCATCCTCTCTCTCTACCCAGTCTGTCTCTCTCTCTACCCAGTCTGTCTCTCTCTACCCAGTCTGTCTCTCTCTCTACCCAGTCTCTCTCTCTCTCTCTCTCTCTCTCTCTCTCTCTCTCTCTCTACCCAGTCTGTCTCTCTCTCTAACCAGTCTGTCTCTCTCTCTAACCAGTCTCTCTCTCTAGTCTGTCAGTCTCTCTCTCTCTCTACCCAGTCTGTCTCTCTCTACCCAGTCTGTCTCTCTCTACCCAGTCTGTCTCTCTCTACCCAGTCTGTCTCTCTCTACCCAGTCTGTCTCTCTCTACCCAGTCTGTCTCTCTCTACCCAGTCTGTCTCTCTCTACCCAGTCTGTCTCTCTCTACCCAGTCTGTCTCTCTCTCTCCCAGTCTGTCTCTCTCCCAGTCTGTCTCTCTCTCTCTACCCAGTCTGTCTCTCTACCCAGTCTGTCTCTCTCTCCCAGTCTCTCTCTCTACCCAGTCTGTCTCTCTCTGCCCAGTCTGTCTCCCTCTACCCAGTCTGTCTCTCTCTCTCTACCCAGTCTGTCTCTCTCTCTCCCAGTCTGTCTCTCTCTACCCAGTCTGTCTCTCTCTCTCCAGTCTGTCTCTCTCTACCCAGTCTGTCTCTCCCTCTACCCAGTCTGTCTCTCTCTACCCAGTCTGTCTCTCTCTCTGCCCAGTCTGTCTCTCTCTCTACCCAGTCTGTCTCTCTCTCTACCCAGTCTGTCTCTCTCATCCTCTGTCTCTCTCCAGTCTGTCTCTCTCTCTACCCAGTCTGTCTCTCTGTCTCTCTACCCAGTCTGTCTCTCTCTCTACCCAGTCTGTCTCTCTCTCTCTACCTAGTCTGTCTCTCTCTCTCTCTACCCAGTCTGTCTCTCTCTCTCTACCCAGTCTGTCTCTCTCTCTACCCAGTCTGTTTCTCTCTACCCAGTCTGTCTCCAGTCTGTCTCTCTGTCTCTCTCTACCCAGTCTGTCTCTCTCTCTACCCCGTCTGTCTCTCTCTCTGTCTGTCTCTCTCTCTCTCTGCCCAGTCTGTCTCTCTCTACCCAGTCTGTCTCTCTCTCTGCCCAGTCTGTCTCTCTCTCTCCTACAGTCTGTCTCTCTCTCTACCCAGTCTGTCTCTCTCTCTACCCAGTCTGTCTCTCTCTCTACCCAGTCTGTCTCTCTCTCTACCCAGTCTGTCTCTCTCTACCCAGTCTGTCTCTCTCTACTGTCCAGTCTGTCTCTCTCTCTACCCAGTCTGTCTCTCTCTCTACCCAGTCTGTCTCTCTCTCTACCCAGTCTGTCTCTCTCTCTACCCAGTCTGTCTCTCTCTCTACCCAGTCTGTCTCTCTCTCTACCCAGTCTGTCTCTCTCTCCCCAGTCTGTCTCTCTCTCTACCCAGTCTGTCTCTCATCCTCTCTCTCTCTACCCAGTCTCTCTCTCTCTCTCTCTACCCAGTCTGTCTCTCATCCTCTCTCTCTCTCCCAGTCTGTCTCTCATCTGTCTCTCTCTCTACCCTGTCTGTCTCTCTCTCTCCCCAGTCTGTCTCTCATCCTCTCTCTCTACCCAGTCTGTCTCTCTCTACCCAGTCTGTCTCTCTCTCTACCCAGTCTGTCTCTCTCTCTGCAGTCTGTCTCTCTCTCTACCCAGTCTGTCTCTCTCTCTACCCAGTCTGTCTCTCTCTCTACCCAGTCTGTCTCTCTCTACCCAGTCTGTCTCTCTCTCTGCCAGTCTGTCTCTCTCTACCCAGTCTGTCTCTCTCTCCCAGTCTGTCTCTCATCTGTCTCTCTCTCTACCCAGTCTGTCTCTCTCTCCCAGTCTGTCTCTCTCTCCCAGTCTGTCTCTCTCTCTACCCAGTCTGTCTCTCTCTACCCAGTCTGTCTCTCTCTCTACCCAGTCTGTCTCTCTCTCTCTCTACCCAGTCTGTCTCTCTCTCTCTCTGCCAGTCTGTCTCTCTCTCTCTCTACCCAGTCTGTCTCTCTCTCTACCCAGTCTGTCTCTCTCTCTCTACCCAGTCTGTCTCTCTCTCTCCCAGTCTGTCTCTCTCTCTACCCAGTCTGTCTCTCTCTCTACCCAGTCTGTCTCTCTCTCTACCCAGTCTGTCTCTCTCTCTGCAGTCTGTCTGTCTCTCTCTACCCAGTCTGTCTCTCTGCCCAGTCTGTCTCTCTCTCTACCCAGTCTGTCTCTCTCTCTACCCAGTCTGTCTCTCTCTCTCTGCCCAGTCTGTCTCTCTCTCTGCTACCCAGTCTGTCTCTCTCTCTGCCCAGTCTGTCTCTCTCTCTACCCAGTCTGTCTCTCTCTCTACCCAGTCTGTCTCTCTCTCTACCCAGTCTGTCTCTCTCTACCCAGTCTGTCTCTCTCTCTGTCTCTCTCTCTCCCAGTCTGTCTCTCTCTCTACCCAGTCTGTCTCTCTCTCTACCCAGTCTGTCTCTCTCTCTACCCAGTCTGTCTCTCTCTCTACCCAGTCTGTCTCTCTCTCTCTGCAGTCTGTCTCTCTCTCTCCCAGTCTGTCTCTCATCCTCTCTCTCTCTACCCAGTCTCTCTCTCTCTCTCTACCCAGTCTGTCTCTCATCCTCTCTCTCTACCCAGTCTGTCTCTCATCCTCTCTCTCTCTACCCTGTCTGTCTCTCTCTCTCCCCAGTCTGTCTCTCATCCTCTCTCTCTACCCAGTCTGTCTCTCTCTACCCAGTCTGTCTCTCTTTACCCAGTCTGTCTCTCTCTACCCAGTCTGTCTCTCTCTCTACCCAGTCTGTCTCTCTCTCTACCCAGTCTGTCTCTCTCTCTACCCAGTCTGTCTCTCTCTACCCAGTCTGTCTCTCCCTCTACCCAGTCTGTCTCTCCCTCTACCCAGTCTGTCTCTCTCTACCCAGTCTGTCTCTCTCTACCCAGTCTGTCTCTCTCTCTACCCAGTCTGTCTCTCTCTCCCAGTCTGTCTCTCTCTCTACCCAGTCTGTCTCTCTCTCCCCAGTCTGTCTCTCATCCTCTCTCTCTACCCAGTCTGTCTCTCTCTCTCTACCCAGTCTGTCTCTCTCTCTACCCAGTCTGTCTCTCTCCTCTACCCAGTCTGTCTCTCTCTACCCAGTCTGTCTCTCTCTCTCTCTCTCTCTGCCCAGTCTGTCTCTCTCTACCCAGTCTGTCTCTCCCTCTACCCAGTCTGTCTCTCTCTCTCTACCCAGTCTGTCTCTCTCTCTACCCAGTCTGTCTCTCTCTCTCCCAGTCTGTCTCTCTCTCTACCCAGTCTGTCTCTCTCTCTACCCAGTCTGTCTCTCTCTCTACCCAGTCTGTCTCTCTCTCTACCCAGTCTGTCTCTCTCTCTCTCTGCAGTCTGTCTCTCTCTCTACCCAGTCTGTCTCTCTCTCTACTCTGTCCCAGTCTGTCTCTCTCTCTGCCCAGTCTGTCTCTCTCTCTCTACCCAGTCTGTCTCTCTCTCTGCCCAGTCTGTCTCTCTCTCTACCCAGTCTGTCTCTCTCTCTGCAGTCTGTCTCTCTCTCTACCCAGTCTGTCTCTCTCTCCCAGTCTGTCTCTCTCTCCCCAGTCTGTCTCTCTCCTCTGTCTCTCTCTACCCAGTCTGTCTCTCTCTCTCTCTACCCAGTCTGTCTCTCATCCTCTCTCTCTACAGTCTGTCTCTCTCTCTCCCATCCTCTCTCTCTCTACCCTGTCTGTCTCTCTCTCTCCCCAGTCTGTCTCTCTCCTCCCAGTCTGTCTCTCTCTACCCAGTCTGTCTCTCTCTCTGTCCTCTCTGCAGTCTGTCTCTCTCTCTCTACCCAGTCTGTCTCTCTCTCTACCCAGTCTGTCTCTCTCTCTGCCCAGTCTGTCTCTCTCTCTACCCAGTCTGTCTCTCTCTCTACCCAGTCTGTCTCTCTCTCTCTGCCCAGTCTGTCTCTCTCTCTACCCAGTCTGTCTCTCTCTCTCTCTACCCAGTCTGTCTCTCTCTGCCCAGTCTGTCTCTCTCTCCCAGTCTGTCTCTCTCTCTGCCCAGTCTGTCTCTCTCTCTCCCAGTCTGTCTCTCTCTACCCAGTCTGTCTCTCTCTCTACCCAGTCTGTCTCTCTCTCTACCCAGTCTGTCTCTCTCTACCCAGTCTGTCTCTCTCTCTCTCTCTCTACAGTCTGTCTCTCTCTCTCTACCCAGTCTGTCTCTCTCTCTCTCTCTCTACCCAGTCTGTCTCTCTCTCTCTCTGCCCAGTCTGTCTCTCTCTCTCCCAGTCTGTCTCTCTCTCTCTCTACCCAGTCTGTCTCTCTCTCTCCAGTCTCTCTCTCTCTACCCAGTCTGTCTCTCTCTCTCTCTCTCCCAGTCTGTCTCTCTCTACCCAGTCTGTCTCTCTCTACCCAGTCTGTCTCTCTCTCTACCCAGTCTGTCTCTCTCTCTACCCAGTCTGTCTCTCTCTCTCTACCCAGTCTGTCTCTCTCTCTCTACCCAGTCTGTCTCTCTCTCTCTGCCCAGTCTGTCTCTCTCTCTGCCCAGTCTGTCTCTCTCTCCCAGTCTGTCTCTCTCTCTGCAGTCTGTCTCTCTCTCTCTACCCAGTCTGTCTCTCTCTCTACCCAGTCTGTCTCTCTCTCTCTGTCTCTCTCTCTACCCAGTCTGTCTCTCTCTCTACCCAGTCTGTCTCTCTCTCTACCCAGTCTGTCTCTCTCTCTCTACCCAGTCTGTCTCTCTCTCTCTCAGTCTGTCTCTCTCTCTGCAGTCTGTCTCTCTCTCTACCCAGTCTGTCTCTCTCTCTCTCCCAGTCTGTCTCTCTCTCTCTCTACCCAGTCTGTCTCTCTCTCTCTGCCCAGTCTGTCTCTCTCTCTCTCCTGTCTCTCTCTACCCAGTCTGTCTCTCTCTCTGCCCAGTCTGTCTCTCTCTCTCTACCCAGTCTGTCTCTCTCTCTACCCAGTCTGTCTCTCTCTCTCTACCCAGTCTGTCTCTCTCTCTCCCAGTCTGTCTCTCTCTCTCTCTGTCTGTCTCTCTCTCTACCCAGTCTGTCTCTCTCTCTCTGTCCAGTCTGTCTGTCTCTCTCTCTACCCAGTCTGTCTCTCTCTCTACCCAGTCTGTCTCTCTCTCTGCCCAGTCTGTCTCTCTCTCTACCCAGTCTGTCTCTCTCTCTCCCAGTCTGTCTCTCTCTCTCTCTCTCCCAGTCTGTCTCTCTCTCTCTACCCAGTCTGTCTCTCTCTCTACCCAGTCTGTCTCTCTCTCTGCCCAGTCTGTCTCTCTCTCCCAGTCTGTCTCTCTCTACCCAGTCTGTCTCTCTCTCTACCCAGTCTGTCTCTCTCTACCCAGTCTGTCTCTCTCTCTACCCAGTCTGTCTCTCCCAGTCTGTCTCTCTCTCTCTACCCACTCTGTCTCTCTCTACCCAGTCTGTCTCTCTCTCTACCCAGTCTGTCTCTCTCTCTCTACCCAGTCTGTCTCTCTCTCTCTACCCAGTCTGTCTCTCTCTCTCTGTCAGTCTGTCTCTCTCTCTCTACCCAGTCTGTCTCTCTCTCTGCCCAGTCTGTCTCTCTCTCTCTCTCTCTCTACCCAGTCTGTCTCTCTCTCTCTCTCTCTCTCTCTACCCAGTCTGTCTCTCTCTCCCAGTCTGTCTCTCTCTGCAGTCTGTCTCTCTCTACCCAGTCTGTCTCTCTCTCTGCCAGTCTGTCTCTCTCTCTACCCAGTCTCTCTCTCTACCCAGTCTGTCTCTCTCTCCCCAGTCTGTCTCTCTCTCTGCCCAGTCTGTCTCTCTCTCTCTACCCAGTCTGTCTCTCTCTCTCTACCCAGTCTGTCTCTCTCTCTCTCTACCCAGTCTGTCTCTCTCTCTCTCCCCAGTCTGTCTCTCTCTCTCTACCCAGTCTGTCTCTCTCTCTCTACCCCGTCTGTCTCTCTCTCTCTACCCCGTCTGTCTCTCTCTCTCTACCCCGTCTGTCTCTCTCTCTCTACCCCGTCTGTCTCTCTCTCTACCCAGTCTGTCTCTCTCTCTCTACCCAGTCTGTCTCTCTACCCAGTCTGTCTCTCTCTCTGCCCAGTCTGTCTCTCTCTCTGCAGTCTCTCTCTGCAGTCTCTCTCTCTGCAGTCTGTCTCTCTCTACCCAGTCTGTCTCTCTCTCTCTCTACCCAGTCTGTCTCTCTCTCTCTGCAGTCTGTCTCTCTCTCTCTCCCAGTCTGTCTCTCTCTCTACCCAGTCTGTCTCTCTCTCTACCCAGTCTGTCTCTCTCTCTCTACCCAGTCTGTCTCTCTCTCTACCCAGTCTGTCTCTCTCTCTCTACCCAGTCTGTCTCTCTCTCTCTACCCAGTCTGTCTCTCTCTCTCTACAGTCTGTCTCTCTCTCTGTCCAGTCTGTCTCTCTCTCTACCCAGTCTGTCTCTCTCTCTGTCTCTCTCTCTACCCAGTCTGTCTCTCTCTGCAGTCTGTCTCTCTACCCAGTCTGTCTCTCTCTACCCAGTCTGTCTCTCTCTCTCTGTCTGTCTCTCTCTCTACCCAGTCTGTCTCTCTCTCTACCCAGTCTGTCTCTCTCTCTACCCAGTCTGTCTCTCTCTCTACCCAGTCTGTCTCTCTCTCTGCAGTCTGTCTCTCTCTCTCTACAGTCTGTCTCTCTCTCTACCCAGTCTGTCTCTCTCTGTCTGTCTCTCTCTACCCAGTCTGTCTCTCTCTACCCAGTCTGTCTCTCTCTCTGTCTCTGTCTCTCTCTCTACCCAGTCTCTCTCTCTACCCAGTCTGTCTCTCCTCTCTCTCTACCCAGTCTGTCTCTCTCTCTCTACCCAGTCTGTCTCTCTCTCCCCAGTCTGTCTCTCTCTCTCTCTCTCTACCCAGTCTGTCTCTCTCTAGTCTGTCTCTCTCTACCCAGTCTGTCTCTCTCTCCCAGTCTGTCTCTCTCTGCCCAGTCTGTCTCTCTCTACCCAGTCTGTCTCTCTCTCTACCCAGTCTGTCTCTCTCTCTACCCAGTCTGTCTCTCTCTCTGCCCAGTCTGTCTCTCTCTACCCAGTCTGTCTCTCTCTCTCTCTCTCTCTCTCTACCCAGTCTGTCTCTCTCTCTACCCAGTCTGTCTCTCTCTACCCAGTCTGTCTCTCTCTACCCAGTCTGTCTCTCTCTCTACCCAGTCTGTCTCTCTCTCTACCCAGTCTGTCTCTCTCTCTCTCAGTCTGTCTCTCTCTCTCTCCCCCAGTCTGTCTCTCTCTCTCTCTACCCAGTCTGTCTCTCTCTCTCACCCAGTCTGTCTCTCTCTGCAGTCTGTCTCTCTCTCTACAGTCTGTCTCTCTCTACCCAGTCTGTCTCTCTCTCTCTACCCAGTCTGTCTCTCTCTCTGTCTCTCTCTACCCAGTCTGTCTCTCTCTACCCAGTCTGTCTCTCTCTCTGCCCAGTCTGTCTCTCTCTCCCAGTCTGTCTCTCTCTACCCAGTCTGTCTCTCTCTCTCTGCCCAGTCTGTCTCTCTCTCTCTCCCAGTCTGTCTCTCTCTGCCCAGTCTGTCTCTCTCTCTCTCTCTCCCAGTCTGTCTCTCTCTCTACCCAGTCTGTCTCTCTCTACCCAGTCTGTCTCTCTCTCTCTACCCAGTCTGTCTCTCTCTCTGCCCAGTCTGTCTCTCTCTACCCAGTCTGTCTCTCTCTGTCTCTGTCTCTCTCTCAGTCTGTCTCTCTCTCTCTACCCAGTCTGTCTCTCTCTCTCCCAGTCTGTCTCTCTCTCTACCCAGTCTGTCTCTCTCTACTGCCAGTCTGTCTCTCTCTCCCAGTCTCTCTCTCTCTCTCTCCCAGTCTGTCTCTCTCTGTCTCTCTCTCTCAGTCTGTCTCTCTCTCTACCCAGTCTGTCTCTCTCTACCCAGTCTGTCTCTCTCTCTGCCCAGTCTGTCTCTCTCCCAGTCTGTCTCTCTCTGCAGTCTGTCTCTCTCTCTACCCAGTCTGTCTCTCTCTCTACCCAGTCTGTCTCTCTCTCTCTCTACAGTCTGTCTCTCTCTCTACCCAGTCTGTCTCTCTCTCTCTGTCTCTCTCTACCCAGTCTGTCTCTCTCTCCCAGTCTGTCTCTCTCTACCCAGTCTGTCTCTCTCTCTCTCTCTCTCTCTCTCTACCCAGTCTGTCTCTCTCTGCAGTCTCTCTCTCCTCTGTCAGTCTGTCTCTCTCTCTCTCTGCCCAGTCTGTCTCTCTCTCTGCAGTCTACCCAGTCTGTCTCTCTCTGTCTCTCTCTACCCAGTCTGTCTCTCTCTCTCTGCCCAGTCTGTCTCTCTCTCTCTACCCAGTCTGTCTCTCTCTCTCTGCCCAGTCTGTCTCTCTCTCTCTCTGCCAGTCTGTCTCTCTCTCTCCCAGTCTGTCTCTCTCTCTCTACCCAGTCTGTCTCTCTCTCTCTGCCAGTCTGTCTCTCTCTACCCAGTCTGTCTCTCTCTCTGTCTCTCTCTCCCAGTCTGTCTCTCTCTCTCCCAGTCTGTCTCTCTCTGCAGTCTGTCTCTCTCTGCCCAGTCTGTCTCTCTCTCTAGTCTGTCTCTCTCTCTCCTACCTGTCTCTCTCTCTCTGCCAGTCTGTCTCTCTCTCTGTCTCTCTCTCTACCCAGTCTGTCTCTCTCTGCCCAGTCTGTCTCTCTCTCTCTGCCCAGTCTGTCTCTCTCTCTCTACCCAGTCTGTCTCTCTCTACCCAGTCTGTCTCTCTCTCTGCCAGTCTGTCTCTCTCTCTACCCAGTCTGTCTCTCTCTCTCTGCCCAGTCTGTCTCTCTCTCTCTGTCACCCAGTCTGTCTCTCTCTCCCAGTCTGTCTCTCTCTCTCTCTCCCAGTCTGTCTCTCTCTCTGTCTCTCTCTGCAGTCTGTCTCTCTCTCTCTACCCAGTCTGTCTCTCTCTACCCAGTCTGTCTCTCTCTCTACCCAGTCTGTCTCTCTCTCTACCCAG
Organism: Oncorhynchus keta; assembly: GCF_023373465.1. NCBI lineage: Eukaryota > Metazoa > Chordata > Actinopteri > Salmoniformes > Salmonidae > Oncorhynchus > Oncorhynchus keta. Next base: position 265,997 of record NC_068426.1, read on the forward strand.
TCTGTCTCTCTCTCTCTGCCCAGTCTGTCTCTCTCTCTGCCCAGTCTGTCTCTCTCTACCCAGTCTGTCTCTCTCTCTACCCAGTCTGTCTCTCTCTCTCTCTGCCCAGTCTGTCTCTCTCTCTCCCAGTCTGTCTCTCTCTCTCTCTGTCCCAGTCTGTCTCTCTCTGCAGTCTCTCTCTCTCTGCCCAGTCTGTCTCTGTCTCTCTCTCTCTCTCCCAGTCTGTCTCTCTCTCTCCCAGTCTGTCTCTCTCTCTCTGTCTCTCCCCAGTCTGTCTCTCTCTCTCTACCCAGTCTGTCTCTCTCTCTCCCAGTCTGTCTCTCTCTCTCAGTCTGTCTCTCTCTCTCTACCCAGTCTGTCTCTCTCTCTCCCAGTCTGTCTCTCTCTCTCAGTCTGTCCCACTCTCTCTCTCTACCCAGTCTGTCTCTCTCTCTGTCCCAGTCTGTCTCTCTCTCTCTCTCCAGTCTGTCTCTCTCTCTACCCAGTCTGTCTCTCTCTCTACCCAGTCTGTCTCTCTCTCTCCCAGTCTGTCTCTCTCTCTGCCCAGTCTGTCTCTCTCTCTACCCAGTCTGTCTCTCTCTCTCTCTACCCAGTCTGTCTCTCTCTCTCTCTCTCTCTCTACCCAGTCTGTCTCTCTCTCTCTGCCCCAGTCTGTCTCTCTCTCTCTGTCTCTCTCTGTCCCAGTCTGTCTCTCTCTACCCAGTCTGTCTCTCTCTCTGCCCAGTCTGTCTCTCTCTCTACCCAGTCTGTCTCTCTCTCTCCAGTCTGTCTCTCTCTCTCTACCCAGTCTGTCTCTCTCTGCCCAGTCTGTCTCTCTCTCTACCCAGTCTGTCTCTCTCTCTCTCCCAGTCTGTCTCTCTCTCTACCCAGTCTGTCTCTCTCTCTGCAGTCTGTCTCTCTCTCTCTGTCTCTCTCTCTACCCAGTCTGTCTCTCTCTCCCAGTCTGTCTCTCTCTGTCTCTCAGTCCCAGTCTCTCTCTCTACCCAGTCTGTCTCTCTCTCTCTCTACCCAGTCTGTCTCTCTCTCCTGTCTCAGTCTGTCTCTCTCTCTCTGCCCAGTCTGTCTCTCTCTCCCAGTCTGTCTCTCTCTCTACCCAGTCTGTCTCTCTCTCCCAGTCTGTCTCTCTCTGTCTGTCTCTCTCTCCCAGTCTGTCTCTCTCTACCCAGTCTGTCTCTCTCTCTCTACCCAGTCTGTCTCTCTCTCTACCCAGTCTGTCTCTCTCTCTACCCAGTCTGTCTCTCTCTCTCTACCCAGTCTGTCTCTCTCTCCCAGTCTGTCTCTCTCTCTCTACCCAGTCTGTCTCTCTCTCTCTACCCAGTCTGTCTCTCTCTCTGCCCAGTCTGTCTCTCTCTCTCTACCCAGTCTGTCTCTCTCTCTACCCAGTCTGTCTCTCTCTCTACCCAGTCTGTCTCTCTCTCTCTACCCAGTCTGTCTCTCTCTCTCTGTCTCTCTCTGCCCAGTCTGTCTCTCTCTCTGCCCAGTCTGTCTCTCTCTCTACCCAGTCTGTCTCTCTCTCTACCCAGTCTGTCTCTCTCTCTACCCAGTCTGTCTCTCTCTCTCTCTACCCAGTCTGTCTCTCTCTCCCAGTCTGTCTCTCTCTACCCAGTCTCTCTCTCTACCCAGTCTGTCTCTCTCTCCCAGTCTGTCTCTCTCTCTACCCAGTCTGTCTCTCTCTCCCAGTCTGTCTCTCTCTCTACCCAGTCTGTCTCTCTCTCTCTACCCAGTCTGTCTCTCTCTCTGCCCAGTCTGTCTCTCTCTCTCTGCCCAGTCTGTCTCTCTCTCTCTCTCTACCCAGTCTGTCTCTCTCTCTCTCCCAGTCTGTCTCTCTCTACCCAGTCTGTCTCTCTCTCTCCTAGTCTGTCTCTCTCTACCCAGTCTGTCTCTCTCTCTACCCAGTCTGTCTCTCTCTCTACCCAGTCTGTCTCTCTCTCTACCCAGTCTGTCTCTCTCTACCCAGTCTGTCTCTCTCTCTCCCAGTCTGTCTCTCTCTCTACCCAGTCTGTCTCTCTCTCTACCCAGTCTGTCTCTCTCTCTACCCAGTCTGTCTCTCTCTCTGTCTCTCTCTACCCAGTCTGTCTCTCTCTCTACCCAGTCTGTCTCTCTCTCTCTCCCAGTCTGTCTCTCTCTCTCTCTCTCTCCCAGTCTGTCTCTCTCTACCCAGTCTGTCTCTCTCTCTGCCCAGTCTGTCTCTCTCTCTCTCCCAGTCTGTCTCTCTCTCCCAGTCTGTCTCTCTCTACCCAGTCTGTCTCTCTCTCTCCAGTCTGTCTCTCTCTCTCTGCAGTCTGTCTCTCTCTCTCCCCAGTCTGTCTCTCTCTCTACCCAGTCTGTCTCTCTCTCTACCCAGTCTGTCTCTCTCTCTACCCAGTCTGTCTCTCTCTACCCAGTCTGTCTCTCTCTACCCAGTCTGTCTCTCTCTGTCTCTCTCTGCCCAGTCTGCTCTCTCTCTACCCAGTCTGTCTCTCTCTCTGCCCAGTCTGTCTCTCTCTCTACCCAGTCTGTCTCTCTCTCCCAGTCTGTCTCTCTCTACCCAGTCTGTCTCTCTCTACCCAGTCTGTCTCTCTCTCTACCCAGTCTGTCTCTCTCTCTACCCAGTCTGTCTCTCTCTCTCCCAGTCTGTCTCTCTCTGCCCAGTCTGTCTCTCTCCCAGTCTGTCAGTCTGTCTCTCTCTCTACCCAGTCTGTCTCTCTCTCTCTCTCTACCCAGTCTGTCTCTCTCTCTACCCAGTCTGTCTCTCTCTGCAGTCTGTCTCTCTCTGTCTGTCTCTCTAGTCTGTCTCTCTCTACCCAGTCTGTCTCTCTCTACCCAGTCTGTCTCTCTCTCTCTACCCAGTCTGTCTCTCTCTGCCCAGTCTGTCTCTCTCTCCAGTCTCCTCTCTGTCTCTCTCTCTACCCAGTCTGTCTCTCTCTCTCTACCCAGTCTGTCTCTCTCTACCCAGTCTGTCTCTCTCTACCCAGTCTGTCTCTCTCTCTCTGTCTCTCTCCTCAGTCTGTCTCTCTCTCTCTACCCAGTCTGTCTCTCTCTCTCTACCCAGTCTGTCTCTCTCTACCCAGTCTGTCTCTCTCTACCCAGTCTCTCTCTCTCTACCCAGTCTCTCTCTCTCTACCCAGTCTGTCTCTCTCTCTACCCAGTCTCTCTCTCTCTACCCAGTCTCTCTCTCTCTACCCAGTCTCTCTCTCTACCCAGTCTGTCTCTCTCTACCCAGTCTGTCTCTCTCTCTCTACCCAGTCTGTCTCTCTCTACCCAGTCTGTCTCTCTCTACCCAGTCTGTCTCTCTCTACCCAGTCTGTCTCTCTCTACCCAGTCTGTCTCTCTCTACCCAGTCTGTCTCTCTCTACCCAGTCTGTCTCTCTCTACCCAGTCTGTCTCTCTCTACCCAGTCTCTCTCTCTCTACCCCGTCTGTCTCTCTCTACCCAGTCTGTCTCTCTCTACCCCGTATGTCTCTCTCTACCCAGTCTGTCTCTCTCTCTGCCCAGTCTGTCTCTCTCTCTCTACCCAGTCTGTCTCTCTCTCTCTACAGTCTGTCTCTCTCTCTACCCAGTCTGTCTCTCTCTCTCTACCCAGTCTGTCTCTCTCTCTCTACCCCCGTCTGTCTCTCTCTCTCTCCCCGTCTGTCTCTCTCTACCCAGTCTCTCTCTCTCTCTACCCAGTCTGTCTCTCTCTCTCTACCCAGTCTCTCTCTCTACCCCGTCTCTCTCTCTCTACCCAGTCTCTCTCTCTCTACCCAGTCTGTCTCTCTCTACCCAGTCTGTCTCTCTCTACCCAGTCTGTCTCTCTCTGCCCAGTCTGTCTCTCTCTACCCAGTCTGTCTCTCTCTACCCAGTCTGTCTCTCTCTACCCAGTCTGTCTCTCTCTACCCAGTCTGTCTCTCTCTACCCAGTCTGTCTCTCTCTCTACCCCGTCTCTCTCTCTCTACCCAGTCTCTCTCTCTCTACCCAGTCTCTCTCTCTCTACCCAGTCTCTCTCTCTCTACCCAGTCTCTCTCTCTCCCAGTCTCTCTCTCTCCCAGTCTGTCTCTCTCTACCCAGTCTGTCTCTCTCTACCCAGTCTGTCTCTCTCTCTCCCCGTTTGTCTCTCTCTACCCAGTCTGTCTCTCTCTACCCAGTCTGTCTCTCTCTACCCAGTCTGTCTCTCATCCTCTCTCTCTCTCTCTCTACCCAGTCTGTCTCTCTCTACCCAGTCTGTCTCTCTCTACCCAGTCTGTCTCTCATCCTCTCTCTCTCTCTACCCAGTCTGTCTCTCTCTCTCTACCCCGTCTCTCTCTCTCTACCCAGTCTGTCTCTCTCTACCCAGTCTGTCTCTCTCTACCCAGTCTGTCTCTCTCTCTACCCAGTCTGTCTCTCTCTACCCAGTCTGTCTCTCTCTCTACCCAGTCTCTCTCTCTCTACCACGTCTCTCTCTCTCTACCACGTCTCTCTCTCTCTACCCAGTCTGTCTCTCTCTACCACGTCTCTCTCTCTCCCAGTCTGTCTCTCTCTCTGCCAGTCTGTCTCTCTCTCTGCCCAGTCTGTCTCTCTCTCTGCCCAGTCTGTCTCTCTCTCTCTGCCCAGTCTGTCTCTCTCTCTGCCCAGTCTGTCTCTCTCTCTACCCAGTCTGTCTCTCTCTCTCTACCCAGTCTGTCTCTCTCTCTCTACCCAGTCTGTCTCTCTCTCTCTACCCAGTCTGTCTCTCTCTCTACCCAGTCTGTCTCTCTCTCTCTCTACAGTCTGTCTCTCTCTACCCCGTCTGTCTCTCTCTCCCCAGTCTGTCTCTCTCTACCCCGTCTCTCTCTCTACCCCGTCTCTCTCTCTCTACCACGTCTGTCTCTCTCTACCCAGTCTCTCTCTCTACCCAGTCTCTCTCTACCCAGTCTCTCTCTCTCTACCCAGTCTCTCTCTCTCTACCCAGTCTGTCTCTCTCTACCCCGTCTGTCTCTCTCTACCCAGTCTGTCTCTCTCTACCCAGTCTGTCTCTCTCTACCCAGTCTGTCTCTCTCTACCCAGTCTCTCTCTCTCTACCCAGTCTGTCTCTCTCTACCCAGTCTGTCTCTCTCTCTACCCAGTCTGTCTCTCTCTACCCAGTCTGTCTCTCTCTACCCAGTCTGTCTCTCTCTACCCAGTCTGTCTCTCTCTCTACCCAGTCTGTCTCTCTCTACCCAGTCTGTCTCTCTCTACCCAGTCTGTCTCTCTCTACCCAGTCTGTCTCTCTCTCTCTGCCCAGTCTGTCTCTCTCTCTACCCAGTCTGTCTCTCTCTCTCTACCCAGTCTGTCTCTCTCTCTCTACCCAGTCTGTCTCTCTCTCTCTACCCAGTCTGTCTCTCTCTCTCTCTCCCCAGTCTGTCTCTCTCTCTACCCAGTCTGTCTCTCTCTCTCTCTACCCCCCTGTCTCTCTCTCTCTACCCCGTCTCTCTCTCTCTACCCCGTCTCTCTCTCTACCCCGTCTCTCTCTCTCTACCCCGTCTGTCTCTCTCTACCCCGTCTGTCTCTCTCTACCCAGTCTGTCTCTCTCTCTCTACCCAGTCTGTCTCTCTCTCTACCCAGTCTGTCTCTCTCTCTACCCAGTCTGTCTCTCTCTCTCTACCCAGTCTGTCTCTCTCTCTCTACCCAGTCTGTCTCTCTCTCTCTACCCAGTCTCTCTCTCTCTCTACCCAGTCTCTCTCTCTACCCCGTCTGTCTCTCTCTACCCAGTCTGTCTCTCTCTACCCAGTCTGTCTCTCTCTACCCAGTCTGTCTCTCTCTACCCAGTCTGTCTCTCTCTCTACCCAGTCTGTCTCTCTCTCTACCCAGTCTGTCTCTCTCTCTCTACCCAGGCTGTCTCTCATCCTCTCTTTGTACCCAGTCTGTCTCTCATCCTCTCTCTCTACCCAGTCTGTCTCTCATCCTCTCTCTCTCTCCCAGTCTGTCTCTCATCCTCTCTCTACCCAGTCTGTCTCTCTCTCTCTCTCTGTCAGTCTGTCTCTCATCCTCTCTCTACCCAGTCTGTCTCTCTCTCTCTCTCTCTCTCTACCCAGTCTGTCTCTCATCCTCTCTCTCTACCCTGTCTCTCTCTCTCTCTCTCTACCCAGTCTGTCTCTCTCTATCCTCTCTCTCTACCCTCTCTCTCTCTCTCTCTCTCTCTCTCTCTCTGTCTCTCTCTCTCATCCTCGCTCTCTCCCCAGTCTGTCTCTCATCCTCTCTCTCTACCCAGTCTGTCTCTCATCCTCTCTCTCTACCCAGTCTGTCTCTCATCCTCTCTCTCTACCCAGTCTGTCTCTCATCCTCTCTCTCTACCCAGTCTCTCTCTCATCCTCTCTCTCTACCCAGTCTGTCTCTCTCTCTCTACCCAGTCTCTCTCTCTACCCAGTCTCTCTCTCTCTACCCAGTCTCTCTCTCTACCCCATCTGTCTCTCTCTACCCAGTCTGTCTCTCTCTACCCAGTCTGTCTCTCTCTACCCAGTCTGTCTCTCTCTCCCCAGTCTGTCTCTCTCTACCCAGTCTGTCTCTCTCTACCCAGTCTGTCTCTCTTCCTCTCTCTCTCATCCCCGTCTGTCTCTCTCTACCCAGTCTGTCTCTCTCTACCCAGTCTGTCTCTCATCCTCTCTCTCTCCCCAGTCTGTCTCTCATCCTCTCTCTCTACCCAGTCTGTCTCTCATCCTCTCTCTCTCCCCAGTCTGTCTCTCATCCTCCCCGTCTGTCTCTACCCAGTCTGTCTCTCTCTACCCAGTCTCTCTCTCTCCCCAGTCTGTCTCTCATCCTCTCTCTCTACCCAGTCTGTCTCTCATCCTCTCTCTCTACCCAGTCTGGCTCTCATCCTCTCTCTCTACCCAGTCTGTCTCTCATCCTCTCTCTCTACCCAGTCTGTCTCTCATCCTCTCTCTCTACCCAGTCTGGCTCTCATCCTCTCTCTCTACCCCGTCTGTCTCTCATCCTCTCTCTCTACCCAGTCTGTCTCTCATCCTCTCTCTCTTCCCCGTCTGTCTCTCATCCTCTCTTTCTACCCTGTGTCTCTCTCTCTACCCAGTCTCTCTCTCTCTCCCCAGTCTGTCTCTCATCCTCTCTCTCTACCCAGTCTGTCTCTCATCCTCTCTCTCTTCCCCGTCTGTCTCTCTCTCTACCCTGTGTCTCTCTCTCTACCCTGTGTCTCTCTCTCTCCAGTCTGTCTCTCATCCTCTCTCTCTACCCAGTCTGTCTCTCATCCTCGCTCTCTACCCCGTCTGTCTCTCATCCTCTCTCTCTACCCTGTCTGTCTCTCATCCTCTCTCTCTACCCCGTCTGTCTCTCATCCTCTCTCTCTACCCAGTCTGTCTCTCATCCTCTCTCTCTACCCAGTCTGTCTCTCTCTCCCCAGTCTGTCTCTCATCCTCTCTCTCTCCCCAGTCTGTCTCTCATCCTCTCTCTCTACCCAGTCTGTCTCTCATCCTCTCTCTCTCCCCAGTCTGTCTCTCATCCTCGTCTGTCTCTCATCCTCTCTCTCTACCCAGTCTGTCTCTCATCCTCTCTCTCTACCCAGTCTGTCTCTCATCCTCTCTACCCCGTCTGTCTCTCATCCTCTCTCTCTACCCTGTCTGTCTCTCATCCTCTCTCTCTTCCCCGTCTGTCTCTCATCCTCTCTTTCTACCCAGTCTGTCTCTCATCCTCTCTCTCTACCCAGTCTGTCTCTCTCTACTCAGTCTGTCTCTCTCTACCCAGTCTGTCTCTCATCCTCTCTCTCTACCCAGTCTGTCTCTCATCCTCTCTCTCTACCCAGTCTGTCTCTCATCCTCTCTTTCTACCCAGTCTGTCTCTCATCCTCTCTTTCTACCCAGTCTGTCTCTCATCCTCTCTCTCTACCCAGTCTGTCTCTCATCCTCTCTCTCTACCCAGTCTGTCTCTCATCCTCTCTCTCTACCCTGTCTCTCTCTCTCTACCCAGTCTCTCTCTCTCTCTACCCTGTCTGTCTCTCATCCTCTCTCTCTACCCAGTCTGTCTCTCATCCTCTCTCTCTACCCAGTCTGTCTCTCATCCTCTCTCTCTACCCAGTCTGTCTCTCTCTACCCAGGCTGTCTCTCATCCTCTCTTTGTACCCAGTCTGTCTCTCATCCTCTCTCTCTACCCAGTCTGTCTCTCTCTCTCTCTCTCTACCCAGTCTGTCTCTCATCCTCTCTCTCTACCCAGTCTGTCTCTCTCTCTCTCTCTCTACCCAGTCTGTCTCTCATCCTCTCTCTCTACCTGTCTCTCTCTCTCTCTCTCTCTACCCAGTCTGTCTCTCATCCTCTCTCTCTCCCCCGTCTGTCTCTCATCCTCTCTCTCTACCCAGTCTGTCTCTCATCCTCTCTCTCTACCCAGTCTGTCTCTCTCTCCCCAGTCTGTCTCTCATCCTCTCTCTCTCCCCAGTCTGTCTCTCATCCTCTCTCTCTGCCCAGTCTGTCTCTCATCCTCTCTCTCCCCCAGTCTGTCTCTCATCCTCGTCTGTCTCTCATCCTCTTCTCTCTACCCAGTCTGTCTCTCATCCTCTCTCTCTACCCAGTCTGTCTCTCATCCTCTCTACCCCGTCTGTCTCTCATCCTCTCTCTCTACCCTGTCTGTCTCTCATCCTCTCTCTCTTCCCCGTCTGTCTCTCATCCTCTCTTTCTACCCAGTCTGTCTCTCATCCTCTCTCTCTACCCAGTCTGTCTCTCTCTCTCAGTCTGTCTCTCTCTACCCAGTCTGTCTCTCATCCTCTCTCTCCCAGTCTGTCTCTCATCCTCTCTCTCTACCCAGTCTGTCTATCATCCTCTCTTTCTACCCAGTCTGTCTCTCATCCTCTCTCTCTACCCAGTCTGTCTCTCATCCTCTCTCTACCCAGTCTGTCTCTCATCCTCTCTCTCTACCCTGTCTCTCTCTCTCTACCCAGTCTCTCTCTCTCTCTCTCTCTCTCTCTCTCTCTCTCTACCTGTCTGTCTCTCATCCTCTCTCTCTACCCAGTCTGTCTCTCATCCTCTCTCTCTACCCAGTCTGTCTCTCATCCTCTCTCTCTACCCAGTCTGTCTCTCTCTCTCTCTCTCTACCCAGTCTGTCTCTCATCCTCTCTCTCTACCCAGTCTGTCTCTCATCCTCTCTCTCTACCCTGTCTCTCTCTCTCTCTCTCTCTCTACCCAGTCTGTCTCTCATCCTCTCTCTCTACCCTGTGTCTCTCTCTCTCCCCAGTCTGTCTCTCATCCTCATCTGTCTCTCATCCTCTCTCTCTCCCCAGTCTGTCTCTCATCCTCTCTCTCTACCCAGTCTGTCTCTCATCCTCTCTACCCCCGTCTGTCTCTCATCCTCTCTCTCTCTACCCTGTCTGTCTCTCATCCTCTCTCTCTCCCCGTCTGTCTCTCATCCTCTGTCTCTCATCCTCTCTCTCTTCCTGTCTCTCATCTCTCTTTCTACCCTGTCTCTCTCTCTCTCTCTCTCTCTCCCCAGTCTGTCTCTCATCCTCTCTCTCTACCCAGTCTGTCTCTCATCCTCTCTCTCTCTACCCAGTCTGTCTCTCATCCTCTCTCTCTACCCCGTCTGTCTCTCATCCTCTCTCTCTACCCAGTCTGTCTCTCATCCTCTCTCTCTCTCTCTCTCCCCAGTCTGTCTCTCATCCTCTCTCTCTACCCAGTCTGTCTCTCATCATCCTCTCTCTCTCTACCCAGTCTGTCTCTCATCCTCTCTCTACCCAGTCTGTCTCATCCTCTCTTCTCCCTGTGTCTCTCTCATCCTGTCTTTGTCTCCCTGTGTCTCTCATCCTCTCTTTCTACCCTGTGTCTCTCATCCTCTCTTTCTGCCCTGTGTCTCTCTCATCCTCTCTTTCTACCCTGTGTCTGTCATCCTCTCTTTCTACCCCGTGTCTCTCATCCTCTCTCTTCTCCCTTCTGTCTCTCATCCCCTCTCTACCCAGTCTCTCTCTCTCTCTACCCTGTCTCATCCTCTCTCTACTCTCCTGTCTCTTTCTACCCTGTCTGTCTCATCCTCTCTCTCACCCTGCGTCTCTCTTTCTCTACCCTGTCTGTCTCATCCTCTCTTTCTCACTGTGTCTGTCATGCCTCTCTTTCTACCCCGTGTCTCTCTCTCTCTACCCTGTCTCATCCTCTCTTTCCCTGTGTCTCTCTCATCCTCTCTCTCTCTCTGTCTCTCTCACCCAGTCTGTCTCTCATCCTCTCTACCCCGTCTGTCTCTCATCCTCTCTCTCTCTACCCTGTCTGTCTCTCATCCTCTCTCTCTGTCCCCGTCTGTCTCTCATCCTCTCTCTCTACCCAGTCTGTCTCTCATCCTCTCTCTCTCTTTCAAGTCTGTCTCTCATCCTCTCTCTCTCTACCCAGTCTGTCTCTCATCCTCTCTCTCTACCCAGTCTGTCTCTCATCCTCTCTCTCTACCCTGTCTCTCATCCTCTCTCTCTACCCTGTCTCTCATCCTCTCTCTCTACCCTGTCTCTCATCCTCTCTCTCTACCCAGTCTCTCTCTCTCTACCCAGTCTGTCTCTCTCTACCCAGTCTGTCTCTCTCTACCCAGTCTGTCTCTCTCTACCCAGTCTGTCTCTTTCTACCCTGTGTCTCTCTCATCCTGTCTTTCTACCCTGTGTCTCTCATCCTCTCTTTCTACCCTGTGTCTCTCTCATCCTCTCTTTCTACCCTGTGTCTGTCATCCTCTCTTTCTACCCCGTGTCTCTCTCATCCTCTGTCTCTCCCCAGTCTGTCTCTCAACCTCTCTTTCTACCCTGTCTGTCTCATCCTCTCTCTCTACCCTGTCTGATCCTCTCTTTCTACCCTGCGTCTCTCTTTCTACCCCGTGTATCTCTCTCTCTCTCTACCCTGTCTGATCCTCTCTTTCTACCCTGCGTCTCTCTTTCTACCCTGTCTGTCTCATCCTCTCTTTCTACCCTGCGTCTCTCTTTCTACCCCGTGTATCTCTCTCTCTTGTCTCTCATCCTCTCTTTTTGTATCTCTCTTTCTACCCCTGTCTCATCCCCTCTCTTTCTACCCTGTCTCTCTCTCTCTCTACCCCATGTATCTCTCTCTCTCCTCTCTTTCTACCCTGTCTGTCTCATCCTCTCTCTCTCTACCCTGTGTCTCTCATCCTCTCTCTCCCCTGTCTCTCTCTCCTCTCTCTCTGCCCTGTGTCTCTCCTCTCTCTCCTCTCTCTCTCCCCCCGTCTCTCATCCTCTCTTCTTCTTTCTACCCCGTGTCTCTCTCATCCTCTCTTTCTACCCCGTGTCTATCTCATCCTCTCTTTCTACCCCGTGTCTCTCTCATCCTCTCTTTCTCTACCCGTGTCTCTCTCATCCTCTCCTTTCTACCCTGTGTCTCTCTCATCCTCTCTTTCTACCCTGTGTCTCTCTCCCTCTCTTTCTTCTGTGTGTCTCTCTCATCCTCTCTTTCTACCCTGTGTCTCTCTCATCCTCTCTTTCTACCCTGTGTCTCTCTCATCCTCTCTTTCTACCCTGTGTCTCTCTCATCCTCTCTTTCTACCCTGTGTCTCTCTCATCCTCTCTTTCTACCCTGTGTCTCTCTCATCCTCTCTTTCTACCCTGTGTCTCTCTCATCCTCTCTTTCTACCCTGTGTCTCTCTCATCCTCTCTTTCTACCCTGTGTCTCTCTCATCCTCTCTTTCTACCCTGTGTCTCTCTCATCCTCTCTTTCTACCCTGTGTCTCTCTCATCCTCTCTTTCTACCCTGTGTCTATCTCATCCTCTCTTTCTACCCTGTGTCTCTCTCATCCTCTCTTTCTACCCTGTGTCTCTCTCCATCTTATTTCCTTTCTCACCTCTGAGATGTTTTTCTCTGTCTCTTTCCTCCTCTCCTCTATCTTCCTCTCGATGCCGACGATCCCCACCGCTCGAGTCCTTCCTGTCTGTAGGACGACCAGAGAGGAGACATTATTTACACGCACAGAGAGAAAATCGCAGGGGAAGAGAAAATTAAAGAGAATCGCAGAGGGAGAGAATCACAGAGAGAGAGAGAGAGAATCACAGAGAGAGAGAGAGAGAATCACAGAGAGAGAGAGAGAGAGAGAGAGAGAGAGAGAGAGAGAGAATCACAGAGAGAGAGAGAATCACAGAGAGAGAGAGAGAGAATCACAGAGAGAGAGAGAGAATCACAGAGAGAGAGAGAGAGAGAGAGAGAGAGAGAGAGAGAGAGAATCACAGAGAGAGAGAGAGAGAATCGCAGAGAGAGAGAGAGAGAGAATCACAGAGAGAGAGAGAAAGAGAGAGAGAATCACAGAGAGAGAGAATTGCAGAGAGAGAGAGAGAATCACAGAGAGAGAGAGAGAATCACAGAGAGAGAGAGAGAGAAAGAGAGAGAGAGAGAATCACAGAGAGAGAGAATCGCAGAGAGTGAGAATCACAGAGAGAGAGAGAATCACACAGAGAGAGAGAGAGAGAGAGAGAGAGAGAGAGAGAGAGAGAGAGAGAATCACAGAGAGAGAGAGAGAGAATCGCAGAGAGAGAGAGAGAGAGAGAATCACAGAGAGAGAGAGAAAGAGAGAGAGAATCACAGAGAGAGAGAATTGCAGAGAGAGAGAGAGAATCACAGAGAGAGAGAGAGAATCACAGAGAGAGAGAGAAGAAAGAGAGAGAGAGAGAATCACAGAGAGAGAGAATCGCAGAGAGTGAGAATCACAGAGAGAGAGAGAATCACACACAGAGAGAGAGAGAGAGAGAGAGAGAGAGAGAGAGAGAGAGAGAGAGAATCGCAGAGAGAGAGAGAGAGAGAGAGAGAGAGAGAGAGAATCGCAGAGAGAGAGAGAGAGAGAGAGAGAATCGCAGAGAGAGAGAGAGAGAGAGAGAGAGAGAGAGAGAGAGAGAGAGAATCGCAGAGAGAGAGAATCGCAGAGAGAGAGAGAGAGAGAGAGAGAGAGAGAGAGAGAGAGAGAGAGAATCGCAGAGAGAGAGAATCGCAGAGAGAGAGAGAGAGAGAGAGAGAGAGAGAGAGAGAGAGAGAGAGAGAGAGAGAGAGAGAGAGAGAGAGAGAGAGAGAGAGAGAGAGAGAGAGAGAGAGAGAGAGAGAGAGAGAGAGAGAGAGAGAGAGAGAGAGAGAGAGAGAGAGAGAGAGAGAGAGAGAGAGAGAGAGAGAGAGAATCGCAGAGAGAGAGAGAGACTACCTTGATGAGGTCTGACCAAAACAACACACACAAAGCAACAATAGTCCCAGTAGGTGAGAGGAAGGAGGTTAGGGACTGGGGAGAGAGCGAGGATGAGAGACAGACGGGGGAGAGAGCGAGGATGAGAGACGGGGAAGGGGTTAGGAACAACAACACATGTACCCTGCTCCGTATTTTAACAACTAGGGGCCTATAAGGCAACAGTCAAAAATATTAACTCCTAGCCGACATCCTTATATATATATATATAAAATATACACACAGACAAAAGTATGTGGACACCAGTTCAAATTAGTGGATTCGGCTATTTCAGCCACACCTGTTGCTGACAGGTGTATAAAATCCGGGTATAAAAGCCAGGAGAACGCTACGTGCCCAACTGCATAGTGCCAACTGTAAAGTTTGGTGGAGGAGGAATAATGGTCTGGGGCTGTTTATCATGGTTTGGGCCCCTTAGTTCCAGTGAAGGGAAATCTTAATGCTACAACATACAATGACATTCTAGATGATTCTGTGCTTCTAACTTTCTGGCAACAGTTTGAGGAAGGTCCTTTCCTGTTTCAGCATGACAATGCTTCCGTGGACAAAACAAGGTCCATACAGAAATATTTTGTCAAGATCGGTGTGAAAGAACTTGACTGGCCTGCACAGAGCCCTGACCTCAACCCCATCAAACACATTTGGGATGAATTGGAACGCTGACTGTGAGTGAGGCCTCATCACCCAACATCAGTGCCCGACCTCACTAATGTTCTTGTGGCTGAATGGAAGCAAGTCCCTGCAGCAATGTTCCAACATCTAGTGGAAAGCCTTCCCAGAAGAGTGGAGGCTGTTATAGCAGTAATGTTCCAACATCTAGTGGAAAGCCTTCCCAGAAGAGTGGAGGCTGTTATAGCAGCAATGTTCCTACATCTAGTGGAAAGCCTTCCCAGAAGAGTAGAGGCTGTTATAGCAGCAATGTTCCTACATCTAGTGGAAAGCCTTCCCAGAAGAGTAGAGGCTGTTATAGCAGCAATGTTCCTACATCTAGTGGAAAGCCTTCCCATATGAGTGGAGGCTGTTATAGCAGCAATGTTCCAACATCTAGTGCAAAGCCTTCCCAGAAGAGTGGAGGCTGTTATAGCAGCAATGTTCCTACATCTAGTGGAAAGCCTTCCCAGAAGAGTGGAGGCTGTTATAGCAGTGAAGGGGGACCAACTCCATATTAAATACCCATGATATTAAGTTTAGTTTGCTGGTTACTAAGTTTAGTTTGCTGGTTACTAAGTTTAGTTAGCTGGTTACTAAGTTTAGTTAGCTGGTTACTAAGTTTAGTTAGCTGGTTACTAAGTTTAGTTAGCTGGTTACTAAGTTTAGTTAGCTGGTTACTAAGTTTAGTTAGCTGGTTACTAAGTTTAGTTAGCTGATTACTAAGTTTAGTTAGCTGGTTACTAAGTTTAGTTTGCTGGTTACTAAGTTTAGTTAGCTGGTTACTAAGTTTAGTTTGCTGGTTACTAAGTTTAGTTTGCTGGTTACTAAGTTTAGTTAGCTGGTTACTAAGTTTAGTTAGCTGGTTACTAAGTTTAGTTAGCTGGTTACTAAGTTTAGTTTGCTGGTTACTAAGTTTAGTTTGCTGGTTACTAAGTTTAGTTAGCTGGTTACTCATTTTAGCTGTCTAAAATGGAGCTGACAGGTTCGTTAATTAACATCCCTAGGTGAAACAGTACCACCGTATTCCTGGGAGTCTTAGCATCTGTCAGATATTAAACCAGAATATAAGAGGTGCTTTACCAACAGAGCCACACAAGGCCATAACAGAATAGACTAGGAAGTTAAGTAGAGTATAGCAGAGGAGAGTGGAATAGAGTAGATTGTCTGTTCTATGACGACCTCTGACCTGCGAGTTGGTTGCCGTAGGGATGGGTTGTGACATGGGCGTACTCTCCCATCTCTTCTGGCTCAACTCCTCGGTCAGCCTCCGGAAGAACTACCCGCAGACAGACAGACACAATGATGGCTCAGTATAGAAAAACAAACACTGTGCCATTTTGGCTCTAAATCGGCACGTATCGGACGACAGTTTCACTCACTGCTCATTCGATGGTATTTTCCATTCGTGTACATTCACATTTCAGTCATTCAGCAGATGCTCTTATCCAGAGAGACTTACAGGGATTAATTAGGGTTAAGTCCCCATCGCTCAAAGGAACAGACTGATTTTCTTTTCACCTCGGGAATTGGAACCAGTGACCTTTCGGTTACAGTCTATTAACGCGATTAACAACTGAGCCACACAAGGCCAATCACATATCTACAGTGTCACGAGGCAGTATTCAATGTTACTACTCTCATAAAATATTTAGTGTCACTAGGCAGTATCCAATGTTACTACTCTAATAAAATATTTAGTGTCACCAGGCAGTATCCAATGGTACTACTCTCATTACATATTTACAGTGTCACTAGCCAGTATCCAATGGTACTACTCTCATAACATATTTACAGTGTCACTAGCCAGTATCCAATGTTACTACTCTCATAACATATTTACAGTGTCACTAGGCAGTATCCAATGGTACTACTCTCATTACATATTTACAGTGTCACTAGGCAGTATCCAATGTTACTACTCTCATAACATATTTACAGTGTCACTAGCCAGTATCCAATGGTACTACTCTCATTACATATTTACAGTGTCACTAGCCAGTATCCAATGGTACTACTCTCATTACATATTTACAGTGTCACTAGGCAGTATCCAATGGTACTACTCTCATTACATATTTACAGTGTCACTAGCCAGTATCCAATGGTACTACTCTCATAACATATTTACAGTGTCACTAG
Organism: Oncorhynchus keta; assembly: GCF_023373465.1. Classification (NCBI taxonomy): domain Eukaryota; kingdom Metazoa; phylum Chordata; class Actinopteri; order Salmoniformes; family Salmonidae; genus Oncorhynchus; species Oncorhynchus keta. The sequence goes on from NC_068426.1 coordinate 281,864, forward strand.
CCAGTATCCAATGGTACTACTCTCATTACATATTTACAGTGTCACTAGCCAGTATCCAATGGTACTACTCTCATAGTGTCACTAGGCAGTATCCAATGGTACTACTCTCATAGTGTCACTAGGCAGTATCCAATGGTACTACTCATAGTGTCACTAGGCAGTATCCAATGTTACTACTCTCATTACATATTTACAGTGTCACTAGCAAGTATCCAATGGTACTACTCTCATTACATATTTACAGTGTCACTAGCCAGTATCCAATGTTACTACTCTCATTACATATTTACAGTGTCACTAGCAAGTATCCAATGTTACTACTCTCATTACATATTTACAGAAGTAATAATACTAAAATATAAATAATAACAATAACACTGGTAAATAACACTATAACATATAATAAATAATACTACAATAGTAATAATAAGAATACTATAACAACAATAATAATACTGTAATAGTAGTAATAATAATAATAATAAGTAATACCAATAATACTATAACAGTATTAATAATACTACTATTGTAGTAATACCGGCAATAATACTATAGTAGTAATAATAGTAATAATACTATACTTCTATAATAGTAATAATAATAATACTGCTATAATAGTAATAATAATAGTACTACTATAATAGTAATAATAATAGTACTACTATAATAGTAATAATAATAATAATACTATAGTAGTAATACCGGTAATAACACTATACTGGTAATATTATATTTCTATAATAGTAATAATAATAGTACTACTATAATAGTAATAATAATAATACTAATACTATAATAATAATTATACTAATAATAGTAATAATACTATTATAATAGTAATACTAGTAATAATACTAATGATACTACTAATAATAATACCACTATAATAGTAATAATAATAATAATAATAGTAATAATACTATAATAACAATATTGCTATAGTAATAACAATATTACTATAATAGTAATAATAATATTACTATAATAGTAATAATAATATTACTATAATAGTAATAACAAAATTAAATGACTACTACCTCTATCTGTCCATGCTCTTTGAAGGACAGTTTGAAGTAGGAGAACTTGCTCTGCTGGTAGGGTCCTGGCTCCTTATTGGCCGGGGAAGCGTGCAGGTGGACCACTATCTTGGCACTGCAGCGTCAGATACAGAGAGAGAGAGGTGTTCTGTCATAGATCAATGATGAAAACATAGTCAAGAGAGAGAGGGTGTTCTGTCATAGATCAATGATGAAAGCATAGTCAAGAGAGAGAGGGGGAGGTTCTGTCATAGATCAATGATGAAAGCATAGTCAAGAGAGAGAGGGGAGGTTCTGTCATAGATCAATGATGAAAGCATAGTCAAGAGAGAGAGGGGAGGTTCTGTCATATATCAGTGATGAAAGCATAGTCAAGAGAGAGAGGGGAGGTTCTGTCATATATCAGTGATGAAAGCATAGTCAAGAGAGAGAGGGGGAGGTTCTGTCATATATCAGTGATGAAAGCATAGTCAAGAGAGAGAGGGAGGTTCTGTCATAGATCAGTGATGAAAGCATAGTCAAGAGAGAGAGGGGAGGTTCTGTCATATATCAGTGATGAAAGCATAGTCAAGAGAGAGAGGGGAGGTTCTGTCATAGATCAATGATGAAAGCATAGTCAAGAGAGAGAGGGGGAGGTTCTGTCATAGATCAATGATGAAAGCATAGTCAAGAGAGAGAGGTGTTCTGTCATATATCAATGATGAAAGCATAGTCAAGAGAGAGAGGGGGAGGTTCTGTCATAGATCAATGATGAAAGCATAGTCAAGAGAGAGAGGGGAGGTTCTGTCATAGATCAATGATGAAAGCATAGTCAAGAGAGAGAGGGGAGGTTCTGTCATATATCAGTGATGAAAGCATAGTCAAGAGAGAGAGGGGAGGTTCTGTCATAGATCAGTGATGAAAGCATAGTCAAGAGAGAGGGGGGAGGTTCTGCCATAGATCAATGATGAAAGCATAGTCAAGAGAGAGAGGGGAGGTTCTGTCATAGATCAATGATGAAAGCATAGTCAAGAGAGAGAGGGGAGGTTCTGTCATAGATCAATGATGAAAGCATAGTCAAGAGAGAGAGGGGAGGTTCTGTCATAGATCAATGATGAAAGCATAGTCAAGAGAGAGAGGGGGAGGTTCTGTCATAGATCAATGATGAAAGCATAGTCAAGAGAGAGGGGGGTTCTGTCATAGATCAATGATGAAAGCATAGTCAAGAGAGAGAGGGGAGGTTCTGTCATAGATCAATGATGAAAGCATAGTCAAGAGAGAGAGGGGAGGTTCTGTCATAGATCAATGATGAAAGCATAGTCAAGAGAGAGGGGGAGGTTCTGTCATAGATCAATGATGAAAGCATAGTCAAGAGAGAGAGGGGAGGTCCTGTCATAGATCAATGATGAAAGCATAGTCAAGAGAGAGAGGGGAGGTTCTGTCATATATCAGTGATGAAAGCATAGTCAAGAGAGAGAGGGGAGGTTCTGTCATAGATCAATGATGAAAGCATAGTCAAGAGAGAGAGGGGAGGTTCTGTCATATATCAGTGATGAAAGCATAGTCAAGAGAGAGGGGGAGGTTCTGCCATATATCAGTGATGAAAGCATAGTCAAGAGAGAGAGAGAGGGGGGGTTCTGTTTTATCCAAGCGACTTATAGTATTCATGCGTACATACATGTGACATGCGAGTTGTCCTGCTACAAAGTGGTGGGTAATTGTTTCAATAGGCTAGCTACAAGGTTTAAATTAAGAGTCACCTCTTTCCGATACCCGCAGCTTGTTCCTCAAAGTAGATGATCTGAGAAAGGGGTATGGCTATGCAGCATTCCTACACACACACACACACACACACACACACACACACACACACACACACACACACACACACACACACACACACACACACACACACACACACACACACACACACACACACACACACACACACACACACACACACGTTAGGAGAGTAAATACTAGACACCATCATATCAGGAACATGGAAAAGGTCACACTAAGCTAATATGCAGATAAAGTTTTTATGAAGTGTCACTGTACATGATTCTTCAGGTCCCTCCATATTAACTGGTGAGTACTCAGCAGAGCAATTCCAACATCCAACTTGGCCTGGTGGAGAGACAGAGAGGGACAACAAACGGTCAGATATGGGGCAGGCAGAAATGTGTATTTGGTCCGACAGCACTGTTGTAAACGTCAACAATGACCTCGTAAACGTGTTTGTCAAGGCAAAAACACGCCCAGTGACGTTATTTTATTTCCGATTAGCTGGTTGACGAGATTTATTCCACTATTTCAAAGAACACATTTAGCTAGATGGCTAGCTAATAATGTAACGTTACCGACTTAACGAGCTGTTTTCCTTGCCTGGCAATGCGAGCTTGTTAACATCATACCTTGTCTTCTCCGTCATAAAGTTTGACACCTCGTTGTTGAATCACCAATGTTTCATTCATTTCCAGAAGACCATTTGACCATGTGAATCTGTCCATTTTACTTGAATCAACACAAAATACAAGTATAAATAAATATTTGCCAACTTCTCACAGATCCGACGACATGTCCGTGTCTACTTCCTCAAGGGTGTCCAAAAATGTGCCTGTTTGCGCCCCGCGGCCTGATTGAAAATATGATCAATAAATCTATTATTTCACAGTATCTGCCTCAATAAAATATGAGAATACAATGGTCGTATCCTAATTTGTGATTAATATATAGTTCCACTTCAAACAAAAAATATTTGTTCTGAGAAAGTGATCTTTTAACTCGTGTTTTTGAATTGGGGTCCTAACAAAGGAAGTTGTCGCAGCGGTGTTAGCGGCTTAGTTTATTGTGGTTGTTATGTACAGTTCAAAATATGTCGATAAACTAAATGTACATACGATAGACGTTGTCAAACGCTTCAGTAAGGACAAAATTAATTGATATATTCATTTTTCCATAGAGTAATTTGACCCTTTCTGCTCTGGGCTAACAAACTGCAGAGTTAAGCCAAGCTGTCAAGTAGCCAGTTTAACACAGCTAACTAGCTAGCAATAGATTTTAAACGAGGACAACAAAGAAAACGTCGTAAATACTGTGCCGTTTGTGAATATACTTTGTCTTAAAGTCACATTATGAAGTGTATAGCTCTATTTTAATAGTAAGCTACCAGTAGTTTTTGTCGTTTTTTAGATTATGTCAGTGATATTGATTGTACTGTAACGTTAGTCCACTGACTCGACAGCCAGGTGGCTATTTAATCAAGGAGTTATTAACGCTGAGAATCCGAGATCGTGTTATCCGATCAAACATGGATAAGAAATCATTCGACATCGTCTTAGACGAAATCAGGAAGGTAAGTTTGGTTCAGTTAACCCAAGTGGCTGATAAAAATGATTTAACATCTAAAGGACACTGTCAGCTGAATGAGAATCTGGGTTTACACGACTCACGAGACTGAATATGGCAATTATACTTTAAGCCGAGGAAGCAGCCATTCAACTTGTCATTTTCAAGCTTGATACCGTTAAAAATACGACGATGAGCAACTGCAGTCTTTACTTATGTAAATTAATTACGTACTACCAAAAAAGGTGTAAAAAAAAAAAAATAAATGCCAGGTCTGAAAGGTATTATTTTTGGCCAAGTGATCACGCGCCATATGTCACCTATTCTGCACCTCCTGCAATAGTCGTGGAATTAAAATACAGTAAATAAAGCCTAGCCTATCTAGAAATATAAAAACGATCCAGCAGCAGGAAAGGCCATTGATTTGATCATCTACAACAGTAAATAAAGCCTAGCCTATCTAGAAATATAAAAACGATCCAGCAGCAGGAAAGGCCATTGATTTGATCATCTACAACAGTAAATAAAGCCTAGCCTATCTAGAAATATAAAAACGATCCAGCAGCAGGAAAGGCCATTGATTTGATCATCTACAACAGTAAATAAAGCCTAGCCTATCTAGAAATATAAAAACGATCCAGCAGCAGGAAAGGCCATTGATTTGATCATCTACAACAGTAAATAAAGCCTAGCCTATCTAGAAATATAAAAACGATCCAGCAGCAGGAAAGGCCATTGATTTGATCATCTACAACAGTAAATAAAGCCTAGCCTATCTAGAAATATAAAAACGATCCAGCAGCAGGAAAGGCCATTGATTTGATCATCTACAACAGTAAATAAAGCCTAGCCTATCTAGAAATATAAAAACGATCCAGCAGCAGGAAAGGCCATTGATTTGATCATCTACAACAGTAAATAAAGCCTAGCCTATCTAGAAATATAAAAACGATCCAGCAGCAGGAAAGGCCATTGATTTGATCATCTACAACAGTAAATAAAGCCTAGCCTATCTAGAAATATAAAAACGATCCAGCAGCAGGAAAGGCCATTGATTTGATCATCTACAACAGTAAATAAAGCCTAGCCTATCTAGAAATATAAAAACGATCCAGCAGCAGGACAGGCCATTGATTTGATCATCTACAACAGTAAATAAAGCCTAGCCTATCTAGAAATATAAAAACGATCCAGCAGCAGGAAAGGCCATTGATTTGATCATCTACAACAGTAAATAAAGCCTAGCCTATCTAGAAATATAAAAACGATCCAGCAGCAGGAAAGGCCATTGATTTGATCATCTACAACAGTAAATAAAGCCTAGCCTATCTAGAAATATAAAAACGTGCCCTATATTGTCTACTTAATCTAGTTACATGAAATATTATTGCATTCTGTGAAACGACAGATTGGCATGAAGTTCATACATACACTGTTGTAGGTGATCAAATCAATGGCCTGTCCTGCTGCTGGATCAGCCAATCAACGTGCGTGACAGTAATGAGTGATTTTTATTGGAGGTACAGAAAATGATTTGGTCATGAACACTTGTTCAAAACAATACTTAAATTCTTTCCTGGCATTTTGTCCGGTTACATGTCACTTTATTTAGTTTTTATTTTTATTTATACATAATGATGATAGAAACGCCATTCTTTGTTAATAAGTACCGAAAGTATTTTGACATTATTACGCTTGAAAAGCTGGTAAATGGCAAGTTGACTGGCTTAAAGGAGAATCGCCATATTCAACACCTGTAAACCCAGATTCTGGTTCACGGCTCAGCTATCTGGCTATGGAGAGCATAGCAGACGTTATCCACACCACTGACTGATTTATGTACACTAGGAGTCATTTCCAATGGTTTTTACTGGGATTCTTCTCTCTCTGCAGTGCGTGCTAACAGATCAGCGGATTAAGGCGATAGAGCAGGTGCATGGGTACTTCTCCAGCGAGCAGGTACAGTAGCTAGCAAACAGAGAAGGTTGATGAATGACAGCTGGCAAACAGAGAAGGTTGATGAATGACAGCCAGTTACAGAGACATGCCTACCCCCCCCTCTCCCTCCAGGTAATAGACATGCTAAACCCCCCCTCTCCCTCCAGGTAATAGACATGCTAACCCCCCTCTCCCTCCAGGTAATAGACATGCCACCCCCCTCTCCCTCCAGGTAATAGACATGCTAACCCCCCTCTCCCTCCAGGTAATAGACATGCTAACCCCCCCCCTCTCCCTCCAGGTAATAGACATGCTAAACCCCCCTCTCCCTCCAGGTAATAGACATGCTAACCCCCTCTCCTCCAGGTAATAGACATACTAACCCCCTCTCCCTCCAGGTAATAGACATGCCACCCCCTCTCCCTCCAGGTAATAGACATGCTAACCCCCCTCTCCCTCCAGGTAATAGACATGCTAACCCCCCTCTCCCTCCAGGTAATAGACATACTAACCCCCCTCTCCCTCCAGGTAATAGACATGCTAACCCCCCCCTCTCCCTCCAGGTAATGGACATGCTGAAGTACTTCTCCTGGGCAGATCCTCAGATCAAAGCTGTCAAAGCTCTTCAACATGTGAGTGACAACAACAGCCAACTCTGATAATGTTTTGTGTATTACTGTGAAAACAGATAGATGGTGCATTCGGAAAGTATTCAGACCCCTTGACCTTTTCCACATTTTGTTACGTTACAGCCTTATTCTAAAATGGATTAAATAAAACATTTTCCTCATCAATCTACACACAATACCCCACAGTGAGAAAGCGAAAACAGGTTTTTAATGCATTTTTGCAAAAAGCAGCTATGAGGTTGAAGGAATTGTCTGTAGTGCTCTGAGACAGGATTGTGTCAAGGCACAGATCTGAGGAAGGGTACCAAAACATTTCTGCAGCATTGAAGGTCCCCAAGAACACAGTGGCCTCCATCATTCTTAAATGGAAGTAGTTTGGAACCACCAAGACTCTTCCTAGAGATGGCCGAACTGAGCAACGTCTCTGGAGAGCCCTGAAAATAGCTGTGCAGCGATGCTCCCCATCCAACCTAACAGAGCATGAGAGGCTCTGCAGCGAAGAATGGGAGATACTCCCAAAATACAGATGTGCCAAGCTTGTAGCGTCATACCCAAGAAGACTGGAGGCTGTAATCGCTGCCAAAGGAGCTTCAACAAAGTACTGAGTAAAGGGTCTGAATACTCATGTAAATAGGAATTTTCAGTTTTAATTTTTTTTAAATAAAAATGAATATATACACTTGCAAAAATGTCTAAAAACCTGTTTTTGCTTTTTCATTAGGGAATTGTGTATAGATTGATGAGGGGGGGAAATATATTTAATCCATTTTAGAATAAGGCTGTAACGTAACAAAATGTGGAAAAGGTCAAGGGGTCTGAATACTTTCCTAAAGCTCTGAACAAAATTATTATTATAAATGATTATATAAATGATTATATAAATTATTATTATAAATGATTATATAAATGATTATTATAAATGATTACAATTATAAATGATTAAATAAATTATACAATTAAATGGTACAATGTTTCAAGTTGGTTGCAGACAGGCCATGTGTAGCCGATGTGATTTATCGGAGATTTAATTTGATCAGGATATTTTCTACCTGCAGGCTGATTTAATTTGATCAGGATATTTTCTACCTGCAGGCTGATTTAATTTGATCAGGATATTTTCTACCTGCAGGCTGATTTAATTTGATCAGGATATTTTCTACCTGCAGGCTGATTTAATTTGATCAGGATATTTTCTACCTGCAGGCTGATTTAATTTGATCAGGATATTTTCTACCTGCAGGCTGAATTAATTTGATCAGGATATTTTCTACCTGCAGGCTGAATTAATTTGATCAGGATATTTTCTACCTGCAGGCTGAATTAATTTGATCAGGATATTTTCTACCTGCAGGCTGATTTAATTTGATCAGGATATTTTCTACCTGCAGGCTGATTTAATTTGATCAGGATATTTTCTACCTGCAGGCTGAATTAATTTGATCAGGATATTTTCTACCTGCAGGCTGAATTAATTTGATCAGGATATTTTCTACCTGCAGGCTGATTTAATTTGATCAGGATATTTTCTACCTGCAGGCTGATTTAATTTGATCAGGATATTTTCTACCTGCAGGCTGATTTAATTTGATCAGGATATTTTCTACCTGCAGGCTGATTTAATTTGATCAGGATATTTTCTACCTGCAGGCTGATTTAATTTGATCAGGATATTTTCTACCTGCAGGCTGATTTAATTTGATCAGGATATTTTCTACCTGCAGGCTGATTTAATTTGATCAGGATATTTTCTACCTGCAGGCTGAATTAATTTGATCAGGATATTTTCTACCTGCAGGCTGAATTAATTTGATCAGGATATTTTCTACCTGCAGGCTGAATTAATTTGATCAGGATATTTTCTACCTGCAGGCTGATTTAATTTGATCAGGATATTTTCTACCTGCAGGCTGATTTAATTTGATCAGGATATTTTCTACCTGCAGGCTGAATTAATTTGATCAGGATATTTTCTACCTGCAGGCTGAATTAATTTGATCAGGATATTTTCTACCTGCAGGCTGATTTAATTTGATCAGGATATTTTCTACCTGCAGGCTGATTTAATTTGATCAGGATATTTTCTACCTGCAGGCTGATTTAATTTGATCAGGATATTTTCTACCTGCAGGCTGATTTAATTTGATCAGGATATTTTCTACCTGCAGGCTGATTTAATTTGATCAGGATATTTTCTACCTGCAGGCTGATTTAATTTGATCAGGATATTTTCTACCTGCAGGCTGATTTAATTTGATCAGGATATTTTCTACCTGCAGGCTGATTTAATTTGATCAGGATATTTTCTACCTGCAGGCTGATTTAATTTGATCAGGATATTTTCTACCTGCAGGCTGAATTAATTTGATCAGGATATTTTCTACCTGCAGGCTGATTTAATTTGATCAGGATATTTTCTACCTGCAGGCTGATTTAATTTGATCAGGATATTTTCTACCTGCAGGCTGATTTAATTTGATCAGGATATTTTCTACCTGCAGGCTGATTTAATTTGATCAGGATATTTTCTACCTGCAGGCTGATTTAATTTGATCAGGATATTTTCTACCTGCAGGCTGATTTAATTTGATCAGGATATTTTCTACCTGCAGGCTGATTTAATTTGATCAGGATATTTTCTACCTGCAGGCTGATTTAATTTGATCAGGATATTTTCTACCTGCAGGCTGATTTAATTTGATCAGGATATTTTCTACCTGCAGGCTGATTTAATTTGATCAGGATATTTTCTACCTGCAGGCTGATTTAATTTGATCAGGATATTTTCTACCTGCAGGCTGATTTAATTTGATCAGGATATTTTCTACCTGCAGGCTGATTTAATTTGATCAGGATATTTTCTACCTGCAGGCTGAATTAATTTGATCAGGATATTTTCTACCTGCAGGCTGAATTAATTTGATCAGGATATTTTCTACCTGCAGGCTGAATTAATTTGATCAGGATATTTTCTACCTGCAGGCTGAATTAATTTGATCAGGATATTTTCTACCTGCAGGCTGAATTAATTTGATCAGGATATTTTCTACCTGCAGGCTGATTTAATTTGATCAGGATATTTTCTACCTGCAGGCTGATTTAATTTGATCAGGATATTTTCTACCTGCAGGCTGATTTAATTTGATCAGGATATTTTCTACCTGCAGGCTGATTTAATTTGATCAGGATATTTTCTACCTGCAGGCTGATTTAATTTGATCAGGATATTTTCTACCTGCAGGCTGATTTAATTTGATCAGGATATTTTCTACCTGCAGGCTGATTTAATTTGATCAGGATATTTTCTACCTGCAGGCTGAATTAATTTGATCAGGATATTTTCTACCTGCAGGCTGAATTAATTTGATCAGGATATTTTCTACCTGCAGGCTGAATTAATTTGATCAGGATATTTTCTACCTGCAGGCTGATTTAATTTGATCAGGATATTTTCTACCTGCAGGCTGATTTAATTTGATCAGGATATTTTCTACCTGCAGGCTGAATTAATTTGATCAGGATATTTTCTACCTGCAGGCTGAATTAATTTGATCAGGATATTTTCTACCTGCAGGCTGAATTAATTTGATCAGGATATTTTCTACCTGCAGGCTGATTTAATTTGATCAAGATATTTTCTACCTGCAGGCTGATTTAATTTGATCAGGATATTTTCTACCTGCAGGCTGATTTAATTTGATCAGGATATTTTCTACCTGCAGGCTGATTTAATTTGATCAGGATATTTTCTACCTGCAGGCTGATTTAATTTGATCAGGATATTTTCTACCTGCAGGCTGATTTAATTTGATCAGGATATTTTCTACCTGCAGGCTGATTTAATTTGATCAGGATATTTTCTACCTGCAGGCTGATTTAATTTGATCAGGATATTTTCTACCTGCAGGCTGATTTAATTTGATCAGGATATTTTCTACCTGCAGGCTGATTTAATTTGATCAGGATATTTTCTACCTGCAGGCTGATTTAATTTGATCAGGATATTTTCTACCTGCAGGCTGATTTAATTTGATCAGGATATTTTCTACCTGCAGGCTGATTTAATTTGATCAGGATATTTTCTACCTGCAGGCTGCGATGTTTTAATTTGTTGGCTTCATGTCGGCTATCTCTACATAATTGACAAATCAAACTTTCTTTCTACGTTTGTATATCATTTGGATAGAATTTTGATCAACAGGACACGAAGACATTTATTAGAAATGAAATGAAACTGTTTCTCACGAAAATATGGAAACCATAGCTCACATACAGATCGGTAGAAATGCTAAGATAAATTGGCATTCTGCGAAAGCCGTCAGCAGCTGGAGGAGAATATGCCTAGTTAAATAAAGGTAAAATAAAATAAATATAGTTGATTTAGGGTGTGTCTATAAATGGAAAAATACACGTTTTTAAAATGTTCACCAATCGATTAATCGAAAGAACAGTCGATTTTCTACACACAAGCAACAAAGATCTCTAAACTAGAGATAGACATGAGACATCATTTTTAGTTGTGGACAGCCCTAATAAATACATTTCTTAGAAATCGATCTTCAGTCGTTGGATATTCTGTTTAGAGTTGGGATGGGCACGGTTTTAAACCTGTTCACTATGGCAGACTGTCAGTCATCCTCTAAACCTGAGCACTATGGCAGACTGTCAGTCATCCTCTAAACCTGAGCACTATGGCAGACTCTGTCAGTCATCCTCTAAACCTGAGCACTATGGCAGACTCTGTCAGTCATCCTCTAAACCTGAGCACTATGGCAGACTCTTATCAGTCATCCTCTAAACCTGAGCACTATGGCAGACTCTTGTCAGTCATCCTCTAAACCTGAGCACTATGGCAGACTTGTCAGTCATCCTCTAAACCTGAGCACTATGGCAGACTCTTGTCAGTCATCCTCTAAACCTGAGCACTATGGCAGACTGTCAGTCATCCTCTAAACCTGAGCACTATGGCAGACTCTTGTCAGTCATCCTCTAAACCTGAGCACTATGGCAGACTGTCAGTCATCCTCTAAACCTGAGCACTATGGCAGACTCTTGTCAGTCATCCTCTAAACCTGAGCACTATGGCAGACTGTCAGTCATCCTCTAAACCTGAGCACTATGGCAGACTTGTCAGTCATCCTCTAAACCTGAGCACTATGGCAGACTCTAGTCAGTCATCCTCTAAACCTGAGCACTATGGCAGACTCTTGTCAGTCATCCTCTAAACCTGAGCACTATGGCAGACTCTTGTCAGTCATCCTCTAAACCTGAGCACTATGGCAGACTCTTGTCAGTCATCCTCTAAACCTGAGCACTATGGCAGACTCTCGTCAGTCATCCTCTAAACCTGAGCACTATGGCAGACTCTTGTCAGTCATCCTCTAAACCTGAGCACTATGGCAGACTCTTGTCAGTCATCCTCTAAACCTGAGCACTATGGCAGACTCTCGTCAGTCATCCTCTAAACCTGAGCACTATGGCAGACTCTTGTCAGTCATCCTCCAAACCTGAGCACTATGGCAGACTCTTGTCAGTCATCCTCTAAACCTGAGCACTATGGCAGACTCTTGTCAGTCATCCTCTAAACCTGAGCACTATGGCAGACTCTTGTCAGTCATCCTCTAAACCTGAGCACTATGGCAGACTCTTGTCAGTCATCCTCTAAACCTGAGCACTATGGCAGACTCTTGTCAGTCATCCTCTAAACCTGAGCACTATGGCAGACTCTTGTCAGTCATCCTCTAAACCTGAGCACTATGGCAGACTCTTGTCAGTCATCCTCTAAACCTGAGCACTATGGCAGACTCTTGTCAGTCATCCTCTAAACCTGAGCACTATGGCAGACTTGTCAGTCATCCTCTAAACCTGAGCACTATGGCAGACTCTTGTCAGTCATCCTCTAAACCTGAGCACTATGGCAGACTCTTGTCAGTCATCCTCTAAACCTGAGCACTATGGCAGACTCTTGTCAGTCATCCTCTAAACCTGAGCACTATGGCAGACTCTTGTCAGTCATCCTCTAAACCTGAGCACTATGGCAGACTGTCAGTCATCCTCTAAACCTGAGCACTATGGCAGACTCTTGTCAGTCATCCTCTAAACCTGAGCACTATGGCAGACTTGTCAGTCATCCTCTAAACCTGAGCACTATGGCAGACTCTTGTCAGTCATCCTCTAAACCTGAGCACTATGGCAGACTCTTGTCAGTCATCCTCTAAACCTAAGCACTATGGCAGAGTGTCAATTCCTCTACTTCTACACACAAGCAACAAAGATCTCTAAACTAGAGATAGACATGTGACATCCTACATTTTTTTGGGGGGGGGGATATCCACATAGTCACAAAAAAGAAAGAGGAAAAAAAAGTTTTTAAAAATAATAATAAAATGCTTGACTCTCTTGACCAATCAGAACGTTGCAACAGCACATGGCAGATGTAAAAAGTGGACATGCTGCTTTGTAAAATGTAATTTTGGGCATGAAAAGGCGGTCTGAAAATGGGTAGATAATTACTGAGATCACTACTATCCCCACCCTTTTTGTGACTGTGTGGATATTTAGCTAAATACTGGCCTACATGTTTTGATTCAACTTTGACTCTTTGTGTGTTTCTTCCAGAAAATGGTTGCCATCCCCACTACCAAGGTGGCCAACATCCTCAACTGTTTTACCTTCTCTAAGGACCGACTGGTGGTTCTGGAACTCATAGCTCTGTGAGTAACTCTACCCCCCCACACACACACACAACAGAGTTTCCTTTTGGAAAATGTAATGCCAGACATGTTAGATATTTACCGGAACCATATGCATTGGGTGTGTAACCTGATTAGGGAGTCCACCCACTAACCTGATTAGGGAGTCCACCCACTAACCTGATTAGGGAGTCCACCCACTAACCTGATTAGGGAGTCCACCCACTAACCTGATTAGGGAGTCCACCCACTAACCTGATTAGGGAGTCCACCCACTAACCTGATTAGGGAGTCCACCCACTAACCTGATTAGGGAGTCCACCCACTAACCTGATTAGGGAGTCCACCCACTAACCTGATTAGGGAGTCCACCCACTAACCTGATTAGGGAGTCCACCCACTAACCTGATTAGGGAGTCCACCCACTAACCTGATTAGGGAGTCCACCCACTAACCTGATTAGGGAGTCCACCCACTAACCTGATTAGGGAGTCCACCCACTAACCTGATTAGGGAGTCCACCCACTAACCTGATTAGGGAGTCCACCCACTAACCTGATTAGGGAGTCCACCCACTAACCTGATTAGGGAGTCCACCCACTAACCTGATTAGGGAGTCCACCCACTAACCTGATTAGGGAGTCCACCCACGGTGCTCAGAATGACCGAAATCACATTTTACATTATGTTAATTCATATTACCAGAACAGTTAGATTATGGTCATTCATATTACCAGAACAGTTAGATTATGGTCATTCATATGAACAGAACAGTTAGATTATGGTCATTCATATTACCAGAACAGTTAGATTATGGTCATTCATATGAACAGAACAGTTAGATTATGGTCATTCATATGAACAGAACAGTTATATTATGTTAATTCATATTAACAGAACAGTTAGATTATGGTCATTCATATGAACAGAACAGTTATATTATGGTCATTCATATGAACAGAACAGTTAGATTATGGTCATTCATATTACCAGAACAGTTATATTATGGTCATTCATATTACCAGAACAGTTAGATTATGGTCATTCATATGAACAGAACAGTTAGATTATGGTCATTCATATGAACAGAACAGTTAGATTATGGTCATTCATATGAACAGAACAGTTATATTATGTTAATTCATATTAACAGAACAGTTAGATTATGGTCATTCATATGAACAGAACAGTTAGATTATGGTCATTCATATGAACAGAACAGTTAGATTATGGTCATTCATATGAACAGAACAGTTATATTATGGTCATTCATATGAACAGAACAGTTAGATTATGGTCATTCATATGAACAGAACAGTTATATTATGGTCATTCATATGAACAGAACAGTTAGATTATGGTCATTCATATTACCAGAACAGTTATATTATGGTCATTCATATTACCAGAACAGTTAGATTATGGTCATTCATATGAACAGAACAGTTAGATTATGGTCATTCATATGAACAGAACAGTTAGATTATGGTCATTCATATGAACAGAACAGTTAGATTATGGTCATTCATATGAACAGAACAGTTATATTATGGTCATTCATATGAACAGAACAGTTAGATTATGGTCATTCATATGAACAGAACAGTTATATTATGGTCATTCATATTACCAGAACAGTTATATTATGGTCATTCATATGAACAGAACAGTTAGATTATGGTCATTCATATGAACAGAACAGTTAGATTATGGTCATTCATATGAACAGAACAGTTAGATTATGGTCATTCATATGAACAGAACAGTTAGATTATGGTCATTCATATTAACAGAACAGTTAGATTATGGTCATTCATATGAACAGAACAGTTATATTATGGTCATTCATATGAACAGAACAGTTATATTATGGTCATTCATAATATTAACCGTGTGTTCAGTGACAGTATTACCAAACAGGAATATAAATGCAACATGCAACAATTAAAAAGTTTTTTTTGAAACTGATATAGTCTCTGTATCTGTGTACGTGTGATAAATAAGATGCATGACGAAGATACTGTACACACGCACCAACTTAATTCCACTAAATTTAGCTAATTAACCTATAGACCGATAACAAATGTATTTATTGAATAGGCAACAAAACAAAAAGCATTATTTAGAAATGTTATATATATATATATATATGTTATGTTATTCTATCCTCGTGGGGACCAAAACATTTATTTCCATT
This sequence comes from Oncorhynchus keta, assembly GCF_023373465.1. NCBI lineage: Eukaryota > Metazoa > Chordata > Actinopteri > Salmoniformes > Salmonidae > Oncorhynchus > Oncorhynchus keta. The sequence continues at coordinate 297,684 of NC_068426.1, forward strand.
CAAAATCCTATTTTTCATGACCTTAACCCTCACCCTACATCTAACCACTAACCCCTCACCCTAATCCTAATTGTAACCCCTAAACTTAAAGTAGCCTTTTTCCCCCATGGGTACTTGGGAATTGTCCCCATAAGGGTGAATGGTATTTGTTGTAGTATCTTTGAGGGGATTTAAGGGCCCTACAAGTATAGAAGAACCAACCAACAAACGTGTGTTCTAGATCCTCATACTGTATGTGTTCTGAGTAACACTACATCTGGGCTGTATTCATTAGTAGACACTGTAGCAAAACCATTCTGCAACGGGAAAAAAACAAAAACAAGCATTTCTTATTGGACTAGTTCTGATTTGCTTCCGTGATTTCGTTACTAGTGAATAGGCCTAAACCTTACTTGATATCGGAAGGCTGGGACATCCTTGAATGTGCTAATGACTTCAAATCTAATCAGTTGATGGATCACAACATCACAACAGCTACTCGATTAGTTAGTTGATTGATTGGTTAATTAACAACCGCGGTGGGTTGTGCTCTTCTGCCAGGAACATCTCTGATGCCCAGAACTACCGTCCCGTAGAGGACCTGTTCCGTATTCACCTGTCTGAGAAGAAACGAGCCCGCAGGATCCTAGAGCAGGTAACTCACACACTGTCCTGTACTGCTCTAGCGATCTGTTCTAGGTGTGTAATGTTATATATTCAAGGTGTGTAATGTTATGTCATAATGTATTCTAGGTGTGTTATGTCATGTATTCTAGGTGTGTTATGTCATGTATTCTAGGTGTGTTATGTCATGTATTCTAGGTGTGTAATGTTATGTCATAATGTATTCTAGGTGTGTTATGTCATGTATTCTAGGTGTGTTATGTCATGTATTCTAGGTGTGTTATGTCATGTTATGTCATGTATTCTAGGTGTGTAATGTCATGTATTCTAGGTGTGTTATGTCATGTATTCTAGGTGTGTAATGTCATGTATTCAAGGTGTGTTATGTCATAATGTATTCTAGGTGTGTTATGTCATAATGTATTCTAGGTGTGTTATGTCATGTATTCTAGGTGTGTTATGTCATAATGTATTCTAGGTGTGTAATGTCATGTATTCTAGGTGTGTTATGTCATGTATTCTAGGTGTGTTATGTCATGTATTCTAGGTGTGTAATGTTATGTTATGTATTCTAGGTGTGTTATGTCATGTATTCTAGGTGTGTAATGTTATGTCATGTATTCTAGGTGTGTTATGTCATGTATTCAAGGTGTGTTATGTCATGTTATGTCATGTATTCTAGGTGTGTAATGTCATGTATTCTAGGTGTGTTATGTCATGTATTCAAGGTGTGTTATGTCATGTTATGTCATGTATTCTAGGTGTGTAATGTCATGTATTCTAGGTGTGTAATGTCATGTATTCTAGGTGTGTTATGTCATGTATTCTAGGTGTGTTATGTCATGTATTCTAGGTGTGTAATGTCATGTATTCAAGGTGTGTTATGTCATAATGTATTCTAGGTGTGTTATGTCATAATGTATTCTAGGTGTGTTATGTCATGTATTCTAGGTGTGTTATGTCATAATGTATTCTAGGTGTGTTATGTCATGTATTCTAGGTGTGTTATGTCATGTATTCTAGGTGTGTAATGTTATGTCATGTATTCTAGGTGTGTTATGTCATGTATTCTAGGTGTGTTATGTCATGTATTCTAGGTGTGTAATGTTATGTCATGTATTCTAGGTGTGTTATGTCATGTATTCTAGGTGTGTAATGTTATGTCATAATGTATTCTAGGTGTGTTATGTCATGTATTCTAGGTGTGTAATGTCATGTTATGGCACACTGTATTCTAGGTGTGTTATGTCATGTATTCTAGGTGTGTTATGTCATGTATTCTAGGTGTGTAATGTTATGTCATGTATTCTAGGTGTGTAATGTCATGTATTCAAGGTGTGTAATGTCATGTATTCTAGGTGTGTAATGTCATGTTATGGCACACTGTATTCTAGGTGTGTTATGTCATGTATTCTAGGTGTGTTATGTCATGTATTCTAGGTGTGTAATGTTATGTCATGTATTCTAGGTGTGTAATGTCATGTATTCAAGGTGTGTTATGTCATGTATTCTAGGTGTGTAATGTCATGTATTCTAGGTGTGTAATGTCATGTATTCTAGGTGTGTTATGTCATGTATTCTAGGTGTGTAATGTCATGTATTCTAGGTGTGTATTCTAGGTGTGTAATGTCATGTATTCTAGGTGTGTTATGTCATGTTATGTAATGTATTCTAGGTGTGTTATGTCATGTATTCTAGGTGTGTTATGTCATGTATTCTAGGTGTGTAATGTCATGTATTCTAGGTGTGTATTCTAGGTGTGTAATGTCATGTATTCTAGGTGTGTTATGTCATGTATTCTAGGTGTGTAATGTCATGTATTCTAGGTGTGTAATGTCATGTATTCTAGGTGTGTATTCTAGGTGTGTTATGTCATGTATTCTAGGTGTGTAATGTCATGTTATGGCACACTGTATTCTAGGTGTGTTATGTCATGTATTCTAGGTGTGTAATGTCATGTATTCTAGGTGTGTAATGTTATGTCATGTATTCTAGGTGTGTAATGTCATGTATTCAAGGTGTGTAATGTCATGTATTCTAGGTGTGTAATGTCATGTTATGGCACACTGTATTCTAGGTGTGTTATGTCATGTATTCTAGGTGTGTTATGTCATGTATTCTAGGTGTGTAATGTTATGTCATGTATTCTAGGTGTGTAATGTCATGTATTCAAGGTGTGTTATGTCATGTATTCTAGGTGTGTAATGTCATGTATTCTAGGTGTGTAATGTCATGTATTCTAGGTGTGTTATGTCATGTATTCTAGGTGTGTAATGTCATGTATTCTAGGTGTGTATTCTAGGTGTGTAATGTCATGTATTCTAGGTGTGTTATGTCATGTTATGTAATGTATTCTAGGTGTGTTATGTCATGTATTCTAGGTGTGTTATGTCATGTATTCTAGGTGTGTAATGTCATGTATTCTAGGTGTGTAATGTCATGTATTCTAGGTGTGTATTCTAGGTGTGTTATGTCATGTATTCTAGGTGTGTAATGTCATGTTATGGCACACTGTATTCTAGGTGTGTTATGTCATGTATTCTAGGTGTGTAATGTCATGTATTCAAGGTGTGTAATGTCATGTATTCTAGGTGTGTTATGTCATGTATTCTAGGTGTGTAATGTTATGTCATAATGTATTCTAGGTGTGTTATGTCATGTATTCTAGGTGTGTTATGTCATGTATTCTAGGTGTGTTATGTCATGTATTCAAGGTGTGTTATGTCATGTTATGTCATGTATTCTAGGTGTGTAATGTCATGTATTCTAGGTGTGTTATGTCATGTATTCTAGGTGTGTAATGTCATGTATTCTAGGTGTGTAATGTCATGTATTCTAGGTGTGTATTCTAGGTGTGTAATGTCATGTATTCTAGGTGTGTAATGTCATGTATTCTAGGTGTGTATTCTAGGTGTGTTATGTCATGTATTCTAGGTGTGTAATGTCATGTATTCAAGGTGTGTAATGTCATGTATTCTAGGTGTGTTATGTCATGTATTCTAGGTGTGTAATGTCATGTATTCTAGGTGTGTATTCTAGGTGTGTAATGTCATGTTATGGCACACTGTATTCTAGGTGTGTTATGTCATGTATTCAAGGTGTGTAATGTCATGTATTCTAGGTGTGTTATGTCATGTATTCTAGGTGTGTTATGTCATGTATTCTAGGTGTGTTATGTCATGTATTCTAGGTGTGTATTCTAGGTGTGTTATGTCATGTATTCTAGGTGTGTAATGTCATGTTATGGCACACTGTATTCTAGGTGTGTTATGTCATGTATTCTAGGTGTGTAATGTCATGTATTCAAGGTGTGTAATGTCATGTATTCTAGGTGTGTTATGTCATGTATTCTAGGTGTGTAATGTTATGTCATAATGTATTCTAGGTGTGTTATGTCATGTATTCTAGGTGTGTTATGTCATGTATTCTAGGTGTGTTATGTCATGTATTCAAGGTGTGTTATGTCATGTTATGTCATGTATTCTAGGTGTGTAATGTCATGTATTCTAGGTGTGTTATGTCATGTATTCTAGGTGTGTAATGTCATGTATTCTAGGTGTGTAATGTCATGTATTCTAGGTGTGTATTCTAGGTGTGTTATGTCATGTATTCTAGGTGTGTAATGTCATGTTATGGCACACTGTATTCTAGGTGTGTTATGTCATGTATTCTAGGTGTGTAATGTCATGTATTCAAGGTGTGTAATGTCATCTATTCTAGGTGTGTTATGTCATGTATTCTAGGTGTGTAATGTCATGTATTCTAGGTGTGTATTCTAGGTGTGTAATGTCATGTTATGGCACACTGTATTCTAGGTGTGTTATGTCATGTATTCAAGGTGTGTAATGTCATGTATTCTAGGTGTGTTATGTCATGTATTCTAGGTGTGTAATGTTATATATTCTAGGTGTGTTATGTCATGTATTCTAGGTGTGTAATGTCATGTATTCAAGGTGTGTAATGTCATGTATTCTAGGTGTGTTATGTCATGTATTCTAGGTGTGTAATGTCATGTATTCTAGGTGTGTATTCTAGGTGTGTAATGTCATGTTATGGCACACTGTATTCTAGGTGTGTTATGTCATGTATTCTAGGTGTGTTATGTCATGTATTCTAGGTGTGTTATGTCATGTATTCTAGGTGTGTAATGTTATATATTCTAGGTGTGTAATGTCATGTATTCTAGGTGTGTAATGTTATATATTCAAGGTGTGTTATGTCATGTATTCTAGGTGTGTATTCTAGGTGTGTATTCAAGGTGTGTTATGTCATGTATTCTAGGTGTGTAATGTCATGTATTCAAGGTGTGTAATGTCATGTATTTGTGTATTCTAGGTGTGTATTCTAGGTGTGTATTCAAGGTGTGTTATGTCATGTATTCTAGGTGTGTAATGTCATGTATTCAAGGTGTGTAATGTCATGTATTCTAGGTGTGTATTCTAGGTGTGTATTCAAGGTGTGTTATGTCATGTATTCTAGGTGTGTAATGTCATGTATTCAAGGTGTGTAATGTCATGTATTCTAGGTGTGTATTCTAGGTGTGTATTCAAGGTGTGTTATGTCATGTATTCTAGGTGTGTAATGTCATGTATTCTAGGTGTGTTATGTCATGTATTCAAGGTGTGTAATGTCATGTATTCTAGGTGTGTATTCTAGGTGTGTATTCAAGGTGTGTTATGTCATGTATTCTAGGTGTGTAATGTCATGTATTCAAGGTGTGTAATGTCATGTATTCTAGGTGTGTATTCTAGGTGTGTATTCAAGGTGTGTTATGTCATGTATTCTAGGTGTGTAATGTCATGTATTCAAGGAGTGTAATGTCATGTATTCAAGGTGTGTAATGTCATGTATTCTAGGTGTGTATTCTAGGTGTGTATTCAAGGTGTGTTATGTCATGTATTCTAGGTGTGTAATGTCATGTATTCTAGGTGTGTAATGTCATGTATTCTAGGTGTGTATTCTAGGTGTGTATTCAAGGTGTGTAATGTCATGTATTCTAGGTGTGTAATGTCATGTATTCTAGGTGTGTTATGTCATGTATTCTAGGTGTGTAATGTCATGTATTCTAGGTGTGTATTCAAGGTGTGTAATGTCATGTATTCTAGGTGTGTAATGTCATGTATTCTAGGTGTGTAATGTCATGTATTCTAGGTGTGTATTCTAGGTGTGTATTCAAGGTGTGTTATGTCATGTATTCTAGGTGTGTATTCTAGGTGTGTATTCAAGGTGTGTTATGTCATGTATTCTAGGTGTGTAATGTCATGTATTCTAGGTGTGTAATGTCATGTATTCTAGGTGTGTATTCTAGGTGTGTATTCTAGGTGTGTAATGTCATGTATTCTAGGTGTGTTATGTCATGTATTCTAGGTGTGTAATGTCATGTATTCTAGGTGTGTAATGTCATGTATTCTAGGTGTGTATTCTAGGTGTGTAATGTCATGTATTCTAGGTGTGTAATGTCATGTATTCTAGGTGTGTATTCTAGGTGTGTTATGTCATGTATTCTAGGTGTGTAATGTCATGTATTCAAGGTGTGTAATGTCATGTATTCTAGGTGTGTTATGTCATGTATTCTAGGTGTGTTATGTCATGTATTCTAGGTGTGTTATGTCATGTATTCTAGGTGTATTATGGCATGTATTCAAGGTGTGTTATGTCATGTATTCAAGGTGTGTTATGTCATGTATTCAAGGTGTGTTATGTCATGTATTCTAGGTGTGTTATGTCATGTATTCAAGGTGTGTTATGTCATGTTATGTCATGTATTCAAGGTGTGTTATGTCATGTATTCTAGGTGTGTTATGTCATGTATTCTAGGTGTGTATTATGGCATGTATTCTAGGTGTGTTATGTCATGTATTCTAGGTGTGTAATGTCATGTATTCTAGGTGTGTTATGTCATGTATTCTAGGTGTGTTATGTCATGTATTCTAGGTGTGTTATGTCATGTATTCTAGGTGTGTTATGTCATGTATTCTAGGTGTATTATGGCATGTATTCAAGGTGTGTTATGTCATGTATTCAAGGTATTCAGGTGTGTTATGTCATGTATTCTAGGTGTGTTATGTCATGTATTCAAGGTGTGTTATGTCATGTTATGTCATGTATTCAAGGTGTGTTATGTCATGTATTCTAGGTGTGTTATGTCATGTATTCTAGGTGTATTATGGCATGTATTCTAGGTGTGTATTCAAGGTGTGTAATGTCATGTATTCTAGGTGTGTAATGTCATGTTATGGCACACTGTATTCTAGGTGTGTTATGTCATGTATTCTAGGTGTGTTATGTCATGTATTCTAGGTGTGTAATGTCATGTATTCTAGGTGTGTTATGTCATGTATTCTAGGTGTGTAATGTCATGTATTCTAGGTGTGTAATGTCATGTATTCTAGGTGTGTAATGTCATGTATTCTAGGTGTGTAATGTCATGTATTCTAGGTGTGTTATGTCATGTATTCTAGGTGTGTAATGTCATGTATTCTAGGTGTGTATTCTAGGTGTGTAATGTCATGTATTCTAGGTGTGTTATGTCATGTTATGTAATGTATTCTAGGTGTGTTATGTCATGTATTCTAGGTGTGTTATGTCATGTATTCTAGGTGTGTTATGTCATGTTATGTAATGTATTCTAGGTGTGTTATGTCATGTATTCTAGGTGTGTAATGTCATGTATTCTAGGTGTGTAATGTCATGTATTCTAGGTGTGTAATGTCATGTATTCAAGGTGTGTAATGTCATGTATTCTAGGTGTGTATTCTAGGTGTGTATTCTAGGTGTGTAATGTCATGTATTCTAGGTGTGTTATGTCATGTATTCTAGGTGTGTAATGTCATGTATTCTAGGTGTGTAATGTCATGTATTCTAGGTGTGTATTCTAGGTGTGTTATGTCATGTATTCTAGGTGTGTAATGTCATGTTATGGCACACTGTATTCTAGGTGTGTAATGTCATGTATTCTAGGTGTGTAATGTCATGTATTCTAGGTGTGTAATGTCATGTATTCTAGGTGTGTTATGTCATGTATTCTAGGTGTGTAATGTCATGTATTCTAGGTGTGTATTCTAGGTGTGTAATGTCATGTTATGGCACACTGTATTCTAGGTGTGTTATGTCATGTATTCTAGGTGTGTTAAGTCATGTATTCTAGGTGTGTTATGTCATGTATTCTAGGTGTGTTATGTCATGTATTCTAGGTGTGTAATGTTATATATTCTAGGTGTGTTATGTCATGTATTCTAGGTGTGTAATGTCATGTATTCTAGGTGTGTAATGTTATATATTCAAGGTGTGTTATGTCATGTATTCTAGGTGTGTATTCTAGGTGTGTATTCAAGGTGTGTTATGTCATGTATTCTAGGTGTGTAATGTCATGTATTCAAGGTGTGTAATGTCATGTATTCTAGGTGTGTATTCTAGGTGTGTATTCAAGGTGTGTTATGTCATGTATTCTAGGTGTGTAATGTCATGTATTCAAGGTGTGTAATGTCATGTATTCTAGGTGTGTATTCTAGGTGTGTATTCAAGGTGTGTTATGTCATGTATTCTAGGTGTGTAATGTCATGTATTCTAGGTGTGTTATGTCATGTATTCAAGGTGTGTAATGTCATGTATTCTAGGTGTGTATTCTAGGTGTGTATTCAAGGTGTGTTATGTCATGTATTCTAGGTGTGTAATGTCATGTATTCAAGGTGTGTAATGTCATGTATTCTAGGTGTGTATTCTAGGTGTGTATTCAAGGTGTGTTATGTCATGTATTCTAGGTGTGTAATGTCATGTATTCAAGGAGTGTAATGTCATGTATTCAAGGTGTGTAATGTCATGTATTCTAGGTGTGTATTCTAGGTGTGTATTCAAGGTGTGTTATGTCATGTATTCTAGGTGTGTAATGTCATGTATTCTAGGTGTGTAATGTCATGTATTCTAGGTGTGTAATGTCATGTATTCTAGGTGTGTATTCTAGCTGTGTAATGTCATGTATTCTAGGTGTGTTATGTCATGTATTCTAGGTGTGTTATGTCATGTATTCTAGGTGTGTTATGTCATGTATTCTAGGTGTGTTATGTCATGTATTCTAGGTGTGTTATGTCATGTATTCTAGGTGTGTTATGTCATGTATTCTAGGTGTATTATGGCATGTATTCTAGGTGTGTATTCAAGGTGTGTAATGTCATGTATTCTAGGTGTGTTATGTCATGTATTCTAGGTGTGTTATGTCATGTATTCTAGGTGTGTTATGTCATGTATTCTAGGTGTGTAATGTCATGTATTCTAGGTGTGTAATGTCATGTATTCTAGGTGTGTAATGTCATGTATTCTAGGTGTGTAATGTCATGTATTCTAGGTGTGTTATGTCATGTATTCTAGGTGTATTATGTCATGTATTCAAGGTGTGTTATGTCATGTATTCAAGGTGTGTAATGTCATGTATTCTAGGTGTGTAATGTTATATATTCAAGGTGTGTTATGTCATGTATTCTAGGTGTGTATTCTAGGTGTGTAATGTCATGTATTCTAGGTGTGTAATGTCATGTATTCTAGGTGTGTTATGTCATGTATTCTAGGTGTGTATTCTAGGTGTGTAACGTCATGTATTCTAGGTGTGTAACGTCATGTATTCTAGGTGTGTTATGTCATGTATTCTAGGTGTATTATGTCATGTATTCAAGGTGTGTTATGTCATGTTATGTCATGTATTCAAGGTGTGTTATGTCATGTATTCTAGGTGTGTTATGTCATGTATTCTAGGTGTATTATGGCATGTATTCTAGGTGTGTATTCAAGGTGTGTAATGTCATGTATTCTAGGTGTGTAATGTCATGTTATGGCACACTGTATTCTAGGTGTGTTATGTCATGTATTCTAGGTGTGTTATGTCATGTATTCTAGGTGTGTAATGTCATGTATTCAAGGTGTGTTATGTCATGTATTCTAGGTGTGTAATGTCATGTATTCTAGGTGTGTAATGTCATGTATTCTAGGTGTGTAATGTCATGTATTCTAGGTGTGTTATGTCATGTATTCTAGGTGTGTAATGTCATGTATTCTAGGTGTGTATTCTAGGTGTGTAATGTCATGTATTCTAGGTGTGTTATGTCATGTTATGTAATGTATTCTAGGTGTGTTATGTCATGTATTCTAGGTGTGTTATGTCATGTATTCTAGGTGTGTTATGTCATGTTATGTAATGTATTCTAGGTGTGTAATGTCATGTATTCAAGGTGTGTAATGTCATGTATTCTAGGTGTGTATTCTAGGTGTGTATTCAAGGTGTGTTATGTCATGTATTCTAGGTGTGTTATGTCATGTATTCTAGGTGTGTAATGTCATGTATTCTAGGTGTGTATTCAAGGTGTGTAATGTCATGTATTCTAGGTGTGTAATGTCATGTATTCTAGGTGTGTTATGTCATGTATTCTAGGTGTGTAATGTCATGTATTCTAGGTGTGTATTCAAGGTGTGTAATGTCATGTATTCTAGGTGTGTTATGTCATGTATTCTAGGTGTGTAATGTCATGTATTCTAGGTGTGTTATGTCATGTATTCTAGGTGTGTTATGTCATGTATTCTAGGTGTGTTATGTCATGTATTCTAGGTGTGTTATGTCATGTATTCTAGGTGTATTATGGCATGTATTCAAGGTGTGTTATGTCATGTATTCAAGGTGTGTTATGTCATGTATTCTAGGTGTGTTATGTCATGTATTCAAGGTGTGTTATGTCATGTTATGTCATGTATTCAAGGTGTGTTATGTCATGTATTCTAGGTGTGTTATGTCATGTATTCTAGGTGTATTATGGCATGTATTCTAGGTGTGTATTCAAGGTGTGTAATGTCATGTATTCTAGGTGTGTAATGTCATGTTATGGCACACTGTATTCTAGGTGTGTTATGTCATGTATTCTAGGTGTGTTATGTCATGTATTCTAGGTGTGTAATGTTATGTCATGTATTCTAGGTGTGTTATGTCATGTATTCTAGGTGTGTAATGTCATGTATTCTAGGTGTGTAATGTCATGTATTCTAGGTGTGTAATGTCATGTATTCTAGGTGTGTAATGTCATGTATTCAAGGTGTGTTATGTCATGTATTCTAGGTGTGTAATGTCATGTATTCTAGGTGTGTAATGTCATGTATTCTAGGTGTGTTATGTCATGTATTCTAGGTGTGTAATGTCATGTATTCTAGGTGTGTATTCTAGGTGTGTAATGTCATGTATTCTAGGTGTGTTATGTCATGTTATGTAATGTATTCTAGGTGTGTTATGTCATGTATTCTAGGTGTGTTATGTCATGTATTCTAGGTGTGTTATGTCATGTTATGTAATGTATTCTAGGTGTGTTATGTCATGTATTCTAGGTGTGTAATGTCATGTATTCAAGGTGTGTAATGTCATGTATTCTAGGTGTGTATTCTAGGTGTGTATTCTAGGTGTGTAATGTCATGTATTCTAGGTGTGTTATGTCATGTATTCTAGGTGTGTAATGTCATGTATTCTAGGTGTGTAATGTCATGTATTCTAGGTGTGTATTCTAGGTGTGTTATGTCATGTATTCTAGGTGTGTAATGTCATGTTATGGCACACTGTATTCTAGGTGTGTTATGTCATGTATTCTAGGTGTGTAATGTCATGTATTCAAGGTGTGTAATGTCATGTATTCTAGGTGTGTTATGTCATGTATTCTAGGTGTGTAATGTCATGTATTCTAGGTGTGTATTCTAGGTGTGTAATGTCATGTTATGGCACACTGTATTCTAGGTGTGTTATGTCATGTATTCTAGGTGTGTTAAGTCATGTATTCTAGGTGTGTTATGTCATGTATTCTAGGTGTGTTATGTCATGTATTCTAGGTGTGTAATGTTATATATTCTAGGTGTGTTATGTCATGTATTCTAGGTGTGTAATGTCATGTATTCTAGGTGTGTAATGTTATATATTCAAGGTGTGTATTCTAGGTGTGTATTCAAGGTGTGTTATGTCATGTATTCTAGGTGTGTAATGTCATGTATTCAAGGTGTGTAATGTCATGTATTCTAGGTGTGTATTCTAGGTGTGTATTCAAGGTGTGTTGTGTAATGTCATGTATTCTAGGTGTGTTATGTCATGTATTCAAGGTGTGTAATGTCATGTATTCTAGGTGTGTATTCTAGGTGTGTATTCAAGGTGTGTTATGTCATGTATTCTAGGTGTGTAATGTCATGTATTCAAGGTGTGTAATGTCATGTATTCTAGGTGTGTATTCTAGGTGTGTATTCAAGGTGTGTTATGTCATGTATTCTAGGTGTGTAATGTCATGTATTCAAGGAGTGTAATGTCATGTATTCAAGGTGTGTAATGTCATGTATTCTAGGTGTGTATTCTAGGTGTGTATTCAAGGTGTGTTATGTCATGTATTCTAGGTGTGTAATGTCATGTATTCTAGGTGTGTAATATCATGTATTCTAGGTGTGTAATGTCATGTATTCTAGGTGTGTATTCTAGGTGTGTAATGTCATGTATTCTAGGTGTGTTATGTCATGTATTCTAGGTGTGTTATGTCATGTATTCTAGGTGTGTTATGTCATGTATTCTAGGTGTGTTATGTCATGTATTCTAGGTGTGTTATGTCATGTATTCTAGGTGTGTTATGTCATGTATTCTAGGTGTGTAATGTCATGTATTCTAGGTGTGTAATGTCATGTATTCTAGGTGTGTAATGTCATGTATTCTAGGTGTGTAATGTCATGTATTCTAGGTGTGTTATGTCATGTATTCTAGGTGTATTATGTCATGTATTCAAGGTGTGTTATGTCATGTATTCAAGGTGTGTAATGTCATGTATTCTAGGTGTGTAATGTTATATATTCAAGGTGTGTTATGTCATGTATTCTAGGTGTGTATTCTAGGTGTGTAATGTCATGTATTCTAGGTGTGTAATGTAATGTATTCTAGGTGTGTTATGTCATGTATTCTAGGTGTGTATTCTAGGTGTGTAACGTCATGTATTCTAGGTGTGTTATGTCATGTATTCTAGGTGTGTTATGTCATGTATTCTAGGTGTGTTATGTCATGTTATGTCATGTATTCTAGGTGTGTTATGTCATCTATTCAAGGTGTGTTATGTCATGTATTCTAGGTGTGTATTCTAGGTGTGTAATGTCATGTATTCTAGGTGTGTAAAGTCATGTATTCTAGGTGTGTAATGTCATGTATTCTAGGTGTGTAATGTCATGTATTCTAGGTGTGTAATGTCATGTATTCAAGGTGTGTTATGTCATGTATTCAAGGTGTGTTATGTCATGTATTCTAGGTGTGTATTCTAGGTGTGTAATGTCATGTATTCAAGGTGTGTTATGTCATGTATTCTAGGTGTGTATTCTAGGTGTGTAATGTCATGTATTCTAGGTGTGTAATGTCATGTATTCTAGGTGTGTTATGTCATGTATTCTAGGTGTGTAATGTATTCTAGGTGTGTAATGTCATGTATTCTAGGTGTGTATTCTAGGTGTGTAATGTTATGTATTCTAGGTGTGTTATGTCATGTATTCTAGGTGTGTATTCTAGGTGTGTAATGTTATGTTATAATGTATTCTAGGTGTGTAATGTAATGTATTCTAGGTGTGTAATGTTATGTCATAATGTATTCTAGGTGTATTATGTCATGTATTCTAGGTGTGTTATGTCATGTATTCTAGGTGTGTAATGTATTCTAGATGTGTATTCTAGGTGTGTTATGTCATGTATTCTAGGTGTGTAAAGTCATGTATTCTAGGTGTGTAAAGTCATGTATTCTAGGTGTGTATTCTAGGTGTGTAAAGTCATGTATTCTAGGTGTGTAAAGTCATGTATTCTAGGTGTGTAAAGTCATGTATTCTAGGTGTGTAATGTCATGTATTCTAGGTGTGTTATGTCATGTATTCTAGGTGTGTTATGTCATGTATTCTAGGTGTGTTATGTCATGTATTCTAGGTGTGTAAAGTCATGTATTCTAGGTGTGTATTCTAGGTGTGTAAAGTCATGTATTCTAGGTGTGTAAAGTCATGTATTCTAGGTGTGTCATGTATTCTAGGTGTGTCATGTATTCTAGGTGTGTAAAGTCATGTATTCTAGGTGTGTAATGTCATGTATTCTAGGTGTGTTATGTCATGTATTCTAGGTGTGTTATGTCATGTATTCTAGGTGTGTTATGTCATGTATTCTAGGTGTGTCATGTATTCTAGGTGTGTAATGTCATGTATTCTAGGTGTGTAAAGTCATGTATTCTAGGTGTGTAAAGTCATGTATTCTAGGTGTGTATTCTAGGTGTGTAAAGTCATGTATTCTAGGTGTGTAAAGTCATGTATTCTAGGTGTGTAATGTCATGTATTCTAGGTGTGTTATGTCATGTATTCTAGGTGTGTAAAGTCATGTATTCTAGGTGTGTAAAGTCATGTATTCTAGGTGTGTATTCTAGGTGTGTAAAGTCATGTATTCTAGGTGTGTAATGTCATGTATTCTAGGTGTGTTATGTCATGTATTCTAGGTGTGTAATGTCATGTATTCTAGGTGTGTAAAGTCATGTATTCTAGGTGTGTAATGTCATGTATTCTAGGTGTGTTATGTCATGTATTCTAGGTGTGTTATGTCATGTATTCTAGGTGTGTAATGTCATGTATTCTAGGTGTGTAATGTCATGTATTCTAGGTGTGTAATGTCATGTATTCTAGGTGTGTAATGTCATGTATTCAAGGTGTGTTATGTCATGTATTCTAGGTGTGTAAAGTCATGTATTCTAGGTGTGTATTCTAGGTGTGTAAAGTCATGTATTCTAGGTGTGTAATGTCATGTATTCTAGGTGTGTTATGTCATGTATTCTAGGTGTGTCATGTATTCTAGGTGTGTTATGTCATGTATTCTAGGTGTGTTATGTCATGTATTCTAGGTGTGTATTCTAGGTGTGTTATGTCATGTATTCTAGGTGTGTATTCTAGGTGTGTATTCTAGGTGTGTAATGTCATGTATTCTAGGTGTGTTATGTCATGTATTCTAGGTGTGTTATGTCATGTATTCTAGGTGTGTTATGTCATGTATTCTAGGTGTGTTATGTCATGTATTCTAGGTGTGTAAAGTCATGTATTCTAGGTGTGTAAAGTCATGTATTCTAGGTGTGTATTCTAGGTGTGTAAAGTCATGTATTCTAGGTGTGTATTCTAGGTGTGTAAAGTCATGTATTCTAGGTGTGTAATGTCATGTATTCTAGGTGTGTTATGTCATGTATTCAAGGTGTGTAATGTCATGTATTCTAGGTGTGTAATGTTATATATTCAAGGTGTGTTATGTCATGTATTCTAGGTGTGTATTCTAGGTGTGTATTCTAGGTGTGTAATGTCATGTATTCTAGGTGTGTAATGTCATGTATTCTAGGTGTGTTATGTCATGTATTCTAGGTGTGTATTCTAGGTGTGTAATGTCATGTATTCTAGGTGTGTTATGTCATGTATTCTAGGTGTGTTATGTCATGTATTCTAGGTGTGTTATGTCATGTATTCTAGGTGTGTTATGTCATGTTATGTCATGTATTCTAGGTGTGTAATGTCATGTATTCTAGGTGTGTAATGTCATGTATTCAAGGTGTGTTATGTCATGTATTCTAGGTGTGTATTCTAGGTGTGTAAAGTCATGTATTCTAGGTGTGTAAAATCATGTATTCTAGGTGTGTAATGTCATGTATTCTAGGTGTGTTATGTCATGTATTCTAGGTGTGTTATGTCATGTATTCTAGGTGTGTTATGTCATGTATTCTAGGTGTGTTATGTCATGTATTCTAGGTGTATTATGGCATGTATTCAAGGTGTGTTATGTCATGTATTCTAGGTGTGTAATGTCATGTATTCTAGGTGTGTAATGTCATGTATTCTAGGTGTGTAATGTCATGTATTCTAGGTGTGTAATGTCATGTATTCTAGGTGTGTTATGTCATGTATTCTAGGTGTATTATGTCATGTATTCAAGGTGTGTTATGTCATGTATTCAAGGTGTGTTATGTCATGTATTCTAGGTGTGTATTCTAGGTGTGTAATGTCATGTATTCTAGGTGTGTAATGTCATGTATTCTAGGTGTGTTATGTCATGTATTCTAGGTGTGTATTCTAGGTGTGTAACGTCATGTATTCTAGGTGTGTAACGTCATGTATTCTAGGTGTGTTATGTCATGTATTCTAGGTGTATTATGTCATGTATTCAAGGTGTGTTATGTCATGTATTCAAGGTGTGTAATGTCATGTATTCTAGGTGTGTAATGTTATATATTCAAGGTGTGTTATGTCATGTATTCTAGGTGTGTATTCTAGGTGTGTAATGTCATGTATTCTAGGTGTGTAATGTCATGTATTCTAGGTGTGTAATGTCATGTATTCTAGGTGTGTAATGTTATGTATTCTAGGTGTGTTATGTCATGTATTCTAGGTGTGTTATGTCATGTTATGTCATGTATTCTAGGTGTGTAATGTCATGTATTCTAGGTGTGTAATGTCATGTATTCTAGGTGTGTAATGTCATGTATTCTAGGTGTGTTATGTCATGTATTCAAGGTGTGTAATGTCATGTATTCTAGGTGTGTAATGTTATATATTCAAGGTGTGTTATGTCATGTATTCTAGGTGTGTATTCTAGGTGTGTATTCTAGGTGTGTAATGTCATGTATTCTAGGTGTGTAATGTTATATATTCAAGGTGTGTTATGTCATGTATTCTAGGTGTGTATTCTAGGTGTGTATTCTAGGTGTGTTATGTCATGTATTCTAGGTGTGTTATGTCATGTATTCTAGGTGTGTTATGTCATGTATTCTAGGTGTGTTATGTCATGTTATGTCATGTATTCTAGGTGTGTAATGTCATGTATTCTAGGTGTGTAATGTCATGTATTCAAGGTGTGTTATGTCATGTATTCTAGGTGTGTATTCTAGGTGTGTAAAGTCATGTATTCTAGGTGTGTAAAATCATGTATTCTAGGTGTGTAATGTCATGTATTCTAGGTGTGTTATGTCATGTATTCTAGGTGTGTTATGTCATGTATTCTAGGTGTGTTATGTCATGTATTCTAGGTGTGTTATGTCATGTATTCTAGGTGTATTATGGCATGTATTCAAGGTGTGTTATGGCATGTATTCTAGGTGTGTTATGTCATGTATTCTAGGTGTGTTATGTCATGTATTCTAGGTGTGTTATGTCATGTTATGTCATGTATTCTAGGTGTGTTATGTCATGTATTCTAGGTGTATTATGGCATGTATTCTAGGTGTGTATTCAAGGTGTGTAATGTCATGTATTGTAGGTGTGTTATGTCATGTATTCTAGGTGTGTTATGTCATGTATTCTAGGTGTGTAATGTCATGTATTCTAGGTGTGTAATGTCATGTATTCTAGGTGTGTAATGTCATGTATTCTAGGTGTGTAATGTCATGTATTCTAGGTGTGTTATGTCATGTATTCTAGGTGTATTATGTCATGTATTCAAGGTGTGTTATGTCATGTATTCAAGGTGTGTTATGTCATGTATTCAAGGTGTGTAATGTCATGTATTCAAGGTGTGTAATGTCATGTATTCTAGGTGTGTAATGTTATATATTCAAGGTGTGTATTCTAGGTGTGTAATGTCGTGTATTCTAGGTGTGTAATGTCATGTATTCTAGGTGTGTAATGTCATGTATTCTAGGTGTGTTATGTCATGTATTCTAGGTGTATTATGTCATGTATTCAAGGTGTGTTATGTCATGTATTCAAGGTGTGTAATGTCATGTATTCTAGGTGTGTAATGTTATATATTCAAGGTGTGTTATGTCATGTATTCTAGGTGTGTATTCTAGGTGTGTAATGTCATGTATTCTAGGTGTGTAATGTCATGTATTCTAGGTGTGTAATGTCATGTATTCTAGGTGTGTAATGTTATATATTCAAGGTGTGTATTCTAGGTGTGTAATGTCGTGTATTCTAGGTGTGTAATGTCATGTATTCTAGGTGTGTAATGTCATGTATTCTAGGTGTGTTATGTCATGTATTCTAGGTGTATTATGTCATGTATTCAAGGTGTGTTATGTCATGTATTCAAGGTGTGTTATGTCATGTATTCAAGGTGTGTAATGTCATGTATTCTAGGTGTGTAATGTTATATATTCAAGGTGTGTTATGTCATGTATTCTAGGTGTGTATTCTAGGTGTGTAATGTCATGTATTCTAGGTGTGTTATGTCATGTATTCTAGGTGTGTATTCTAGGTGTGTAACGTCATGTATTCTAGGTGTGTTATGTCATGTATTCTAGGTGTGTTATGTCATGTATTCTAGGTGTGTTATGTCATGTTATGTCATGTATTCTAGGTGTGTTATGTCATCTATTCAAGGTGTGTTATGTCATGTATTCTAGGTGTGTATTCTAGGTGTGTAAAGTCATGTATTCTAGGTGTGTAATGTCATGTATTCTAGGTGTGTAATGTCATGTATTCTAGGTGTGTAACGTCATGTATTCTAGGTGTGTTATGTCATGTATTCTAGGTGTATTATGTCATGTATTCAAGGTGTGTTATGTCATGTATTCAAGGTGTGTAATGTCATGTATTCTAGGTGTGTAATGTTATATATTCAAGGTGTGTTATGTCATGTATTCTAGGTGTGTATTCTAGGTGTGTAATGTCATGTATTCTAGGTGTGTAATGTCATGTATTCTAGGTGTGTTATGTCATGTATTCTAGGTGTATTATGTCATGTATTCTAGGTGTATTATGTCATGTATTCAAGGTGTGTTATGTCATGTATTCAAGGTGTGTAATGTCATGTATTCTAGGTGTGTAATGTTATATATTCAAGGTGTGTTATGTCATGTATTCTAGGTGTGTATTCTAGGTGTGTAATGTCATGTATTCTAGGTGTGTTATGTCATGTATTCTAGGTGTGTATTCTAGGTGTGTAACGTCATGTATTCTAGGTGTGTTATGTCATGTATTCTAGGTGTGTTATGTCATGTATTCTAGGTGTGTTATGTCATGTTATGTCATGTATTCTAGGTGTGTTATGTCATGTTATGTCATGTATTCTAGGTGTGTTATGTCATCTATTCAAGGTGTGTTATGTCATGTATTCTAGGTGTGTATTCTAGGTGTGTAATGTCATGTATTCTAGGTGTGTAAAGTCATGTATTCTAGGTGTGTAATGTCATGTATTCTAGGTGTGTAATGTCATGTATTCTAGGTGTGTAATGTCATGTATTCAAGGTGTGTTATGTCATGTATTCTAGGTGTGTATTCTAGGTGTGTAATGTCATGTATTCTAGGTGTGTAATGTCATGTATTCAAGGTGTGTTATGTCATGTATTCTAGGTGTGTATTCTAGGTGTGTAATGTCATGTATTCTAGGTGTGTATTGTCATGTATTCTAGGTGTGTAATGTCATGTATTCTATGTGTGTTATGTCATGTATTCTAGGTGTGTTATGTCATGTATTCTAGGTGTGTAATGTATTCTAGGTGTGTAATGTCATGTATTCTAGGTGTGTATTCTAGGTGTGTAATGTTATGTATTCTAGGTGTGTTATGTCATGTATTCTAGGTGTGTATTCTAGGTGTGTAATGTTATGTTATAATGTATTCTAGGTGTGTAATGTAATGTATTCTAGGTGTGTAATGTTATGTCATAATGTATTCTAGGTGTATTATGTCATGTATTCTAGGTGTGTTATGTCATGTATTCTAGGTGTGTAATGTATTCTAGGTGTGTATTCTAGGTGTGTTATGTCATGTATTCTAGGTGTGTAAAGTCATGTATTCTAGGTGTGTAAAGTCATGTATTCTAGGTGTGTAAAGTCATGTATTCTAGGTGTGTAAAGTCATGTATTCTAGGTGTGTAAAGTCATGTATTCTAGGTGTGTAATGTCATGTATTCTAGGTGTGTTATGTCATGTATTCTAGGTGTGTCATGTATTCTAGGTGTGTCATGTATTCTAGGTGTGTAATGTCATGTATTCTAGGTGTGTTATGTCATGTATTCTAGGTGTGTTATGTCATGTATTCTAGGTGTGTTATGTCATGTATTCTAGGTGTGTCATGTATTCTAGGTGTGTAATGTCATGTATTCTAGGTGTGTAAAGTCATGTATTCTAGGTGTGTAAAGTCATGTATTCTAGGTGTGTAAAGTCATGTATTCTAGGTGTGTAAAGTCATGTATTCTAGGTGTGTATTCTAGGTGTGTAAAGTCATGTATTCTAGGTGTGTAAAGTCATGTATTCTAGGTGTGTAATGTCATGTATTCTAGGTGTGTTATGTCATGTATTCTAGGTGTGTAAAGTCATGTATTCTAGGTGTGTATTCTAGGTGTGTAAAGTCATGTATTCTAGGTGTGTAAAGTCATGTATTCTAGGTGTGTAATGTCATGTATTCTAGGTGTGTTATGTCATGTATTCTAGGTGTGTAAAGTCATGTATTCTAGGTGTGTATTCTAGGTGTGTAAAGTCATGTATTCTAGGTGTGTAATGTCATGTATTCTAGGTGTGTTATGTCATGTATTCTAGGTGTGTCATGTATTCTAGGTGTGTAATGTCATGTATTCTAGGTGTGTAAAGTCATGTATTCTAGGTGTGTAATGTCATGTATTCTAGGTGTGTAAAGTCATGTATTCTAGGTGTGTAAAGTCATGTATTCTAGGTGTGTAATGTCATGTATTCTAGGTGTGTTATGTCATGTATTCTAGGTGTGTTATGTCATGTATTCTAGGTGTGTTATGTCATGTATTCTAGGTGTGTAAAGTCATGTATTCTAGGTGTGTAAAGTCATGTATTCTAGGTGTGTAAAGTCATGTATTCTAGGTGTGTATTCTAGGTGTGTAAAGTCATGTATTCTAGGTGTGTAAAGTCATGTATTCTAGGTGTGTAATGTCATGTATTCTAGGTGTGTAATGTCATGTATTCTAGGTGTGTTATGTCATGTATTCTAGGTGTGTAATGTCATGTATTCTAGGTGTGTTATGTCATGTATTCTAGGTGTGTTATGTCATGTATTCTAGGTGTGTTATGTCATGTATTCTAGGTGTGTAAAGTCATGTATTCTAGGTGTGTATTCTAGGTGTGTAAAGTCATGTATTCTAGGTGTGTAAAGTCATGTATTCTAGGTGTGTATTCTAGGTGTGTAAAGTCATGTATTCTAGGTGTGTAAAGTCATGTATTCTAGGTGTGTAATGTCATGTATTCTAGGTGTGTTATGTCATGTATTCTAGGTGTGTTATGTCATGTATTCTAGGTGTGTTATGTCATGTATTCTAGGTGTGTCATGTATTCTAGGTGTGTAATGTCATGTATTCTAGGTGTGTAAAGTCATGTATTCTAGGTGTGTAAAGTCATGTATTCTAGGTGTGTAATGTCATGTATTCTAGGTGTGTTATGTCATGTATTCTAGGTGTGTAATGTCATGTATTCTAGGTGTGTAAAGTCATGTATTCTAGGTGTGTATTCTAGGTGTGTAAAGTCATGTATTCTAGGTGTGTAATGTCATGTATTCTAGGTGTGTTATGTCATGTATTCTAGGTGTGTCATGTATTCTAGGTGTGTAATGTCATGTATTCTAGGTGTGTAATGTCATGTATTCTAGGTGTGTTATGTCATGTATTCTAGGTGTGTTATTCTAGGTGTGTAATGTCATGTATTCTAGGTGTGTTATGTCATGTATTCTAGGTGTGTTATGTCATGTATTCTAGGTGTGTTATGTCATGTATTCTAGGTGTGTAAAGTCATGTATTCTAGGTGTGTATTCTAGGTGTGTAAAGTCATGTATTCTAGGTGTGTTATGTCATGTATTCTAGGTGTGTTATGTCATGTATTCTAGGTGTGTATTCTAGGTGTGTTATGTCATGTATTCTAGGTGTGTATTCTAGGTGTGTATTCTAGGTGTGTTATGTCATGTATTCTAGGTGTGTTATGTCATGTATTCTAGGTGTGTTATGTCATGTATTCTAGGTGTGTTATGTCATGTATTCTAGGTGTGTTATGTCATGTATTCTAGGTGTGTAAAGTCATGTATTCTAGGTGTGTAAAGTCATGTATTCTAGGTGTGTATTCTAGGTGTGTAAAGTCATGTATTCTAGGTGTGTAAAGTCATGTATTCTAGGTGTGTAATGTCATGTATTCTAGGTGTGTAAAGTCATGTATTCTAGGTGTGTTATGTCATGTATTCTAGGTGTGTTATGTCATGTATTCAAGGTGTGTAATGTCATGTATTCTAGGTGTGTAATGTTATATATTCAAGGTGTGTTATGTCATGTATTCTAGGTGTGTATTCTAGGTGTGTATTCTAGGTGTGTAATGTCATGTATTCTAGGTGTGTAATGTCATGTATTCTAGGTGTGTTATGTCATGTATTCTAGGTGTGTATTCTAGGTGTGTAATGTCATGTATTCTAGGTGTGTTATGTCATGTATTCTAGGTGTGTTATGTCATGTATTCTAGGTGTGTTATGTCATGTTATGTCATGTATTCTAGGTGTGTAATGTCATGTATTCTAGGTGTGTAATGTCATGTATTCAAGGTGTGTTATGTCATGTATTCTAGGTGTGTATTCTAGGTGTGTAAAGTCATGTATTCTAGGTATGTAATGTCATGTATTCTAGGTGTGTAATGTCATGTATTCAAGGTGTGTTATGTCATGTATTCTAGGTGTGTATTCTAGGTGTGTAATGTCATGTATTCTAGGTGTGTAATGTCATGTATTCAAGGTGTGTTATGTCATGTATTCTAGGTGTGTATTCTAGGTGTGTAATGTCATGTATTCTAGGTGTGTAAAGTCATGTATTCTAGGTGTGTAATGTCATGCATTCTAGGTGTGTAATGTCATGTATTCTAGGTGTGTTATGTCATGTATTCTAGGTGTGTTATGTCATGTATTCTAGGTGTGTAATGTATTCTAGGTGTGTAATGTCATGTATTCTAGGTGTGTATTCTAGGTGTGTAATGTTATGTATTCTAGGTGTGTTATGTCATGTATTCTAGGTGTGTATTCTAGGTGTGTAATGTTATGTTATAATGTATTCTAGGTGTGTAATGTAATGTATTCTAGGTGTGTAATGTTATGTCATAATGTATTCTAGGTGTGTATTCTAGGTGTGTAATGTCATGTATTCTAGGTGTGTAATGTCATGTATTCTAGGTGTGTTATGTCATGTATTCTAGGTGTATTATGTCATGTATTCTAGGTGTATTATGTCATGTATTCAAGGTGTGTTATGTCATGTATTCAAGGTGTGTAATGTCATGTATTCTAGGTGTGTAATGTTATATATTCAAGGTGTGTTATGTCATGTATTCTAGGTGTGTATTCTAGGTGTGTAATGTCATGTATTCTAGGTGTGTAATGTAATGTATTCTAGGTGTGTTATGTCATGTATTCTAGGTGTGTATTCTAGGTGTGTAACGTCATGTATTCTAGGTGTGTTATGTCATGTATTCTAGGTGTGTTATGTCATGTATTCTAGGTGTGTTATGTCATGTTATGTCATGTATTCTAGGTGTGTTATGTCATCTATTCAAGGTGTGTTATGTCATGTATTCTAGGTGTGTATTCTAGGTGTGTAATGTCATGTATTCTAGGTGTGTAAAGTCATGTATTCTAGGTGTGTAATGTCATGTATTCTAGGTGTGTTATGTCATGTATTCTAGGTGTGTTATGTCATGTATTCTAGGTGTGTAAAGTCATGTATTCTAGGTGTGTATTCTAGGTGTGTAAAGTCATGTATTCTAGGTGTGTAAAGTCATGTATTCTAGGTGTGTAAAGTCATGTATTCTAGGTGTGTAATGTCATGTATTCTAGGTGTGTAATGTCATGTATTCTAGGTGTGTAATGTCATGTATTCAAGGTGTGTTATGTCATGAATTCTAGGTGTGTATTCTAGGTGTGTAATGTCATGTATTCTAGGTGTGTAATGTCATGTATTCAAGGTGTGTTATGTCATGTATTCTAGGTGTGTATTCTAGGTGTGTAATGTCATGTATTCTAGGTGTGTATTGTCATGTATTCTAGGTGTGTAATGTCATGTATTCTATGTGTGTTATGTCATGTATTCTAGGTGTGTTATGTCATGTATTCTAGGTGTGTAATGTATTCTAGGTGTGTAATGTCATGTATTCTAGGTGTGTATTCTAGGTGTGTAATGTTATGTATTCTAGGTGTGTTATGTCATGTATTCTAGGTGTGTATTCTAGGTGTGTAATGTTATGTTATAATGTATTCTAGGTGTGTAATGTAATGTATTCTAGGTGTGTAATGTTATGTCATAATGTATTCTAGGTGTATTATGTCATGTATTCTAGGTGTGTTATGTCATGTATTCTAGGTGTGTAATGTATTCTAGGTGTGTATTCTAGGTGTGTTATGTCATGTATTCTAGGTGTGTAAAGTCATGTATTCTAGGTGTGTAAAGTCATGTATTCTAGGTGTGTAAAGTCATGTATTCTAGGTGTGTAAAGTCATGTATTCTAGGTGTGTAAAGTCATGTATTCTAGGTGTGTAAAGTCATGTATTCTAGGTGTGTAATGTCATGTATTCTAGGTGTGTTATGTCATGTATTCTAGGTGTGTCATGTATTCTAGGTGTGTAATGTCATGTATTCTAGGTGTGTCATGTATTCTAGGTGTGTAATGTCATGTATTCTAGGTGTGTAAAGTCATGTATTCTAGGTGTGTAATGTCATGTATTCTAGGTGTGTTATGTCATGTATTCTAGGTGTGTCATGTATTCTAGGTGTGTTATGTCATGTATTCTAGGTGTGTTATGTCATGTATTCTAGGTGTGTCATGTATTCTAGGTGTGTAATGTCATGTATTCTAGGTGTGTAAAGTCATGTATTCTAGGTGTGTAAAGTCATGTATTCTAGGTGTGTATTCTAGGTGTGTAAAGTCATGTATTCTAGGTGTGTAAAGTCATGTATTCTAGGTGTGTAATGTCATGTATTCTAGGTGTGTTATGTCATGTATTCTAGGTGTGTAAAGTCATGTATTCTAGGTGTGTAAAGTCATGTATTCTAGGTGTGTATTCTAGGTGTGTAAAGTCATGTATTCTAGGTGTGTAATGTCATGTATTCTAGGTGTGTTATGTCATGTATTCTAGGTGTGTCATGTATTCTAGGTGTGTAATGTCATGTATTCTAGGTGTGTAAAGTCATGTATTCTAGGTGTGTAATGTCATGTATTCTAGGTGTGTTATGTCATGTATTCTAGGTGTGTTATGTCATGTATTCTAGGTGTGTTATGTCATGTATTCTAGGTGTGTTATGTCATGTATTCTAGGTGTGTTATGTCATGTATTCTAGGTGTGTTATGTCATGTATTCTAGGTGTGTAAAGTCATGTATTCTAGGTGTGTATTCTAGGTGTGTAAAGTCATGTATTCTAGGTGTGTAAAGTCATGTATTCTAGGTGTGTATTCTAGGTGTGTAAAGTCATGTATTCTAGGTGTGTCATGTATTCTAGGTGTGTAATGTCATGTATTCTAGGTGTGTTATGTCATGTATTCTAGGTGTGTTATGTCATGTATTCTAGGTGTGTTATGTCATGTATTCTAGGTGTGTCATGTATTCTAGGTGTGTAATGTCATGTATTCTAGGTGTGTAAAGTCATGTATTCTAGGTGTGTAAAGTCATGTATTCTAGGTGTGTAAAGTCATGTATTCTAGGTGTGTAAAGTCATGTATTCTAGGTGTGTAATGTCATGTATTCTAGGTGTGTTATGTCATGTATTCTAGGTGTGTAAAGTCATGTATTCTAGGTGTGTATTCTAGGTGTGTAAAGTCATGTATTCTAGGTGTGTAATGTCATGTATTCTAGGTGTGTTATGTCATGTATTCTAGGTGTGTCATGTATTCTAGGTGTGTAATGTCATGTATTCTAGGTGTGTAAAGTCATGTATTCTAGGTGTGTAATGTCATGTATTCTAGGTGTGTTATGTCATGTATTCTAGGTGTGTTATGTCATGTATTCTAGGTGTGTTATGTCATGTATTCTAGGTGTGTTATGTCATGTATTCTAGGTGTGTAATGTCATGTATTCTAGGTGTGTATTCTAGGTGTGTAAAGTCATGTATTCTAGGTGTGTTATGTCATGTATTCTAGGTGTGTTATGTCATGTATTCTAGGTGTGTATTCTAGGTGTGTTATGTCATGTATTCTAGGTGTGTATTCTAGGTGTGTATTCTAGGTGTGTAATGTCATGTATTCTAGGTGTGTTATGTCATGTATTCTAGGTGTGTTATGTCATGTATTCTAGGTGTGTTATGTCATGTATTCTAGGTGTGTTATGTCATGTATTCTAGGTGTGTTATGTCATGTATTCTAGGTGTGTAAAGTCATGTATTCTAGGTGTGTATTCTAGGTGTGTAAAGTCATGTATTCTAGGTGTGTAATGTCATGTATTCTAGGTGTGTAAAGTCATGTATTCTAGGTGTGTAATGTCATGTATTCTAGGTGTGTTATGTCATGTATTCAAGGTGTGTAATGTCATGTATTCTAGGTGTGTAATGTTATATATTCAAGGTGTGTTATGTCATGTATTCTAGGTGTGTATTCTAGGTGTGTATTCTAGGTGTGTAATGTCATGTATTCTAGGTGTGTAATGTCATGTATTCTAGGTGTGTTATGTCATGTATTCTAGGTGTGTATTCTAGGTGTGTAATGTCATGTATTCTAGGTGTGTTATGTCATGTATTCTAGGTGTGTTATGTCATGTATTCTAGGTGTGTTATGTCATGTATTCTAGGTGTGTTATGTCATGTTATGTCATGTATTCTAGGTGTGTAATGTCATGTATTCTAGGTGTGTAATGTCATGTATTCAAGGTGTGTTATGTCATGTATTCTAGGTGTGTATTCTAGGTGTGTAAAGTCATGTATTCTAGGTATGTAATGTCATGTATTCTAGGTGTGTAATGTCATGTATTCAAGGTGTGTTATGTCATGTATTCTAGGTGTGTATTCTAGGTGTGTAATGTCATGTATTCTAGGTGTGTAATGTCATGTATTCAAGGTGTGTTATGTCATGTATTCTAGGTGTGTATTCTAGGTGTGTAATGTCATGTATTCTAGGTGTGTAAAGTCATGTATTCTAGGTGTGTAATGTCATGTATTCTAGGTGTGTAATGTCATGTATTCTAGGTGTGTAATGTCATGTATTCTAGGTGTGTTATGTCATGTATTCTAGGTGTGTTATGTCATGTATTCTAGGTGTGTAATGTATTCTAGGTGTGTAATGTCATGTATTCTAGGTGTGTATTCTAGGTGTGTAATGTTATGTATTCTAGGTGTGTTATGTCATGTATTCTAGGTGTGTATTCTAGGTGTGTAATGTTATGTTATAATGTATTCTAGGTGTGTAATGTAATGTATTCTAGGTGTGTAATGTTATGTCATAATGTATTCTAGGTGTATTATGTCATGTATTCTAGGTGTGTTATGTCATGTATTCTAGGTTTGTAATGTTGTGTAAAGTCATGTATTCTAGGTGTGTAATGTCATGCATTCTAGGTGTGTTATGTCATGTATTCTAGGTGTGTATTCTAGGTGTGTTATGTCATGTATTCTAGGTGTGTATTCTAGGTGTGTATTCTAGGTGTGTTATGTCATGTATTCTAGGTGTGTATTCTAGGTGTGTAAAGTCATGTATTCTAGGTGTGTAAAGTCATGTATTCTAGGTGTGTAAAGTCATGTATTCTAGGTGTGTAAAGTCATGTATTCTAGGTGTGTAATGTCATGTATTCTAGGTGTGTTATGTCATGTTATGGCACACTGTATTCTAGGTGTGTTATGTCATGTATTCTAGGTGTGTAATGTTATGTCATGTATTCTAGGTGTGTTATGTCATGTATTCTAGGTGTGTTATGTCATGTTATGGCACACTGTATTCTAGGTGTGTTATGTCATGTATTCTAGGTGTGTAATGTTATGTCATGTATTCTAGGTGTGTTATGTCATGTATTCTAGGTGTGTTATGTCATGTTATGGCACACTGTATTCTAGGTGTGTTATGTCATGTATTCTAGGTGTGTTATGTCATGTATTCTAGGTGTGTTATGTCATGTATTCTAGGTGTGTTATGTCATGTATTCTAGGTGTGTTATGTCATGTATTCTAGGTGTGTTATGTCATGTATTCTAGGTGTGTTATGTCATGTATTCTAGGTGTGTTATGTCATGTATTCTAGGTGTGTAATGTTATGTCATGTATTCTAGGTGTGTTATGTCATGTATTCTAGGTGTGTAATGTTATGTTATGGCGTACTGTATTCTAGGTGTGTTATGTCATGTATTCTAGGTGTGTTATGTCATGTATTCTAGGTGTGTTATGTCATGTTATGGCGTACTGTATTCTAGGTGTGTTATGTCATGTATTCTAGGTGTGTTATGTCATGTATTCTAGGTGTGTTATGTCATGTATTCTAGGTGTGTTATGTCATGTTATGGCGTACTGTATTCTAGGTGTGTTATGTCATGTTATGGCACACTGTATTCTAGGTGTGTTATGACACACTGTATTCTAGGTGTGTTATGACACACTGTATTCTAGGTGTGTTATGACACACTGTATTCTAGGTGTGTTATGACACACTGTATTCTAGGTGTGTTATGTCATGTTATGTCATGTATTCTAGGTGTGTTATGTCATTTTATGGCACACTGTATTCTAGGTGTGTTATGTCATGTTATGGCACACTGTATTCTAGGTGTGTTATGTCATGTTATGGCACACTGTATTCTAGGTGTGTTATGACACACTGTATTCTAGGTGTGTTATGTCATGTTATGGCACACTGTATTCTAGGTGTGTTATGGCACACTGTATTCTAGGTGTGTTATGACACACTGTATTCTAGGTGTGTTATGACACACTGTATTCTAGGTGTGTTATGACACACTGTATTCTAGGTGTGTTATGACACACTGTATTCTAGGTGTGTTATGACACACTGTATTCTAGGTGTGTTATGACACACTGTATTCTAGGTGTGTTATGACACACTGTATTCTAGGTGTGTTATGACACACTGTATTCTAGGTGTGTTATGACACACTGTATTCTAGGTGTGTTATGACACACTGTATTCTAGGTGTGTTATGACACACTGTATTCTAGGTGTGTTATGACACACTGTATTCTAGGTGTGTTATGACACACTGTATTCTAGGTGTGTTATGACACACTGTATTCTAGGTGTGTAATGTCATGTATTCTAGGTGTGTTATGTCATGTTATGGCACACTGTATTCTAGGTGTGTAAGGTGGGCTGCAAGGCTCCAGTAGCCATGATCTCTTCATGTGGGATGATCCCAGGGAACCCTTACCCTAAAGGCAAGCCCAGCCAGACCACTGGCACCTTCCCTGTAAGTAGTATAACCTAACGTGTGTGTGTGTGTGTGTGTGTGTGTGTGTGTGTTAAATTTTCTCTTAAAGTTATTTACATCCCTGTTTGTGAGCGTTTCTCCTTTGCCAAACTGATTAAACAGCATGATCATTACACAGGTGCACCTCGTGCTGGGGACACACACAAAAAGGCCACTCTAAAATGTGCTGTAGTGTCACATAACACAATGCAACAGATGTCTCAAGTTTTGAGGGAGCGTGTAGTTGCCATGCTGACTGCAGGAATGTCCACCAGAGCTATTGCCAGAGAATTTAATGTTCAATTCTCTACCATAAGCCACCTCCGTTGTTTTAGAGAACTTGGCAGTACGTCAGCATATGTGTGGAACTCCTTCAAGACTGTTGGAAAAGCATTCCTCTTGAAGCTGGTTGAGAGAATGCCGAGAGTGCAAAGCTGTCATCAAGGCAAGCATTTCTTATTGGACTAGTTCTGATTGCTTCCGTGATTTCGTTACTAGTGAATAGGCCTAAACCCTACTGGATATCGGAAGGCAGGGACATCCTTGAATGTGCTAATGACTTCAAATCTAATCAGTTGACGGATCACATCAGCTGCTTGGTTAGTTTGTTCATTGAATAATCTAATTAAATAATTTAACCCTTTTTTTGGTTACTACATGATTCCATGTGTGTTATTGAGATGTTTAATGTTGATGTCTTCACTATTATTCTACAATGTAGAAAAGCCCTGGAATGACTAGATAATAGTCAACATGAAGAAAAGCCCTGGAATGACTAGATAATGGTCAACATAAAGAAAAGCCCTGGAATGACTAGATAATGGTCAACATGAAGAAAAGCCCTGGAATGACTAGATAATGGTCAACATGAAGAAAAGCACTGGAATGACTAGATAATGGTCAACATGAAGAAAAGCCCTGGAATGACTAGATAATGGTCAACATGAAGAAAAGCCCTGGAATGACTAGATAATGGTCAACATAAAGAAAAGCCCTGGAATGACTAGATAATGGTCAACATGAAGAAAAGCCCTGGAATGACTAATTAATGGTCAACATGAAGAAAAGCCCTGGAATGACTAGATAATGGTCAACATGAAGAAAAGCCCTGGAATGACTAGGTAATGGTCAACATAAAGAAAAGCCCTGGAATGACTAGATAATGGTCAACATGAAGAAAAGCCCTGGAATGACTAGATAATGGTCAACATAAAGAAAAGCCCTGGAATGACTAGATAATGGTCAACATAAAGAAAAGCCCTGGAATGACTAGATAATGGTCAACATAAAGAAAAGCCCTGGAATGACTAGATAATGGTCAACGTGAAGAAAAGCCCTGGAATTGACTAGATAATAGTCAACATGAAGAAAAGCCCTAGAATGACAAGAGAATGGTCAACATAAAAAAAAGCCCTGGAATGACTAGATAATAGTCAACATGAAGAAAAGCCCTGGAATGACTAGATAATGGTCAACATGAAGAAAAACCCTGGAATGACTAGATAATGGTCAACATGAAGAAACGCCCTGGAATGACTAGATAATAGTCAACATGAAGAAAAGCCCTAGAATGACTAGATAATGGTCAACGTAAAGAAAAGCCCTGGAATGACTAGATAATGGTCAACATGAAGAAAAGCCCTGGAATGACTAGATAATAGTCAACATGAAGAAAAGCCCTGGAATGACTAGATAATGGTCAACATAAAGAAAAGCCCTGGAATGACTAGATAATAGTCGACATGAAGAAAAGCCCTGGAATGACTAGATAATGGTCAACATGAAGAAAAGCCCTGGAATGACTAGATAATGGTCAACATGAAGAAAAGCCCTGGAATGACCAGATAATGGTCAACATGAAGAAAAGCCCTGGAATGACTAGATAATGGTCAACATGAAGAAAAGCCCTGGAATGACTAGATAATGGTCAACATAAAGAAAAGCCCTGGAATGACTAGATAATGGTCAACATAAAGAAAAGCCCTGGAATGACTAGATAATGGTCAACATAAAGAAAAGCCCTGGAATGACTAGATAATGGTCAACATGAAGAAAAGCCCTGGAATGACGAGATAATGGTCAACATGAAGAAAAGCCCTGGAATGACTAGATAATGGTCAACATAAAGAAAAGCCCTGGAATGACTAGATAATGGTCAACATAAAGAAAAGCCCTGGAATGACTAGATAATGGTCAACATAAAGAAAAGCCCTGGAATGACTAGATAATGGTCAACATAAAGAAAAGCCATGGAATGACAAGATAATGGTCAACATAAAGAAAAGCCCTGGAATGACTAGATAATGGTCAACATAAAGAAAAGCCCTGGAATGACGAGATAATGGTCAACATGAAGAAAAGCCCTGGAATGACTAGATAATGGTCAACATAAAGAAAAGCCCTGGAATGACTAGATAATGGTCAACATAAAGAAAAGCCCTGGAATGACTAGATAATGGTCAACATAAAGAAAAGCCCTGGAATGACTAGATAATGATAGATACATTTTCACCCACAACATCATTTTTTTCAAAGTAGCCCAATTTTTCAGAATCCTATTTTCTACGCTTCAGCTGAGCGGCTTCCACGAGCGCTGCAGATCCCCCCCAGCTGGAACCTAGGCTTCATTGTAAATTAATGGGGCCACCGCCACACGTTGTCTGTCAGTAGACCAGCTTGTAAAAAAGAAATACTATAGTATCCTTCGTTCAACACCTAGTGTATGGAGCGATTTCCGTACCAACAGGAATTGTATTTGAATTCTTTAATTTTTAATTTCTATTAGTCTTAACCCAGTTAGACACATGTTAATCTAATGACTACCCTTGCTGGAGACTTGAAACCAACACATCTAACATGTCTTCAGGTCTCAGTCAATCCACGCTCTTTTGATGAGTATCCTTGCTGGGTCTTAACGACTTAGCGTAACAGACGAACATCTGTGATGAGTAACCTTGCTGGGTCTTAACGACTTAGCATAACAGACGAACATCTGTGATGAGTATCCTTGCTGTATCTTAAAGACTTGGTGTAACAGACGAACATCTGTGATGAGTAACCTTGCTGTATCTTAAAGACTTGGCGTAACAGACGAACATCTGTGATGAGTAACCTTGCTGTATCTTAAAGACTTGGCGTAACAGACGAACATCTGTGATGAGTAACCTTGCTGTATCTTAAAGACTTGGCGTAACAGACGAACATCTGTGATGAGTAACCTTGCTGTATCTTAAAGACTTGGCGTAACAGACGAACATCTGTGATGAGTAACCTTGCTGTATCTTAAAGACTTGGCGTAACAGACGAACATCTGTGATGAGTAACCTTGCTGGGTCTTAAAGACTTGGCGTAACAGACGAACATCTGTGATGAGTAACCTTGCTGGGTCTTAAAGACTTGGCGTAACAGACGAACATCTGTGATGAGTAACCTTGCTGGGTCTTAAAGACTTAGCGTAACAGACGAACATCTGTGATGAGTAACCTTGCTGGGTCTTAAAGACTTGGCGTAACAGACGAACATCTGTGATGAGTAACCTTGCTGGGTCTTAAAGACTTGGTGTAACAGACGAACATCTGTGATGAGTAACCTTGCTGGGTCTTAAAGACTTGGCGTAACAGACGAACATCTGTGATGAGTAACCTTGCTGGGTCTTAAAGACTTGGCGTAACAGACGAACATCTGTGATGAGTAACCTTGCTGGGTCTTAAAGACTTAGCATAACAGACGAACATCTGTGATGAGTAACCTTGCTGGGTCTTAAAGACTTGGCGTAACAGACGAACATCTGTGATGAGTAACCTTGCTGGGTCTTAAAGACTTGGCGTAACAGACGAACATCTGTGATGAGTAACCTTGCTGGGTCTTAAAGACTTGGCGTAACAGACGAACATCTGTGATGAGTAACCTTGCTGGGTCTTAAAGACTTGGCGTAACAGACGAACATCTGTGATGAGTAACCTTGCTGGGTCTTAAAGACTTGGCGTAACAGACTGTGATGAGTAACCTTGCTGGGTCTTAAAGACTTGGCGTAACAGACGAACATCTGTGATGAGTAACCTTGCTGGGTCTTAAAGACTTGGCGTAACAGACGAACATCTGTGATGAGTAACCTTGCTGGGTCTTAAAGACTTGGCGTAACAGACGAACATCTGTGATGAGTAACCTTGCTGGGTCTTAAAGACTTGGCGTAACAGACGAACATCTGTGATGAGTAACCTTGCTGGGTCTTAAAGACTTGGCGTAACAGACGAACATCTGTGATGAGTAACCTTGCTGGGTCTTAAAGACTTGGCGTAACAGATCTGTGAACATCTGGACTTGGCGTATGA
Organism: Oncorhynchus keta; assembly: GCF_023373465.1. Lineage (NCBI taxonomy): Eukaryota > Metazoa > Chordata > Actinopteri > Salmoniformes > Salmonidae > Oncorhynchus > Oncorhynchus keta. The sequence continues at coordinate 330,964 of NC_068426.1, forward strand.
TGAGTAACCTTGCTGGGTCTTAAAGACTTAGCATAACAGACGAACATCTGTGATGAGTAACCTTGCTGGGTCTTAAAGACTTGGCGTAACAGACGAACATCTGTGATGAGTAACCTTGCTGGGTCTTAAAGACTTGGCGTAACAGACGAACATCTGTGATGAGTAACCTTGCTGGGTCTTAAAGACTTGGCGTAACAGACGAACATCTGTGATGAGTAACCTTGCTGGGTCTTAAAGACTTGGCGTAACAGACGAACATCTGTGATGAGTAACCTTGCTGGGTCTTAAAGACTTGGCGTAACAGACGAACATCTGTGATGAGTAACCTTGCTGGGTCTTAAAGACTTGGCGTAACAGACGAACATCTGTGATGAGTAACCTTGCTGGGTCTTAAAGACTTAGCGTAACAGACGAACATCTGTGATGAGTAACCTTGCTGGGTCTTAAAGACTTGGTGTAACAGACGAACATCTGTGATGAGTAACCTTGCTGGGTTAAAGACTTGGCGTAACAGACGAACATCTGTGATGAGTAACCTTGCTGGGTCTTAAAGACTTGGCGTAACAGACGAACATCTGTGATGAGTAACCTTGCTGGGTCTTAAAGACTTGGCGTAACAGACTCTGTGATGAGTAACCTTGCTGGGTCTTAAAGACTTGGCGTAACAGACGAACATCTGTGATGAGTAACCTTGCTGGGTCTTAAAGACTTGGCGTAACAGACGAACATCTGTGATGAGTAACCTTGCTGGGTCTTAAAGACTTGGCGTAACAGACGAACATCTGTGATGAGTAACCTTGCTGGGTCTTAAAGACTTGGCGTAACAGACGAACATCTGTGATGAGTAACCTTGCTGGGTCTTAAAGACTTAGCGTAACAGACGAACATCTGTGATGAGTAACCTTGCTGGGTCTTAAAGACTTAGCGTAACAGACGAACATCTGTGATGAAGTAACCTTGCTGGGTCTTAAAGACTTGTGCGTAACAGACAGAACATCTGTGATGAGTAACCTTGCTGGGTCTTAAAGACTTAGCATAACAGACGAACATCTGTGATGAGTAACCTTGCTGGGTCTTAAAGACTTGGCGTAACAGACGAACATCTGTGATGAGTAACCTTGCTGGGTCTTAAAGACTTGGCGTAACAGACGAACATCTGTGATGAGTAACCTTGCTGGGTCTTAAAGACTTGGCGTAACAGACGAACATCTGTGATGAGTAACCTTGCTGGGTCTTAAAGACTTAGCATAACAGACGAACATCTGTGATGAGTAACCTTGCTGGGTCTTAAAGACTTAGCATAACAGACGAACATCTGTGATGAGTAACCTTGCTGGGTCTTAAAGACTTGGCGTAACAGACGAACATCTGTGATGAGTAACCTTGCTGGGTCTTAAAGACTTGGCATAACAGACGAACATCTGTGATGAGTAACCTTGCTGGGTCTTAAAGACTTGGCGTAACAGACGAACATCTGTGATGAGTAACCTTGCTGGGTCTTAAAGACTTGGCGTAACAGACGAACATCTGTGATGAGTAACCTTGCTGGGTCTTAAAGACTTGGCGTAACAGACGAACATCTGTGATGAGTAACCTTGCTGGGTCTTAAAGACTTGGCGTAACAGACGAACATCTGTGATGAGTAACCTTGCTGGGTCTTAAAGACTTGGCGTAACAGACGAACATCTGTGATGAGTAACCTTGCTGGGTCTTAAAGACTTGGCGTAACAGACGAACATCTGTGATGAGTAACCTTGCTGGGTCTTAAAGACTTGGCGTAACAGACGAACATCTGTGATACTCCTCAGCCGGAAGTGTTACCACTTGCGTAATTAAAGAAGGCCTTTTTTTATTAATAGCACGATGGGTTGGGGGGTTCCGGAGGGCGGTACTTCAGGAGGGCGGTACTTCAGGAGGGCGGTACTTCAGGAGGGCGGTACTTCAGGAGGGCGGTACTTCAGGAGGGCGGTACTTCAGGAGGGCGGTGCGGTACTTCAGGAGGGCGGTACTTCAGGAGGGCGGTACTTCAGGAGGGCGGTACTTCAGGAGGGCGGTACTTCAGGAGGGCGGTACTTCAGGAGGGCGGTACTTCAGGAGGGCGGTACTTCAGGAGGGCGGTACTTCAGGAGGGCGGTACTTCAGGAGGGCGGTACTTCAGGAGGGCGGTCACGTGTGTTTGCCGAGTCAGAGGTCCTGAGTTCAAGTCTCGGTATGAGCTGAATCAGGGGGGTACTCGTTAAGCAAGCAGCGTATCGTCTTTTACCTGAGCTTCCTGAACTTGTACCTATAGGCTTTAGATACAGTGGGGAGAACAAGTATTTGATACACTGCCGATTTAGCAGGTTTTCCTACTTAAAAAGCATGTAGAGGTCTGTAACTTTTATCATAGGTACACTTCAACTGTGAGAGAGGGAATCTAAAACAAAAATCAAAAAAATCACATTGTATGATTTTTAAGTAATTCATTTGCATTTCCCCACTGTAAGTGGGCTAACACAGTCTTGTACCATGCAGGAGACCTGGTTCGAACCCAGTCAGTCACAAGAGCAAGATTAAATAAGGAGTGGATTGCCTATCCTTTGACAGGGCTATTCAGCTATTATCTTATGGGGGTCAAATTGTGTGTTTTGTGACACTCCCTTCTATAACGCAGCCTGTAATCTTCATCGAGGGGTACAGAAGGCACGTCCATGCTCCAGGGAGACTTAGCTTTCACGGGGAGAAAATAAATTCAACATGCCACGTTTGGCTTCAGAAACCGCCAGAAGCTTCTGTTGAGCACAGAGACCGTTTGATTCTATGTGTTCTCCTCCTCTACCATTCCTGACTGGCAAAGTACCAGGATGTTGTCTCTGGTTACCACAGAGACCGTTTGATTCTATGTGTTCTCCTCCTCTACCATTCCTGACTGGCAAAGTACCAGGATGTTGTCTCTGGTTACCACAGAGACCGTTTGATTCTATGTGTTCTCCTCCTCTACCATTCCTGACTGGCAAAGTACCAGGATGTTGTCTCTGGTTACCACAGAGACCGTTTGATTCTATGTGTTCTCCTCTATAGTTTGTAAACTTGATACACACACAATTAATGCAATATTTAACATATTGACAATATAAATATTGAATCTGAATATCAGATTAAATTGAAATTGTATTTTTAAACTGAATTTAATATTCATTCAATTCAGTTTCAAATCAGGAAATACAAGTTAAATTTGTGCAATTAAACATTCAAATTCAATATCCTAATTCAATATCCTAATACAAATTCAATATCCTAATTCAATATCCTAATACAAATTCAATATCCTAATCCAATATCCTAATACAAATTCAATATCCTAATTCAATATCCTAATTCAAATTCAATATCCTAATTCAAATTCAATATCCTAATTCAAATTCAATATCCTAATTCAATATCCTAATTCAATATCCTAATTCAAATTCAATATCCTAATTCAATATCCTAATTCAAATTCAATATCCTAATTCAATATCCTAATTCAATATCCTAATACAAATTCAATATCCTAATACAAATTCAATATCCTAATACAAATTCAATATCCTAATTCAATATCCTAATACAAATTCAATATCCTAATTCAATATCCTAATTCAAATTCAATATCCTAATTCAATATCCTAATTCAAATTCAATATCCTAATTCAAATTCAATATCCTAATTCAAATTCAATATCCTAATTCAATATCCTAATTCAATATCCTAATTCAAATTCAATATCCTAATTCAATATCCTAATTCAAATTCAATATCCTAATTCAAATTCAATATCCTAATTCAAATTCAATATCCTAATTCAAATTCAATATCCTAATTCAAATTCAATATCCTAATTCAAATTCAATATCCTAATTCAATATCCTAATTCAAATTCAATATCCTAATACAAATTCAATATCCTAATACACATTCAATATCCTAATTCAATATCCTAATTCAATATCCTAATTCAATATCCTAATCCAATATCCTAATACAAATTCAATATCCTAATTCAAATTCAATATCCTAATTCAAATTCAATATCCTAATTCAATATCCTAATCCAATATCCTAATACAAATTCAATATCCTAATTCAAATTCAATATCCTAATTCAATATCCTAATCCAATATCCTAATACAAATTCAATATCCTAATCCAATATCCTAATACAAATTCAATATCCTAATTCAATATCCTAATACAAATTCAATATCCTAATTCAATATCCTAATACAAATTCAATATCCTAATTCAATATCCTAATACAAATTCAATATCCTAATTCAATATCCTAATACAAATTCAATATCCTAATACAAATTCAATATCCTAATACAAATTCAATATCCTAATACAAATTCAATATCCTAATTCAAATTCAATATCCTAATTCAAATTCAATATCCTAATTCAATATCCTAATACAAATTCAATATCCTAATTCAATATCCTAATTCAATATCCTAATACAAATTCAATATCCTAATACAAATTCAATATCCTAATACAAATTCAATATCCTAATTCAAATTCAATATCCTAATTCAATATCCTAATTCAAATTCAATATCCTAATTCAATATCCTAATACAAAATTCAATATCCTAATTCAAATTCAATATCCTAATTCAATATCCTAATACAAAATTCAAATGTATAACATTCAAATACAATTTCTGTTGGCACTGACATCACTCCATAGTAGTGACCTCGTCAAGACCCCATTGGTTTCAAAAGTGGGATAACGTCATTGAAAGTTTGCCGTAGGTGAGTCTGAGGCACCGTTCGGTTTCCATAATAAAAGAGGAAGTTGTGGATCCCTACATGATGCTCGAGGACATTGTTTTTTATGGTACTTTTCAGATCTATTTTATTTTCTGAGAAATGTGAGGACTGGCATCCGTTGAAAAGTCAATCAACTTTGTATGGTCTAATTTTAACATTTTATAAATGTCAGTACGGTATCGTCATTGAGATGACACAACAACCATTTTGTTTTCTATTTCTCCTGTCAGGGAACTCCTGTAAAGAAGGAGGGAGAGGAGACCCCTGCCAACACCGAGGGGAAAGGCATCGCAGCCCGCATCATTGGACCATTCAAACCAGTAAGGACCAGGCTGTACTTTCATTCTCAACCACTAGGTGGAGCTCTTTATTTCAAAACAAGTCTGAAACGAGTACAAAATGGCACCCTAATTCCCTTGCACTACTTTTGGCCCGGGCTCACTATGTAGGGAATATGGTACCATTTGGTGAAGACACATGAATGATCACCTTTCACGAGATCTATTTACAAAATGTTTGTAAAAAAATATATTAACATTTTTAAAAAAGGATAAAAGTTGAATCGAACCACTGTGAGACTTAGTTTTCTGCTTCAGGAAGTCAGATTCATTATTTTGATTGGTCAGTGAGTCAGATTCATTATTTTGATTGGTCAGTGAATAATTTAGTCTCATTATGTTTGTTTTTCTTCCTCTCTCCTCCAGTCTCCGTCGTCCTACAACCCTCAGCGGCCAGTACCCTACCCTATTCCCCCCTGCAGACCTCACGCCACCATCGCACCGAGTAAGACCACCTGAATACTAAACACAGACCATAACACAGACCACCTTAATGCTAAACACAGACCACCTGAATACTAAACACAGACCACCTTAATGCTAAACACAGACCACCTGAATACTAAACACAGACCACCTTAATGCTAAACACAGACCACCTTAATGCTAAACACAGACCACCTTAATGCTAAACACAGACCACCTGAATACTAAACACAGACCACCTGAATACTAAACACAGACCATAACACAGACCACCTTAATACTAAACACAGACCACCTGAATACTAAACACAGACCACCTTAATACTAAACACAGACCACCTTAATACTAAACACAGACCACCTTAATGCTAAACACAGACCACCTGAATACTAAACACAGACCATAACACAGACCACCTTAATACTAAACACAGACCACCTGAATACTAAACACAGACCATAACACAGACCACCTGAATACTAAACACAGACCATAACACAGACCACCTTAATACTAAACACAGACCACCTGAATACTAAACACAGACCACCTGAATACTAAACACAGACCATAACACAGACCACCTGAATACTAAACACAGACCATAACACAGACCACCTTAATACTAAACACAGACCACCTGAATACTAAACACAGACCATAACACAGACCACCTTAATACTAAACACAGACCACCTTAATACTAAACACAGACCATAACACAGACCACCTTAATACTAAACACAGACCACCTGAATACTAAACAGACCATAACACAGACCACCTTAATACTAAACACAGACCACCTGAATACTAAACAAAGACCACCTTAATGCTAAACACAGACCACCTGAATACTAAACACAGACCATAACACAGACCACCTTAATACTAAACACAGACCACCTGAATACTAAACACAGACCATAACACAGACCACCTTAATGCTAAACACAGACCACCTTAATACTAAACACAGACCACCTTAATGCTAAACACAGACCACCTTAATACTAAACACAGACCACCTTAATACTAAACACAGACCACCTGAATACTAAACACAGACCACCTTAATACTAAACACAGACCACCTGAATACTAAACACAGACCACCTTAATACTAAACAAAGACCACCTTAATACTAAACACAGACCACCTTAATACTAAACACAGACCACCTGAATACTAAACACAGACAGAATACTAAACACAGACCATAACACAGACCACCTTAATACTAAACACAGACCACCTGAATATTAAACAAAGACCACCTAAATGCTAAACACAGACCACCTGAATACTAAACACAGACCACCTGAATACTAAACACAGACCACCTGAATACTAAACACAGACCACCTGAATACTAAACACAGACCACCTTAATACTAAACACAGACCACCTTAATACTAAACACAGACCACCTGAATACTAAACACAGACCATAACACAGACCACCTTAATACTAAACACAGACCATAACACAGACCACCTTAATACTAAACACAGACCATAACACAGACCGCCTGAATACTAAACACAGACCATAACACAGACCACCTTAATGCTAAACACAGACCACCTGAATACTAAACAGAGACCACCTTAATACTAAACACAGACCACCTGAATACTAAACACAGACCACCTTAATGCTAAACACAGACCACCTTAATGCTAAACACAGACCACCTGAATACTAAACACAGACCATAACACAGACCACCTGAATACTAAACACAGACCATAACACAGACCACCTGAATACTAAACACAGACCATAACACAGACCACCTTAATACTAAACACAGACCACCTGAATATTAAACAAAGACCACCTTAATGCTAAACACAGACTATAACACAGACCACCTTAATACTAAACACAGACCACCTGAATACTAAACACAGACCATAACACAGACCACCTTAATGCTAAACACAGACCACCTTAATACTAAACACAGACCACCTGAATACTAAACACAGACCATAACACAGACCACCTTAATACTAAACACAGACCACCTTAATGCTAAACACAGACCACCTTAATACTAAACACAGACCACCTGAATACTAAACACAGACCACCTGAATACTAAACACAGACCACCTTAATACTAAACACAGACCATAACACAGACCACCTTAATACTAAACACAGACCACCTTAATACTAAACACAGACCACCTGAATACTAAACACAGACCATAACACAGACCACCTTAATGCTAAACACAGACCACCTTAATGCTAAACACAGACCACCTTAATGCTAAACACAGACCACCTTAATACTAAACACAGACCACCTGAATACTAAACACAGACCACCTGAATACTAAACACAGACCACAACACAGACCACCTTAATACTAAACACAGACCACCTGAATACTAAACACAGACCATAACACAGACCACCTTAATACTAAACACAGACCATAACACAGACCACCTTAATACTAAACACAGACCATAACACAGACCGCCTGAATACTAAACACAGACCATAACACAGACCACCTTAATGCTAAACACAGACCACCTGAATACTAAACACAGACCATAACACAGACCACCTTAATGCTAAACACAGACCACCTGAATACTAAACACAGACCACCTTAATACTAAACACAGACCATAACACAGACCGCCTGAATACTAAACACAGACCATAACACAGACCACCTTAATGCTAAACACAGACCACCTGAATACTAAACACAGACCATAACACAGACCACCTTAATGCTAAACACAGACCACCTGAATACTAAACACAGACCACCTTAATACTAAACACAGACCATAACACAGACCACCTTAATACTAAACACCGAACACCTGAATACTAAACACAGACCTCCTTAATACTAAACACAGACCACCTTAATACTAAACACAGACCACCTGAATACTAAACACAGACCACCTTAATACTAAACAAAGACCACCTTAATACTAAACACAGACCACCTTAATACTAAACACAGACCACCTTAATACTAAACACAGACCACCTGAATACTAAACACAGACCATAACACAGACCACCTTAATACTAAACACAGACCACCTGAATACTAAACAAAGACCACCTAAATGCTAAACACAGACCACCTGAATACTAAACACAGACCACAACACAGACCACCTTAATACTAAACACAGACCACCTGAATACTAAACACAGACCACCTTAATGCTAAACACAGACCACCTTAATACTAAACACAGACCACCTGAATACTAAACACAGACCATAACACAGACCACCTTAATACTAAACACAGACCATAACACAGACCACCTTAATACTAAACACAGACCATAACACAGACCGCCTGAATACTAAACACAGACCATAACACAGACCACCTTAATGCTAAACACAGACCACCTGAATACTAAACAGAGACCACCTTAATACTAAACACAGACCACCTGAATACTAAACACAGACCACCTTAATGCTAAACACAGACCACCTTAATGCTAAACACAGACCACCTGAATACTAAACACAGACCATAACACAGACCACCTGAATACTAAACACAGACAATAACACAGACCACCTGAATACTAAACACAGACCATAACACAGACCACCTGAATACTAAACACAGACCATAACACAGACCACCTTAATACTAAACACAGACCACCTGAATATTAAACAAAGACCACCTTAATGCTAAACACAGACCATAACACAGACCACCTTAATACTAAACACCGAACACCTGAATACTAAACACAGACCACCTTAATACTAAACACAGACCACCTTAATACTAAACACAGACCACCTGAATACTAAACACAGACCACCTGAATACTAAACACAGACCACCTGAATACTAAACACAGACCATAACACAGACCACCTTAATACTAAACACAGACCATAACACAGACCACCTTAATACTAAACACAGACCATAACACAGACCACCTACTAAACACAGACCATAACACAGACCGCCTGAATACTAAACACAGACCATAACTCAGACCACCTTAATACTAAACACAGACCACCTTAATGCTAAACACAGACCACCTTAATACTAAACACATACCATAACACAGACCACCTTAATACTAAACACAGACCATAACACAGACCACCTTAATACTAAACACAGACCATAACACAGACCGCCTGAATACTAAACACAGACCATAACTCAGACCACCTGAATACTAAACACAGACCACCTTAATACTAAACACAGACCACCTGAATACTAAACACAGACCACCTTAATACTAAACACAGACCACCTTAATACTAAACACAGACCACCTTAATACTAAACACACGACCACCTTAATACTAAACACAGACCACCTGAATACCAAACACAGACCACCTGAATACTAAACACAGACCACCTGAATACTAAACACAGACCACCTTAATACTAAACACAGACCACCTGAATACTAAACACAGACCACCTTAATGCTAAACACAGACCACCTTAATACTAAACACAGACCACCTTAATACTAAACACAGACCACCTGAATACTAAACACAGACCACCTTAATACTAAACACAGACCACCTTAATACTAAACACAGACCACCTTAATACTAAACACAGACCACCTTAATACTAAACACAGACCACCTGAATACTAAACACAGACCACCTGAATACTAAACACAGACCACCTTAATACTAAACACAGACCACCTTAATACTAAACACAGACCACCTTAATACTAAACACAGACCACCTTAATACTAAACACAGACCACCTTAATACTAAACACAGACCACCTGAATACTAAACACAGACCACCTTAATACTAAACACAGACCACCTGAATACTAAACACAGACCACCTTAATACTAAACACAGACCACCTTAATACTAAAGACAGACCACCTTAATACTAAAGACAGACCACCTTAATACTAAAGACAGACCACCTTAATACTAAACACAGACCACCTGAATACTAAACACAGACCACCTGAATACTAAACACAGACCATAACACAGACCACCTTAATACTAAACACAGACCACCTGAATACTAAACACAGACCACCTGAATACTAAACACAGACCACCTTAATACTAAACACAGACCACCTTAATACTAAACACAGACCACCTTAATACTAAACACAGACCACCTTAATACTAAACACAGACCACCTTAATACTAAACACAGACCACCTTAATACTAAACACAGACCACCTTAATGCTAAACACAGACCACCTTAATACTAAACACAGACCACCTGAATACCAAACACAGACCACCTGAATACTAAACACAGACCACCTGAATACTAAACACAGACCACCTGAATACTAAACACAGACCACCTTAATACTAAACACAGACCACCTTAATACTAAACACAGACCACCTTAATACTAAACACAGACCACAACACAGACCACCTTAATACTAAACACAGACCACCTTAATACTAAACACAGACCACCTTAATACTAAACACAGACCACCTTAATACTAAACACAGACCACCTTAATACTAAAAACAGACCACCTGAATACAAAACACAGACCACCTATATTGACCGTGTGCAGTAGATCACCTACATTGACCGTGTACAATAGATCACCTACATTGACCGTGTACAGTAGATCACCTACATTGACCGTGTACAGTAGATCACCTACATTGACCGTGTACAGTAGATCACCTACATTGACCGTGTGCAGTAGATCACCTACATTGACCGTGTACAGTAGATCACCTACATTGACCGTGTGCAGTAGATCACCTACATTGACCGTGTGCAGTAGACCACCGACATTGACCGTGTGCAGTAGACCACCGACATTGACCGTGTGCAGTAGATCACCTACATTGACCGTGTGCAGTAGATCACCTACATTGACCGTGTGCAGTAGATCACCTACATTGACCGTGTGCAGTAGATCACCGACATTGACCGTGTGCAGTAGATCACCTACATTGACCGTGTGCAGTAGATCACCTACATTGACCGTGTGCAGTAGATCACCGACATTGACCGTGTGCAGTAGATCACCTACATTGACCGTGTGCAGTAGATCACCTACATTGACCGTGTGCAGTAGATCACCTACATTGACCGTGTGCAGTAGATCACCTACATTGACCGTGTGCAGTAGATCACCTACATTGACCGTGTGCAGTAGATCACCTACATTGACCGTGTGCAGTAGATCACCTACATTGACCGTGTGCAGTAGATCACCTACATTGACCGTGTGCAGTAGATCACCTACATTGACCGTGTGCAGTAGATCACCTACATTGACCGTGTGCAGTAGATCACCTACATTGACCGTGTGCAGTAGATCACCTACATTGACCGTGTGCAGTAGATCACCTACATTGACCGTGTGCAGTAGATCACCTACATTGACCGTGTGCAGTAGATCACCTACATTGACCGTGTGCAGTAGATCACCTACATTGACCGTGTGCAGTAGATCACCTACATTGACCGTGTGCAGTAGATCACCTACATTGACCGCGTGCAGTAGATCACCTACATTGACCGTGTGCAGTAGATCACCTACATTGACCGTGTGCAGTAGATCACCTACATTGACCGTGTGCAGTAGATCACCGACATTGACCGTGTGCAGTAGACCACCTACATTGACCGTGTGCAGTAGATCACCTACATTGACCGTGTGCAGTAGATCACCTACATTGACCGTGTGCAGTAGATCACCGACATTGACCGTGTGCAGTAGATCACCTACATTGACCGTGTGCAGTAGATCACCGACATTGACCGTGTGCAGTAGATCACCTACATTGACCGTGTGCAGTAGATCACCGACATTGACCGTGTGCAGTAGATCACCTACATTGACCGTGTGCAGTAGATCACCTACATTGACCGTGTGCAGTAGATCACCTACATTGACCGTGTACAGTAGATCACCTACATTGACCGTGTGCAGTAGATCACCTACATTGACCGTGTGCAGTAGATCACCTACATTGACCGCGTGCAGTAGATTACCTACATTGACCGCGTGCAGTAGATTACCTACATTGACCGTGTGCAGTAGATCACCTACATTGACCGTGTGCAGTAGATCACCTACATTGACCGTGTGCAGTAGATCACCTACATTGACCGTGTGCAGTAGATCACCTACATTGACCGTGTGCAGTAGATCACCTACATTGACCGTGTGCAGTAGATCACCTACATTGACCGTGTGCAGTAGATCACCTACATTGACCGTGTGCAGTAGATTACCTACATTGACCGTGTGCAGTAGATTACCTACATTGACCGTGTGCAGTAGATCACCTACATTGACCGTGTGCAGTAGATCACCTACATTGACCGTGTGCAGTAGATCACCTACATTGACCGTGTGCAGTAGATCACCGACATTGACCGTGTGCAGTAGATCACCTACATTGACCGTGTGCAGTAGATCACCTACATTGACCGTGTGCAGTAGATCACCGACATTGACCGTGTGCAGTAGATCACCGACATTGACCGTGTGCAGTAGATCACCGACATTGACCGTGTGCAGTAGATCACCTACATTGACCGTGTGCAGTAGATCACCGACATTGACCGTGTGCAGTAGATCACCGACATTGACCGTGTGCAGTAGATCACCTACATTGACCGTGTGCAGTAGATCACCTACATTGACCCTGTGCAGTAGATCACCTATATTGACCCTGTGCAGTAGATCACCTACATTGACCGTGTGCAGTAGATCACCTACATTGACCGTGTGCAGTAGATCACCTACATTGACCGTGTGCAGTAGATCACCTACATTGACCGTGTACAGTAGATCACCTACATTGACCGTGTGCAGTAGATCACCGACATTGACCGTGTGCAGTAGATCACCTACATTGACCGTGTGCAGTAGATCACCTACATTGACCGTGTGCAGTAGATCACCTACATTGACCGTGTGCAGTAGATCACCTACATTGACCGTGTGCAGTAGATCACCTACATTGACCGTGTGCAGTAGATCACCTACATTGACCGTGTGCAGTAGATCACCTACATTGACCGTGTGCAGTAGATCACCTACATTGACCGTGTGCAGTAGATCACCTACATTGACCGTGTGCAGTAGATCACCTACATTGACCGTGTGCAGTAGATCACTTCTGCTGACAACAATAAAAACAAATAAAAAGAACAGAAAATGTGTTGAGAGGTGATTGGACGACCACTCGCTGACAACGTTCCTATTGGTCTGTTCTTGCCCTTTTAAACGTAGACCTCCTCACCTCAGTGCCTCTTCTGTGACCGATAACAAGAGAGATCAGGAAAGGGAAGAGAGAGTGGTAGTGTTTTTAATTCTGTTCCTCTCACTATGCTCCGAGTTCAGACTGCAGACTTGGCATGGTTCAGTAGGGTGTGTGTGTGTGTGTCTGTGTCTGTGTGTGTGTGTGTAGCAGTGTTAATGTGTTACCATGCGTCTCAGGTAGGTACAACAACGCAGGGCTGGTATCAGTGGGCGGGGTCATAACGGCCAGCGTTCTCCCCCCACCCTACAGCGCCAGCACCAAGCCCACAGGTACGACCAGGGGACTTGGGGGTGTGTGAGACAGAGAGAAAGTCTTGTCTGTCTGTGAGAATGAGCATCTCTCTTAGCTTGCTGCCTAACCTCCTGGCTTTACCTGCCCTTCTCAGAGGAAGCTAGCTATCCTTGGATCTGTCTGTCTATATCTCAATCATCTCTATGGCTACCAGCTTCACCGACACTAAACTGTGCTAGGTAGAGTGAGAAATGACCAGCTGACACAGTGTCTTAGACCTCACCTCTCTGTTTCCTGTTCTAATAAAAGGTTATTGGTTAACCAGCTGACACAGTGTCTTAGACCTCACCTCTCTGTTTCCTGTTCTAATAGAAGGTTATTGGTTAACCAGCTGACACAGTGTCTTAGACCTCACCTCTCTGTTTCCTGTTCTAATAGAAGGTTATTGGTTAACCAGCTGACACAGTGTCTTAGACCTCACCTCTCTGTTTCCTGTTTCCTGTTCTAATAAAAGGTTATTGGTTAACCAGCTGACACAGTGTCTTAGACCTCACCTCTCTGTTTCCTGTTCTAATAGAAGGTTATTGGTTAACCAGCTGACACAGTGTCTTAGACCTCACCTCTCTGTTTCCTGTTCTAATAGAAGGTTATTGGTTAACCAGCTGACACAGTGTCTCAGACCTCACCTCTCTGTTTCCTGTTTCCTGTTCTAATAGAAGGTTATTGGTTAACCAGCTGACACAGTGTCTCAGACCTCACCTCTCTGTTTCCTGTTTCCTGTTCTAATAGAAGGTTATTGGTTAACCAGCTGACACAGTGTCTTAGACCTCACCTCTCTGTTTCCTGTTCTAATAGAAGGTTATTGGTTAACCAGCTGACACAGTGTCTCAGACCTCACCTCTCTGTTTCCTGTTTCCTGTTCTAATAGAAGGTTATTGGTTAACCAGCTGACACAGTGTCTCAGACCTCACCTCTCTGTTTCCTGTTTCCTGTTCTAATAGAAGGTTATTGGTTAACCAGCTGACACAGTGTCTTAGACCTCACCTCTCTGTTTCCTGTTCTAATAGAAGGTTATTGGTTAACCAGCTGACACAGTGTCTTAGACCTCACCTCTCTGTTTCCTGTTCTAATAGAAGGTTATTGGTTAACCAGCTGACACAGTGTCTTAGACCTCACCTCTCTGTTTCCTGTTCCAATAGAAGGTTATTGGTTAACCAGCTGACACAGTGTCTTAGACCTCACCTCTCTGTTTCCTGTTCTAATAGAAGGTTATTGGTTAACCAGCTGACACAGTGTCTTAGACCTCACCTCTCTGTTTCCTGTTCTAATAGAAGGTTATTGGTTAACCAGCTGACAGTGTCTTAGACCTCACCTCTCTGTTTCCTGTTTCCTGTTCTAATAGAAGGTTATTGGTTAACCAGCTGACACAGTGTCTTAGACCTCACCTCTCTGTTTCCTGTTCTAATAGAAGGTTATTGGTTAACCAGCTGACACAGTGTCTTAGACCTCACCTCTCTGTTTCCTGTTTCCTGTTCTAATAGAAGGTTATTGGTTAACCAGCTGACACAGTGTCTTAGACCTCACCTCTCTGTTTCCTGTTCTAATAGAAGGTTATTGGTTAACCAGCTGACACAGTGTCTTAGACCTCACCTCTCTGTTTCCTGTTCTAATAGAAGGTTATTGGTTAACCAGCTGACACAGTGTCTTAGACCTCACCTCTCTGTTTCCTGTTCTAATAGAAGGTTATTGGTTAACCAGCTGACACAGTGTCTTAGACCTCACCTCTCTGTTTCCTGTTTCCTGTTCTAATAGAAGGTTATGGTAGGGCCCTTTAATAAAGGTCGGGCCCTTTAATAAAGGTAGGGCCCTTTAATAAAGGTAGGGCCCTTTAATAAAGGTAGGGCCCTTTAATAAAGGTCGGGCCCTTTAATAAAGGTCGGGCCCTTTAATAAAGGTCGGGCCCTTTAATAAAGGTCGGGCCCTTTAATAAAGGTCGGGCCCTTTAATAAAGGTCGGGCCCTTTAATAAAGGTCGGGCCCTTTAATAAAGGTAGTTAGTTCAATAGGTCTAGTTGATTTCCTGCTTAGTTCAATAGGTCTAGTTGGTTTCCTGCTTAGTTCAATAGGTCTAGTTGGTTTCCTGCTTAGTTCAATAGGTCTAGTTGGTTTCCTGCTTAGTTCAATAGGTCTAGTTGATTTCCTGCTTAGTTCAATAGGTCTAGTTGGTTTCCTGCTTAGTTCAATAGGTCTAGTTGGTTTCCTGCTTAGTTCAATAGGTCTAGTTGGTTTCCTGCTTAGTTCAATAGGTCTAGTTGGTTTCCTGCTTAGTTCAATAGGTCTAGTTGGTTTCCTGCTTAGTTCAATAGGTCTAGTTGGTTTCCTGTCTAGTTGGTTTCCTGCTTAGTTCAATAGGTCTAG
>NC_068426.1:352500-355000 GCF_023373465.1 Oncorhynchus keta
TCAGTCTGTAGTACTGTATCAGTAGATGGGTCAGTCTAGTACTGTATCAGTAGATGGGTCAGTCTATAGTACTGTATCAGTAGATGGGTCAGTCTAGTACTGTATCAGTAGATGGGTCAGTCTGTAGTACTGTATCAGTAGATGGGTCAGTCTGTAGTACTGTATCAGTAGATGGGTCAGTCTGTAGTACTGTATCAGTAGATGGGTCAGTCTGTAGTACTGTATCAGTAGATGGGTCAGTCTGTAGTACTGTATCAGTAGATGGGTCAGTCTGTAGTACTGTATCAGTAGATGGGTCAGTCTGTAGTACTGTATCAGTAGATGGGTCAGTCTGTAGTACTGTATCAGTAGATAGGTCAGTCTAGTACTCTATCAGAGGCACAATTATTTCGACTATATACCATACATGGAGTTTGTCACAACTGGCACCCTATTGGCTATATAGGGCACTACTATACCCATGTGACGTGGTCATAAGTAGTACACTCTAAAGGGTACAATTTGGGCTTCACACAGAGTGGCTGATATACAGGCTTACAAGTCATATCTACTACTTGTTACAGGTAGATTTTCCATTATGTCTTTTATCACGTCATTAGTATAACAGTGGCCGAAGTCCTCTGTTTTATAACAGCATTTAGTAAGCAGTCATGGTTTATGATGCTAGTCCATCTCCTGTTTCTGTAGTGAGAGCTTGATGTAAAATGACACCTTGGACAGGATGCTAGTCTATCTCCTGTTTCTGTAGTGAGAGCTTGATGTAAAATGACACCCCTTGGACAGGATGCTAGTCTATCTCCTGTTTCTGTAGTGAGAGCTTGATGTAAAATGACACCCCTTGGACAGGATGCTAGTCTATCTCCTGTTTCTGTAGTGAGAGCTTAAAACGACACCCCTCGGGACAGGATGCTAGTCTATCTCCTGTTTCTGTAGTGAGAGCTTGAAACGACACCTTGGACAGGATGCTAGTCTATCTCCTGTTTCTGTAGTGAGAGCTTGAAACGACACCTTGGACAGGATGCTAGTCTATCTCCTGTTTCTGTAGTGAGAGCTTGAAACGACACACCTTGGACAGGATGCTAGTCTATCTCCTGTTTCTGTAGTGAGAGCTTAAAACGACACCTTGGACAGGATGCTAGTCTATCTCCTGTTTCTGTAGTGAGAGCTTGAAACGACACCTTGGACAGGATGCTAGTCTATCCCCTGTTTCTGTAGTGAGAGCTTGAAACGACACCTTGGACAGGATGCTAGTCTATCTCCTGTTTCTGTAATGAGAGCTTGAAACGACACCCCTCGGGACAGGATGCTAGTCTATCTCCTGTTTCTGTAGTGAGAGCTTAAAACGACACCCCTCGGGACAGGATGCTAGTCTATCCCCTGTTTCTGTAGTGAGAGCTTGAAGACACCTTGGATCAGGATGCTAGTCTATCTCCTGTTTCTGTCGTGAGAGCTTGAAACGACACCTTGGACAGGATGCTAGTCTATCTCCTGTTTCTGTAGTGAGAGCTTGAAACGACACCCCTCGGGACAGGATGCTAGTCTATCTCCTGTTTCTGTAGTGAGAGCTTGAAACGACACCCCTGGGACAGGATGCTAGTCTATCTCCTGTTTCTGTAGTGAGAGCTTGAAACGACACCTTGGACAGGATGCTAGTCTATCTCCTGTTTCTGTAATGAGAGCTTAAAACGACACCTTGGACAGGATGCTAGTCTATCTCCTGTTTCTGTAATGAGAGCTTGAAACGACACCTTGGACAGGATGCTAGTCTATCTCCTGTTTCTGTAATGAGAGCTTGAAACGACACCTTGGACAGGATGCTAGTCTATCTCCTGTTTCTGTAATGAGAGCTTGAAACGACACACCTTGGACAGGATGCTAGTCTATCTCCTGTTTCTGTCGTGAGAGCTTAAAACGACACACCTTGGACAGGATGCTAGTCCATCTCCTGTTTCTGTAGTGAGAAAACGACACCCCTCGGGACAGGATGCTAGTCTATCTCCTGTTTCTGTAAGAGAGCTTCTGGGACACCCCTCGGGACAGGATGCTAGTCCATCTCCTGTTTCTGTAGTGAGGCTTGAAACGATGTTGGACAGGATGCTGTCTATCTCCTGTTTCTGTAGTGAGAAGCTTGAAACGACACCTTGGAACAGGATGCTAGTCTATCTCCTGTTTCTGTAGTGAAGCTTAAAACTACACCTTGGAACAGGATGCTATCTATCTCCTGTTTCTGTAGTGAAGCTTTCCACTAGACACCTTGGAACATTGATGCTATAACAGTCTATCTCCTGTTTCTGATAGTGAACATTGCTGCTATAACAGCCTCCACTCATATGGGAAGGCTTTCCACTAGATGTTGGAACATTGCTGCTATAACAGCCTCCACTCTTCTGGGAAGGCTTTCCACTAGATGGAAAACAAACCATTTCTGTGTGGACCTCTCTTTGTTGACGGGGGCATTGTCATGCTGAAACAGGAAAGGGCTTTCACCAAACTGTTGCCA